>NC_083338.1:111226395-111565624 GCF_019175385.1 Lycium barbarum
TTTAATCTTCAATCACTTAATGAACTATCAAGATAAAAGGATTCTAAGATGATTAGGGATAATGGAATAGCAAAGGGATTAGAAGGATTTACCACCAAGAATCTTCTCTAAGAATATCCTAGATTTGCTCCCAATAGCTCAGATTTTGAAATAGTAATAAATGAGGGTCTAAGGGCTTTTAATACATAATTAATAAAATAACCAGGCTCAATACCGTTTCGGCGGCAGCGGGATCACTACGGCGATCCCGCCTCGACGGTCTCTCAGACCGCCATGACGGTCGGCCCTTAATTGCTATTGGCCGCTATGGTGGTACCATTGGGGCGGTGAGGGTGCCCCCCAAGCGGACACCAACACTAGATTTCCCCCCAAAAAATTATCTCAATCTCAATTCAAAATCTCGACTAATACCCGAGGCCATCTGTTCACAAACCACATACAAAGATACGCATAACAACATGCTACAAATGCACTCGTGGCCTCGGAATTCCCAACGGAGGTCTCGTTGACCGAATCAACCCTGACACCCCAATTCTAACTTCCCAACCTAAGTCCCAAAATGCACCCGAATACATTGAGACCCGAACCAGATATGCATACAAATTCTATATGACCAACTGAACCTCTTAAAATCGATGAATTTTCGAAAAGGTCCGTTTACCCAAAAGTCAACTTTGAGTCAACTCTTTTTAGCTTAAAGCCAATTATTCCTAAAAAGTCACCCAAATCAAGCCCGAACACCTAGAAAATTGTGTCAAGGGTCCCCTCGGGTCAAATGTAAGATAAACAAGCTCGGGGAAGGGTCAAAAGTGCAAAAAAAACTATAACGACCAAGCAGGTCATTAGATTTAAAAATACCCTTTATCCACCTAATTTGCTTAAAATATCCATATGGTTACATTTTTGGCTCACTTATGTCCCTTGACATTGTGAACACTGAATTAAAAATACGTTTATTTGAAAAATGGGTAGACTTATTTTTTTAAAGTTACGGAGATATTTTTTTTACACGAACTAGACAACCAACTAGAAAAAACTTGTTACGTAGCTTTAAAGAATAAGTCTACTAAAAGAATGGGTAGACTTATTTTCTAAAAACCATGTGATATTTTTTAATTAAAAACACTAAATGTTTTTTTTTTTAATTCCACCAGCGAAAAGGGTATATTTGGGTCATTTGTATACAATAGGCATATATATGCACCACTTTTTTAATGAGTGGTATATCTTCTCTAAATCGTAAAGTTGAGGGGTATATTTGCACATTTGACCAAAATAAAATAAGAGTTGACCAAGTCAACATTCTGGGTAAACAGACTCGTAATTGAGGTTTGAAAGTTCCCGTAGGTCCATATGATTTTTGGGACTTAGTTGGATAGTTTTGATGGGTCCAGAGAAGCTCAAAAGTGCTTCAGACGCTTGACAACAAGAATTATCAAATTCTGAGCTCATATGAGAGAGTTATGTTTTAGCTTGAAACGTTGGTGCTGGTGCACTGCGGGTGTGGAAAAGGGCCCACAAATGCGGAAAATGTGCAACTGCGATGGTGGGGGTCACACGTGCTGTTACATCGTGTAATTTTTCCCGTCGTTGAATCGTAAGTAAACTAACGTAAGCTCGGAGAGGCTATGTAGCCCTTATAAGGTTAAGGAAGATTTTAAACAAGCGTTAAGCATGTATCTTAAGGTTTCGGGGTAGAATGAGTCGAAGAGATGAGTTTCGTCAAAAACCTAAAAAATGGGGCAAATGTACGGATCGTACATAGAAGTACAGACCGTACTTCTCGGGATACCACTATACCTCTTATCCAGAAAAGGTCATTTTGGCCATTTCTTGATATGATCCAAATGTACGGATTGTACATGAGATATATGGGTCATAAATCTGGCCGTCCATCTTGGCAGTAGCCGACCTTTTGACGTTTTAAAAGTGTTGAAGGGTCATTTTTTATCATTTCTCATCCAAATTTTGTCCATATACTCTCTAAAACCCTCCCTAACAGTTCTTGAAGAATTTAAGGTGAAAATAAGTGTTTTGATCCAAGATCAACCTTGAAGATTAGCCTAGGTAGAGAATAGCACTACTTTAGTGTTCTTGTAATGTTGAGATTTATTGTGAGCTAAGAGGAGCTGAGATTTCAAGTTGTAATTGATGTATAAGGTAATTATATTATCTTCAAGCTTGCTCTTAAGATTATTTTGGTGTTGGTTGATGTAAATGATTGAAGGAAGTATAAACTAGCCTATAGAGATGCTATTTGGGATTGTTGAGTTTCATGGACTGTTTTCTAATTATTTTTGTATGACATAAGGCTGGAGAACATGTTGGATATAATTTTTATCCTATTATTAATTTTGTTGATTTAAAGTAAGTAATTTATAAGGGGTGATATGGGTTAAATGGGATTTTAATTCGAGCTTGCTGCTCGTCGTGAGATATTTATGACTTGTTATTTACATATGGTGCCTTATTGTTGATGTTGTACTTGTTGTGCTACTATGGTTATTGGTGTTTATATGTGGAGCTGGAGGAAGTCAATGATATATGGGAGATGCTGCCCAAATTTATATAAATAGTTTCTAACGTAAAGATCCGATTAAAGTCTCTTCACGACATTTACTATAGATCTTATTGTATTAATGTAGATTGAGTTATATTGTGTACTGCGTTGGAAGTATTGCGGAATCAAGGAGATTGAGGTATGTAAAGGCTAATCCTGCTTGGCATGATTTAAAGTGAAATTAAATGTAAACGATACGGTATTCCATAACAGACCTACTCTTAGTAATTAAAGCAGTCCATGTTGCTCCTTTCCTTATAATATTATTCTAAGCATGTCTATATGTATGATCCTTGAGTCCTATTGAAGCATATCTCAATGGTATTGATGTTCATAATGTAATTAGAGGTGAAACGACCTAGTGTCACTCTGATAGGCTCTAAATGTATCTTTATCATACTTAGGCATCTATATATATATATATATATATATATATATATATATATATATGTGTGTGTGTGTGTGTGTGTACAAAGGCGTTATATACGCACAATTGATCACTTGGACATGATGATGCCTACAGAGGCTTGATAGCGTTATATATGCATATACATGCATGGTGGAGTTATATACACATATATACTGTAGCTATGCATATCATGACCTTCAGAGGCATTTTAGATGTTTAGGTTGACCCTTCTATCTCATGTTATCTTCATGTTTTACCTATGTTATTCTATGCCTTACATACTCGGCACTTTATTCGTACTAACTTCCCTTTGCCTGGGGACACTGTGTTTCATGCCCATAGGTTCTAATAGATAGGGTGACGGTCCGCATCAGTAGGTTTCCAACTCAGCGTTGGTATTTGACCCCTCTACTTATCCCGGAGTTGTTTTCCTCTGTTTGGTATGATTTGGGGTTCATATGGGCATTGCGGGGCCCTGTCCCATCCTTATGATGATTATGCACTCCTTTAGAGGCTTGTAGATAGTTGTCATGTACATAGATGTTTTATGGCCTTGCTGGCCTATGTTTTATCTTACAGACGTTCATGACGACCTTGTCGACCCGTACTGTCATGTCTAGATGTATATGTATGTATATGGCTCTTTTGGCTTGATCCTTTTTCAGTCTATCTTCCTTGAATTACTAGGTCATTGTATGATGGACCTTTTGGCCCACATATGTATATTGTTATGTTTATGAATGTATGTCATGTTGGAACTCGGCAAGTAAGGCCCGGGTGTTCGTCGTGCCCCTCTGGTTTAGGTCGTGACAAACTTGGCAGCAGAGCCGGTCTGTCCTAGAGTGTATACAAGTTGTGTCTAGTAGAGTCTTGTTTATAGGTGAGTTGTACACCACACATATAAACCGGAGGCTGCGGGACATTTAGGAAGGTTGTCTTTTCTTCTTATCTTAGATTGTGCGATACAGCTTGTCGTAAGAGTTCATTTTTCTAATGACGTGTTTTGATTACAGCGATGCTTGTGATAAGAAAAGCTTTAGCTATCTAGAAGGGCAAGAAATTAGCTAGTGAGGGTACAAGTCGGGTGCTACCTGCTACTTGGGGCCAGAGTGAGTCTCAGAGGGAGGCCCCATCTCGGACTTCTCAGACTCCGCCCACTCTAGAAGAACTCAAAGAAGCTGCAACACCCCCACCTGATGCACCCGACCAGGACATGGAACATGCAGTATGATTATACACTCGATTAGTGGTCGCTCAGTCCCAGTGTCAGGGTACAGGTGTTGGTCATGCTGACAGGGCAGCTAGGGCGAGGGTTCGAGATTTTATTAATTTTGACCCTCCCGTGTTTACCAGATCTGACCTAAATGAGGAATCACAGAACTTTATAGATAGGATGTAGAGAATATAGAGGGTGATGCAAGCTTCTGATACTGAGTCAGTAGAGTTGGCCTCTTATCGATTGCGGGATATCATTGTTTAATGGTATGAGACTTGGGAGCTGTCTAGAGGGCCGAATGCACCTCTAGTGGTATGGCAGAATTTCTCGGAGGTCTTTCTCCATCATTATTTGCCAGTAGAGACCCGAAGAGCTCGATTCGATTGATTTTTGGCCCTACGATAGGGGAATATAAGTGTTTGGGAGTACAGTTTTTTTATTTGACTTGTTAGTAGGTACGCTCCCACGATTGTGGCTATATAGATGATCGGGTACACCGGTTTGTGATCGGACTTAGGCCGCACTTGATTAATGAGTACATGAATGCCTCATTACAGAAAGGTATGGATATATCTGATATTCAGGCATTTGCTCAGGGTCTAGAGAAGCGTAAGCAGCAGTAGCGGGCTGACCTAGCTCGTGACAGGTGTCAGAGTTATAGGGCTAGGTCGGCAGGTTCTTATGGAGAGTCCCAGGGTGGTCATAGACCACAGTTTCCTAGGCGCTCAGCCCATCCAGTGGCTAGTTCATCTTTACAATTTCCATGGCCTATATCTGATTGATTTATTTATCCCGGACTAGGCCAGAGTTCTACAGCTTTCGGTTCCCAATATAGGGGCGATTCTAGCCAGATGAGACTGCCCTTGCAACGATGTAGTCAGTGTGGTAAGATGCATGCCGGGAAATGTTGTTAGGGTTCAGACGTATGTTACACTTATGGGTATCCAGGCCATATTAAGAGAGATTATCCTACCAAAGGTGGAGGTGGTATGGCTCAGCTGGCTGGATATGTAGCCGCTTCTTCATCATCAGTGCTTTCTCCTGGGAAAGGTTCTCAGATGTTAGCTGTTCGCGGTAGAGGCAGAGGGGGAGCATCTAGTTTAAACGGTCCTCCGAATCGCATCTATGCATCAGCTGGTCGGCAGGATCTTGGGTCATCACCTGATGTCATTACAGGTATATTATCAGTTTCTTCCCATGACATGTAGAAATGATAGACCCAGGCTCCAATTTATCATATGTCACTCCTTTTATTGCTGGGAAATTAAGGGTGGAACCTGAGTTGATTATACCTTTTGAGGTGTCTACCTCGATTGGTGAGCCGGTGATAACTAAATGAGTTTATAGAAATTGTGTAGTCATAATTTGTAATTGCCACACCGTAGCAAATTTGATCGAGTTAGACATGGTTAATTTTTATGTCATTATAGGCATGGACAGGTTAGCCTCTTGTGACGCTAATGTTGACCGTAGAACAAAGATGGTTCGATTTCAGTTTCCAGGTAAGCCGATTCTTGAATGGGAAGGTAATATTGCAACAACTAAGGGTAGGTTTATTTCCTACCTAAAGGCGAAGAATATGATCTCTAAAGGATGTATTTAACATATTGTTCGTGTTAGTGATGCCAAAGCTGATCCACCAACCTTTCAATCAGTTCTAGTAGTTAATGAGTTTCCTGGCGTATTTTCGAATGAACTACTAGGCTTTCCTCCAGATAGGGAGATCGAGTTTGGTATCGATGTATCGCCGAATACTCAACCGATATCTATTTCTCCTTATAGGATGGCTCCGGCAGAATTGAAAGAATTGAAGGAGCAACTGAAAGACTTATTAGAGAAGGGTTTTATCAGACCCAACACTTCGGCTTGGGGTGTGCCGGTATTATTCGTGCAGAAGAAAGATGGCTCGTTACGCATGTGAATTGATTACCGGCAGCTAAGTAAAGTTACCATCAAGAATAAATATCTCCTCTCCTGAATTGGCGATTTGTTTGATCAATTACAGGATACTAGGTTTTTCTCGAAGATCGACTTAAGGTTAGTTATCATCAGCTGAGGGTTAAAAATAAGGATATTCCCAAGATGGCATTCAAGACGAGATATGAGCAATTTGAGTTCTTAGTGATGTTGTTTGGACTGACGAATGCTCCAGCAACATTTATGGACCTGATGAATAGTGTATTCTATTCCTTTTTGGATGTGCTCATGATCATATTTATTGATGACATTCTAGTTTATTCTTATTCAGAAACAGAGCATGCAGGTAATTTGTGGAGGGTACAACAGATACTCTAAAATCGAAAATTATACGCCAAGTTCTCCAAGTGTGATTTCTAGCTGAATTCAGGGGCATTCCTTGGTCATATAATTTTCGACGAGGGTATTCGAGTTGGTATACAGAAGATAGAGGATGTAAAGAGTTGGCTGAGACCCACAACTCCATCAGAGGTTCGTAGCTTCCTCGGTTTAATAGGTTATTACAAGCGGTTCGTGGAAAGGTTTGCTACCATATTGGCGCCATTGACAAAATTAACACAGAAAATGGGCCAAGTTTCAATGGTCAGATACTTGTGAACGAAGTTTCCAAGAGTTAAAGAATTGATTAACAACAACGCATGTTCTTACTCTTTAGAAGGTACATAAGGCTATGTGGTTTAATGTGATGCTTCAGGTACATGCTTAGTATGTGTATTGATGCAACATGGGAAGGTAATTGCCTATGCTTCAAGGCAGTTAAGGAAGCAAGAAAAGAACTATCTGATGCACGATTTGGAATTAGCAGCTATGGTTCATGCATTAAAATTTTTGCGGCATTATCCATACGATGTTCATGTAGATATTTTCATAGATCACAAGAGTCTCCAGTACATATTTAAACAGAAAGAGTTGAACTTGAGGCAAAGCAGATGGCTTGAGTTGTTGAAAGATTACGACATAGATATTTTATATCATCCTAGTAGTGCTAATGTCATGGCAGATGTGGTTAGCCGCAATTCTATGGGTACTAAAGTAGATGTGCAGACCGAGAAGAAAGAGTTGACTAGAGAGCTCCATCAGCTAGCCAATCTGGGAATCTGGTTGATTGACTCAGATGATAGGGGCATTGTGGTTCAGAATACAGCAGAATCGTCCCTTATAGCCAAAGTAAAAGAATATCAGCATAAGGATACTGTCACGACCCAGCTAGGGGCCGCGACGGGTACCCGGGGCTAACCACCGAGCATCGCTCGTTCTACTACTCACTATACCCATTATACTCTTCTTTATCAAGTTCATCAACAAATCATGATAGAATCATTCTTTTATAAACGTAAGCCTTTGGGCTATCAAAATAGTAGTATACATATACATGAAAAATGTGAGACCATACTACCCACACTACGCATCTACGAGCCTCTACTGAAGTACTATACATATAGACGGAACAAGACTCCGTCATGCCCAAAATATACATATGTACCAAAAGAATAATCATAATCTCCTCCGGACAATGGAGTGCTCTCAATCAGCTGATGGCTACTAAGAATCTGGATCAAGCTCACCTCCCTGTCTACCTGTGGGCATGAACAGAACGTCCAAAGAAAACGGACGTCAGTACGAATATTGTACTGAGTATGAGAGGCATAAACAATAACAATACATCAATGAAATAAGGGAGGCATCAATCATGGAGCAACCTGTAACTGTACAAGAAATAATGCATGCTGACTTACTTTCATACTCATCATCATCTCATGTATGCATAACATATATATATATATATAGCTGCCCGTCCATATAGGCACGGTGTGAAACTCAATAACATTATCCCGCGTCCAGGCCTCCCGCGTCCGGGGTATCATCTCATGCTGCCCACTAGTGGTGTCTGCCCATGCCAACTGGCCATGATGTATAAGCTGCCCGCCTTAGCGGTGACTGCCCGACCAACTAAGCGCGGTGTAATATCATCATAACATGCTCATCATAACATGCTCATCATAATATGCTCATCATAATATGCTCATCATAATATGCATGCATAAAGACTCTAGGACAACTATACTTTATCGAGGTGACATAAGGTCGTGAACCCTCGATTTCATTATGAACATTTATAAACATTCTGCCTCGCCTTGAAGGGATTAATGTATAAGGTGAGTGTATGGAATGAATGACATCATTTACTTTACGGGAACATCATATCATTACTGAACTTATAACGTATCTCTTATCTCGTATGGTTATTCACGATCTTAGACTCTTGGCTTTTTGGAATATAGGAGAATCATGGAAAGGAAAGAAGAATCATATCATAGGATTCATGCCATAGAAAGAAAAGACTAGCCTCACATACCTTTGTCGTTTAGCTAAGCTATCGTTCACTTGTTCTCCTTTAATGTCACGTTGCTACCTTCACGAGAGAATTCGTATTAACGTTAGTTAATCGACTATAAAAACGTGTCGTTATTTCTAGGGGAAATTGGGCAACATTTCCTTTGTTTATACTACCTTTCCTATGTTCTATTTTAACTCCCAAAGATTCACAACAACATTCACAATATTGCAAACAATAACCATCATTCGTATACATTGAGCATAATCCACCATTCCTCTCTAATTTCTCCACATTTATACTTATAACTCATTATTGTGTTTTCTCATATATAATACTTATTTCATAGTTTAAACGTCATTTATAACGTATTCATAATGACAACACCTCAACAGTCATGATTCAATTCAACTACCATTCAACCATGGCACTATTCACTCATTTATGACCCATTTGCTATGCTTTTCTACAATTCAAGTATCTTAACCTTCCAACACCTTAAACAACATGGTATAGTCATGAAACTTACCTTAGATAATGGTGGAACAAGTCTAGAGTGGAATTCTTCCTTTTGCACCAAAACCCTACTTCACTTTCTTTAGGTTTTCTTGAGGTAGATGACTTTTACTTGAGTTTCATACACTTTGTTTCATGGATTTTATGTTTTTGATCTTGGTTTTCCTTTGATTTTTCTTGTAAATTAATAGTAGAGAGGGTTCTAGATGTTTCTTGAAGTGTGGAGTGAAAATGAAATGAAATGGAATGAAAAAGGGTCCCTTATACTTGACTTAAAATCTGATTTTTTTTTCATGAACAGTAGTCGGAGTGCACAGTGGCCGTAAACCTAGTTTACGGGCCGTATTCTGGTTTACGGTCCGTCTTTCACGACCATATTTAAGCATAACAGAACCAGAAAGGTTTGCTGGAGGTCATGGTGGTTTACGGTCACAGTTTACGGGCCGTATTTCGATTTACGGTCCGTGTTCTGAGTCGTATTTAACCATTTAGACATTTGGCAGAAAGTTAAAGTTTTGGAATGTTAAAAGACGATAGCAGTTTACAGTCCGTAAACCACTTTACGGGTCGTATTCCATTTTACGACCAACTGGGCCGAAGTGCAAATCTGCAACTTTCGCATTTTCAAAACTCATAAGTAGCCATCCCCTTCTTAGTAAAACATCGTACACTCATACTCTTCGTTGGTCTATTCATTGTACGTTCACGGAGAAATTTCTGAGGTGTAACAGATACAGTCTTAGGGAAAATCAAGGAAGAAATTAAGAAGAAGAGCACCACAACCTTTGAGCTTGATGGACAAGGGGTCTTAAGAGACAAAGGTCAATTATGTGTTCCATATGTAACAGGGTTGCGAGATAAGATTACAACAAAGGTTCACTATTCGCGCTATTTTATTCATCCATGGGTGATAAAAATGTATCATGATATTAGGGAGCTGTATTGGTAGAACGATAGGAAGAGAAACATTGCAGAGTTTTTAGCCCAATGTCCTAATTGTCAACAAGTGAAGATTGCACAAAAAACCGGGGCACTAATGCAGAATATAGAAATTTCGATGTGGAAATGGGAGATGGTGAATATGGATTTCGTTACATGTTTGCCTTGGTCTTATTGCAAGTATGATTCTATATGGGTGATTGTAGACAGATTGACAAAGTCAGCTCATTTCTTACCCGTGAAGACCACATATACGATCGAGGATTATGCGAAGCTATACATTAAAGACATTGTACAATTGCATGGCATTCCTATTTCTATTATATCCGACAAAGGTACACAGTTCACAGCTAACATTTGGAGATCTTTTCGGAGAAGTTTGGGTATGCAGGTTAATCTTAGCACTGCCTTTCACCTGCAGACAGATGGGCAAGCAGAGCGCACTATTAGGACGCTTGAAGACATGTTACGGGCTTGCGTGCTAGACTTTAAAAGAAGTTGGGAAGATCATTTACCATTTATTGAGTTTGGATAAAACAATAGCTACCATTCCAGTATCAAGATGGCCTCTGTTGACACCTAATTTTTGACCTCTCATAATTTCTTTTAATTACCTAGGGTCCTTGTATATCAAACGGAGAGGAATGTGTATTTTCTACAAATCAGAATGATTTTATAAAATTATTTCGATAATATTTTGCCATTTCACTTGGCAAAATAACTCCAATAATAGTATAGATCTTTTAAAAATTACATTTTTATAATTAATATGGAACATTTGCTAAATTTAATCAAGAAGATAATTTAAAATAATTATTTATTTAATTGTTAAAATTATCAGAGAAAAAATCAATTAGCAAGCATTTTACTCCGTTTAATTCAAGAAATTTGATTAATTAAATGAATTAATTATTTTAACCCCCAATTCTTAAACTTGCATACTTAATTTGCCTTGTTGCAATTTTTGAGTTAATCATAATTAATCAAGTACTTAATTGTGGTTAATTTCAATAAATTGCTCACTAAATGGCTAATTGGGGCATAATTGAAAAAATCCATTATTGGCTAATTTTGGCTTTAATTGAAACAGCTAATTTGCATGGCCTAAAGTTAATTAAGGTCATTATTGCAAAATTAGCTTTTAATTTGTTGGTTAAGTTTGAATATGGCCTTAATTGAAATAGCCAATTTCATAACGTAAACCAATTGAGGTCATCATTGCAAATCTACCTTTAATTGTTTGATTAGGATAAACATGGCCATAATTGAAATGACCAAATTTCATGGTTTAAAGTCAATTGGGGCTCTTTTTGCAATTTAAGTACATTTGCATAATTGACCATGTTCTTTAGTTTAGTCAATTGATTAATTAAGTCACATTAGGCCATTAATTAAAGAATTTAATTCATTAATTGTTTTAGTTTTGGCCATTTGTTAAATTGAGTGCTTAAGTTTCCCTATATATACACACATATACTCGGATATACATGTGTATATATGTATATCAGGTATATGTATATTTATATTGGCTACCCCTCCCTCTCATTTTATTTTTAGCCGGGCCCAATCCATTAAAGGACTGACCCGACCCAGCTCCACGTTAAAGGGATGTAATACCCCATTTCTTTCATTTCATTAACTAAACACACCCCTGTTCTTTGCTCTTCATTTTTTCTTTTGAAACCCTAGCTGCCCCCATTATCTTTCCTCTCTCCTGCGTCATCATTGCCTGAAATGACAACGTTTCAGACATACTTCACCTTTTACTGCTTTAGCATGGTCGATTGGGATAAGCATTTAATGCTAACCCCCTCTCTCCACCAAGTTTTAACCAAACAAGGTATTCACTAGCCTCTTTCTTCATTTTTTTTTACGGCAAATCAACTGTCAAATGGACTGAAATCTTAATGGGTTTTGTTGTATTGTGATTTTGAATCCACAATTTCTATTGGTTTATAGAGGACCATGCGGATTGACTTCGTTTGGGTCAAATCTGACCTTTGCTTGTTTGTTTGACTTGTTTCTCAACCGTTGGATGAGGATTTGAGAGAAGCAATTCTCAGAAATTGCAAAATCCCACATCGACTGAGAATTAGGGTTTTCTCAAATTGGGGTTCTATAAATACCACATCCAAATCACATTGTTAAAAAAAACCTGGCTCTGAGAATATCACTTGTATACTCAAAAATCGAAATACCTAGGGTTTCTAACAATTTTTGCTTAAGACTTTAAATTTTCGAGTTAGTTAAGGTTTTTCAAATTTGTGTGGTTGAGTATTTGGAGTGGAGGATTGAATCTTTCAAGTCCAATCTTTTCAAGGCTGCACCTAAGAAAGGTATTTCTTCCTCCTTTAAGTTGTTTTTTATTCCTGTTTTGTTCTAGTTGTTGTAGTTTTGTTATGCTTAGTTGCTATTTAGTTGTTTTTTATAGCTTAAATGTATATGTGTTTGATTACTGTTCCATTCTAGTTAGTTTTAGTTAAAATATGTTTGCATATTATTCATTGCTTTTTAGTTACTGCTGAGTAGGATTAATATAGGTTTGATTGCTGTTTAGTTGAGTGGCTATGGTTTAAACATGTTTAAAGCTACTTATCTGTTAATAGGTTTTCAGTTTGATTAAATACACTTGTAATTGTTAGTCATTAAGCTATTCCTGTTTAAGCATGTTTAGTATCTGTTAGTTTAGGGATATTTGGCCATGTATAATACTATTCAGGGCATGTTCCTTATCTCAATGCTTTTGTGTAACCTTGCTTACTTTTCAGTCAGTGTGTTAAGTCTTTGGCATGTTAGACTAGCATGTTGATGACAAGTCAGCTTAAAACCATGTTCAGTTACTATCCTGTTGCTTAAGCTTAGTTTTATATTAATATAGTTCATCTACCTATTTATATGTGGTACTTGGATGTATTAATTGACTGATATGACTGCACAGACATGATTAGTTGGAATGATGTTTCATTTAGGTGGCCTGAGATTAATATGAAGTTGTTGGTATTTTTTTGACAAGAAATGATGTATTTAAGGGAAACTTTTGTGTAGCTGAAGACCTGCACTGGTTTCTGCTAAGTAAGAAAGATAATTGTTTTTTCTACGAATAAATGGTTGCTAAATTTAGATAACAGGCTGAATATACGAGGATATACCAAAGTATACCAAATATATGCAAGCGTTGTATACCTATGGTATATATGAACTTGTATATCTAATATGCATGTGGTATATCATTCACAAAGTCTGGAATTATAGGTGTTGCATCATAATAGTATCAATTGGGCCAAGTCTGTTGGCTATTCAAATATGATTAGGCCTTTTCTTTGGATATCATATCTTGATTCGTACTTGGGCTATATTGTATATCTTATGCATGCTTATGTTATGATGATTACACCGCGCCTATACGGCAGGGCAGCACTACTACAGTGAGCGTAGTGGGCGGCTTATGGATGATTACACCGCGCCTATACGGCTGGGCAGCACCACTACGGCGGGCGTAGTGGACGGCTTATACACCGTGTCTATATGGCACGGGCAGCACCACTAGTAGGCGGCG
Source organism: Lycium barbarum (assembly GCF_019175385.1). NCBI lineage: Eukaryota > Viridiplantae > Streptophyta > Magnoliopsida > Solanales > Solanaceae > Lycium > Lycium barbarum. The sequence goes on from NC_083338.1 coordinate 111,239,904, forward strand.
TGAGATGATTACCCCAGACGCGGGAGGTCCGGACACGGGCTAATGATGTTATTTGATTCAGACAGTTTATACATGAATTGGTAATGTGTTTAAGAGGTAAAGATGAGCATGCATGGTTCCGCCTTAAAGGGCAAGTAGTTGCAGTGATACTCTCTTCTTATGTTTTTTATGCTTCTTTATATGTTGTTATACATGCCTTACATACTCAGTACTTTGTTCATACTGACGTCCTTTCTTTTATGGACGTTGTGTTCATGCCGACAGGTAAGCAGGTTGACGCGTCTGATCCTTAGGAGCTCCATCAGCGGCCCCTTAGCGCGCTCTAGTTGTTCCGAAGCTACAGCATATCGGTACTACTCTTGTGTATATACCCGGGCATGGTGAAATACTGCCCCGTCCTTGTGGATTTATGTATCTTATTTAGAGGCTCATAGACAGACATATGTGGATAGATGTTTCATAACTTTGTTCGTCCTTGCTGTTGTATAATATTTTGGTTTAGCTTATCGACATATGATTGCGGGTATAACTATTGATAGCTATATTAAGTGAGATAGTCATAAATTGTCCATGTGACCCACCTAGTAGTGAGAAAGGAATGTTAGATCAGAGGTGCTACGTAAGTTAGTACTGAGTACCCGCCATGGCCTCCAGCGGGGTCGTGACAGGTACCGACCACTACCCAAAGAAAAACAAAGAAAAAAAACAAAATAGTTACAACCCGTACTAACTCCCAAAAGGTTGAAATGGATGCCATGAACACCCAGGAACATGTTGCCATCAAAACGAGGATTCAAAACCTGGAAAGAAAAATTTGGGAGGTTAGGGCCAAGATAAAAGAGGCTGATGAGTTGATGGACTCGGCGGAAAGCCCCCTAATGAACCTACTGAGATAAAGTGTCATATTGAGAGCCTTATAGACAATGGCAAAGGAATACCGCCTGGGTACGTACCCCTCTTTGAGGGACAAGGAGACGAAGATTATGAAGTGGAATTTGACCCGCTAGAACCCACTTGGCCATCAAGAGAGGCCGTCTCCATTGCATCCGCAAATCAAGAGAGAGAACCTGAGGTACATATAGAATTCGTTCGCCCGACATCGCCAACTTAGTGGGAAATTGCACTCAAGACCGTCGCTTGCCCTTATCGCACCGCACCGAAGCATATGACGTGCCAAGAAATATTTGACAAGCTCAAGAGTATGGGATTCACCTGCTTTAGTCACGAGAGGTTGCCACCCTGCGCCCCGATCTTTGGACACAAAAGGTGTCCATTCCATAAAGAACAGTTAGGCCCCACCACTGACGAATGTTTGGCCCTCAGAAAAAGAATCATAAGATTGATCGACGACAAAACCGTCCTTAAGCTGTGGGGACTCCATTCATTGTTGGTCCATGACACTATTTTCCTGAATAAAGGAATCCTGCTGAACACTCATATTTGGCATTACGAATTCACTATCTTCAAGGATTCGTATGCTAGCATCTTCTAGAAACTGGCGAGCATGGGAAAGATCCAGCCAATCAGGGCCTCTTGGAAGGCCTCGTCTGTGGGAACAAGTCAAAGAAAGATTTGTACTTTTCACTCTGGGGTTCCAGGACATGATATTGAAGATTACGATGCCTTCAAGTTCGAGTTGGAGCATTTGGTCCACACAGGCGGGATTTGGGTAGTACTCCCACCTCTGTATTAGGAATTAGGGCCTTTGGCCGAAAACGGGTTAAAAGGACAAACAACCCTTTCCGATCTCAAAGAGAGGTGACCTTTTGGGTAGATACTTAGGGGGTCCCCTTTTGTATTTTTTAACAAATTTGTCCCCTACCCCCCCCCCCCCCCCCCCCCTCTCCCCCACTTATATATAAAAGAAACTACGTCCGACCTGATGTCATAAGGAGGGATGCGTAGGAAGCCCTTATCGGGCCTGGTCTTGGGTAGGTTTAAAAGTAGGAGAGTCTTTATTTTGAGTACGCCGAACTACGAAAGGGCCTGATTTCCTGCGAAGGGATACGTAGGCAGTCTACATAAGACTCGGTCCATATGTTATATAAATATATATTCCCCCACTTAACAAAGAGCTAAAACACCCGAAAACCTGGTACAAGGGATCAATCAAGCATTTGAATTGGACATATGATTGTTTATGTGCTACATGCTTTACATGCCAATTGTGTGTGATATCTTTTTTATTTATTTATTATCTAATGAACTAACATTGTTTGCCTTTGAGTGATTCATTTTCTTATAGAAGAGAAAGTTGATCCGTGCTCACACTGGCATACTTCAGAAGATCGAAAGCTTCAATAGCATCTCTATCCCAACAAGATCGAAAGCCTCAATAGCATCTCTATCCGAACAAGACCGAGGCAAATAAAAAATGACTGGTACTTCGGAAGATGAACAAAACCTGACTGAACTCGCCGTTAAGGAGTCATCCACACCGGAATTGCAAGAATCCTCGCCTTTTGAGGACGTCATTAAGATGCTGTTTGAGAAAGCTGCTGACCTCCAAGAAAAGGTCACGCAAGCAGAAACGGCCAATGCTGCCAAAGAGGCGCCCACTGAGGCAAGGGGGCCCCCACTTCCTTTTTCATCATTAAGCTCACCACTACCCGATCACTTCCCCACCTCCCCTATTGGGACCACAATGTCGTTCACCCCAAACCCAGTTGTGTATGGACACATTGGTACCTCGTACTAAACCCCATTACCTCCCAACACTGTCCGAATTTTCGGAACCACTCATTCAGTTTCCTCCTACCCAGCACCGCAAGACACCCACCCTAGCTCTACAATAAGCCCAAGCACCGTTCCTTTACCAACCGCAAAAGCCACCCACATGCCTAGAAGTCACCCCGTACACCTGATTGTTTATTTCCGCACACCTGTCACCTCAAACACCTTCTCGCCCGATCACCAAAATATCGATCGCTACAAAGATATGGAAAGGGAGTAGAGATCATAACAAGACAAGTATGATAAGGAATTAGAGCGCACAATGGCTGAAATATTGGAGTAATCCACAAGAGCTGCCTGAAAAGCTACGAGATTAAGCTACGATGATCTGTGCATGCACCCAGGCCTAGATTTTCCTGAAGGTTTTAAGGTGCCAATGTTTGAACTGTTCAATAGAACGGGCAACCCCAAGGCCCATCTCTGAGCCTATTATGACCAATTGATCGGGGTTCGAGACAATCAGACACTCATTATGAAGCTGTTCAGCCGAAGCTTGACTGGAGAAACTTCTGAATGGTTAACGGCATATGACATATGCCGATGGACCACATGGGTGGCTGGAGCTTTCAGGGAGAGGTTTCGCTTCAACATGGAAACAGTACCAGATGGGTACTACTTAAAAAGATAAAGAAAAGATCCATCAAGAACTATCGCGAGTATACGAGTAGGTGGAGAACTGAAGCTGCTCGAGTGCAGCCGCCAATGGTCGAAGAAGAGTTAGTCTCTATTTTTATCCGTTCCTAAGAAACAGACTACTACGATTGAATGTTGTCGATGGCTGGAAGGCAATTTTTTGAACTTGTCAAAATGGGGGAGGCTATAGAAGACGGCCTTAAATTAGGACGAATTGTAAGCGTAGCTAGCAAGGCTACTAGATCAAGCTCAACCGAATTTATCTGTAAAAAGAAGGAGGACATGGCGAACATTTCCCATACCCCTAGCCCCAGATTAAAAAAACAAGGAGGAATTCCAGCCTCCGATAGAAATATACTCTTCACCACCTCCAAATACCTATATAGCCACTCCATATAACACTATTCCTATTTACTACGCACAACCCACTTTTCAAACACCACCACCCAATTACCCAGCTCCACAAAATACCTTCCAAACGCCACCACCAAATTACCAAGCTCCAGAGCCAAATTATCAAGCTCCGACACCCGCTTTTAGACCTCCACAAAATAACCCTCAAACAAACTACCAAAACTAACCACCACCAAATGCCTATAATACGCCGCGTATAACTTTGAAAAGAGGCCTGCCCGCACATTTACCCCATTGATGGAGATTCGAACTGAACTATTCAAAAGGTTAAGCGCTGCTAGAATGATCCAAACACTTCCCCCAAAGATTGTAATTCCCAAGAACAGATTTTATCGGGCAGACCAAAAATGCGGCTACCATTCCAAGGGAGTGGGGCACAGTACTTAGGATTGCATCAATCTAAAGTACAAGATACAGGACATGATCGTCAGGAAAGAGATTGTCTTCCAAAGGGCTGCACCGAATGTGAATACCACCCCTTTTCCTAATCATAGCAATAATGTAATTCACATGATCAAAAGGGAAAAAAATTAGGTCACAGGCAGACCTGTAATCCGGGGTTCCATGCAAGCACTAGAGCTCACAGTGGCGTTGCTCTCCATACAGGAACGCCCACACTTCAAGGCGTTAATCCCCGCTCCAGTCGTTGTGCACGTGTCTTATGTAGTGGCAGCGCCTCCCAGAAAGGATTTTGTGGTGCAAGTAGTTGTGGCTCATTGGATGACAAGGTCGGGAAGGTGTTATACTCCTTCGGATTTGGCTCAAGGGGCAACACGAAAAGAAGGAAACCAAAAGAGAACTATCACTGAAGGTGAGGTGGATGATTTCTAGCACTGCATGCAACCAAAACAATACTCAATACTGGAGCACTTAAAGAAAACCCCACCCGGATATCTGTATTATCCCTCTTGCTAAATTCTCTGCAACACTATTTAGCCCTAAGAAAAGTGTTGGAAGAAGCCCAGTCCCCGCCGGGACGAGTAGTGAGAACTTAGTGGAACTAGTTGCCAATGTCATAGAGGAACATCGAATTGCCTTCACTGAGAAAGAGTTGCCCAAGGAAGGGAAAAATCACTACAAGGTGCTACACATCGTTGTTATGTACCGCAACAAGGTAGTCACCCAAGTTCTAGTCGACAATGGTGCCGGGCTCAACATTCGCCCCGAATCTACTCTGGCTCAACTGGGTTATGACCTTGGAAAAGTGCATCAAAGCCATACCAATATACGAGCATTTGATGGAGGTCGATGTGACGCCATTGGAGAAGTTGACCTCAACATTCAAATAGGGCCAGCGGAGTTCGTCACTGAATCCAAGTCATGAAAATACCCGCCAATTACTATTTGTTACTAGGAAGGCCATAGATCCACATGGCAGGAGCCGTGTCATCTTCACTCCATCAATCTTTAAAATTTGTGTGGGACAACCACAAGGTTGAAATCCATGGGGAATGTAGCCTTCACAATTACTCGGACAACTCAGTGCCTGTCATCGTGGCAATGCCAAAAGGAAAAGATTTCCATGTAACAGAATTGGTGGGAGCTGCCCACAAGATAGACTCCACTGAGTCACCCATGCCAGCAGTCTATAAAATGATTGCATTAACTATGCTTCAGAACTGGTTCGAACCCAGGAAAGGTTTGGGAAAGAATTTACATGGCATCACAGAGCCAATTCCTATTCCTCAGGATAATTTTTGCTTCGGGATTGGGTATGTCCCGACTGATGATGAGGTCTCGGCTGCTGCTAAAGAGAAGAAAGGTGCTGCAAAGATTTGCAAGCCAATTTTGAATTTGTTTCAATCATTTCCGAACAAAATTCCTATGCCGAATGATGCAGACATATAAGAAGGGATAGGGATGCTATTCCAGGAGAAGGATTGTTCAGTAATACTGTAGGAATGCATAGAAGCACCCACTATCTGAGATGCTGATCCGGTAATAAAAATAATAAAGCAACCCTAAATGTCATGACATGTTGCAAAACGAATGAGTCAAACGGTATATAGGAGGAAGAGTACGAGGAATATGAAAAGCAAAAGATACTACCTGAGGGTCTTGTAGAAGATGTAGAATAATTGGAAAACGAAAAAAAAGCCGAATATGGATGAAACAGAAGCAATCAACCTCGGTGATGAATAGAACATCAATGAAACTAGGATAAGTGGGCACCTCGAGACACCTCAAAAGGAATAGCTGATAAGTCTACTAAAGGAGTATGTGGATTTTTTTGCATGGTTATATGCTGAAATGCCAAGATTGAACACTAGTGCGGTGTCCCATAGATTGCCCATAAATGTGGGTTTTTTCCCTGTGAAATAGAAAATCCGTTATTTCAAATCGGATCTCAGCATCCGCATTAAGGACGCGGTAGCGAAACAAATCAAATCAAGGGTGGTAGAAGTAACCCCGTACTCTACATGGTTGGCCAACATAGTGCCGGTACCCAAGAAGAATGGAAAGATACAAATATGTGTGGATTACCGGGACCTCAACCGAGCCATTCCCAAAGATAAGTTTTTGCTCCTGAACATCCACATACTCATAGACAACTGTGCCAAGCACGAGCTGAAATCGTTTGTGGATTGTTTTGCTGGATACCACCAAACCTAATGGATAAAGAGGACCCGGAAAAGACAACTTTCATCACTCCATGGGGGGTGTATCATTAATAGGATAATGCCATTCGGTCTCTGTTGACACCTAATTTTGGCTCGCCGTGCTTAAAATTAACATTTCGGGGGTCCTAATACATTAAAGAGCATGAAATAGCATTTTTACATTTTTTTATAATTTATTGATGATTATCCTTATTTTACAAATTTTATCAATGTATTATCATTTTTAAGAATCATTATTTTTGCACATGTACAGCATAATACTACCATTTTTTGTGCAGTTAATAATCGTTTCTTAATTTTATAGAACATATATTTTGATATCTTATGCATTAATATTTATATTTCATACATTCATTGTTATTTATACATATATTAGTTAACTATATTTTAGTACAGCCCGTCAGAACATAGAAAAACCGAAGCAATTAATCTTAAATGCGGAGAAAGAATTCGATCAAATCAAGATATTGTCATCTTTTAAAAAGGTGACATTTGAAGTGATGGGTTAGGTTCTCTATCCATTGGTTAATACATTTTTAACCATGGATTAAAAGGGGTAAGGGGACAAGGGTGGTGTCCTTTTATTTTTTTTTGCACAAAAGAGGGTATTTATTTACATTATAAGAAAAGGGAGGGGTTAATATGATCTTCTACACACACTGCACACTAATTTTCAGTTTTTTTTTTTTTTTTTTTGCTCTTATTCACTCCAAACTAAAACCTTAAACATCTTCTTCCTTCTTCCTCTCCAACCAAACATCCTCCACCACGAAACTAATAACCCAACAACCCCCACGAAGCACCACTACAACAGCTCCCATTTCGCCTTCTCCCTTCCCCCTCCTTCTCACCACTGCATACGGATAAAAATGAGTTGTGTTTGTCCTTAAGTTGTGGATCTGGCCGGAAACCACAGTCCGGTGACCCCTTTGTGTTTAGCTTAGTAGCTGCTCCGACGAAAAGTCGTGGAAACAATGCCATTTGACACCGCCTTTGCTGTCCAATGCCATTAACGTTGGCGAGTGGACTGCTCGTTATTTACCCCATAATAAATGTGTTCTTTCTCTGTCTCTGTTGATTTCCATTTTTGCTCTGTGTGGTACTATTTTTGAGTTTCCAGGAAACCCATTTTCCCTCCTTCAAATCTGGACGGAGTTGAATTTTCAGGCGATTGTTTGAGTTCTCCAGCTAGTGTTATTTAATGATTTGTGTTTGCTCCTGCTTTCTGCGTTTTTGGACGGATTTTTGATTTTCCAGCAATGAACTTTGCTTTGTTTAGCCACTGCTTGTTGTTATTGTTGTTATGTGACTGTTTTACATTATCTTTTGCTAAAATAAATGTTGGTTTTGTGCCTACTCACTGTTATCACGCTGCTCGAGACTGTTATTGACACTGTCACACCTTTTACCTCTTTTACTAAACTGATTTGGGCTAATACTAAACCCAAATGGCCAATGAAGAAATTTTTGTCGATTTCCAAGGCCTCCCATGTACAAAAGACGGGTTTTTATTATAAGTTTATTTATCATTTCTTTAGTTCATTAGATGGTTATTTATTCTCTTACTAACATTTTTACGAAGTGTTTATACAGGTACCCGGAGACACATCCCGAATACGACACTCAGCAGGAACCCGAGGGCCTTCATTGAATTGTTGTTTGTATATACTTTCGGACTTCTTTGAAATTGTACAATCCATAAACTCGCAGTATAGTGGAAACTTTATTTGTTGGACATGAATATTTATGTAGTTGTCGCCTTATATGTTTAATTTAAAGTTTGTCGTTCGTTTTAGGCAAGACTTAGGCGGTAAACACTTTCATAAATAGATTAAATTGACTTGGTACACTTTTGGCATTTAGACAAAAACATTAGTCCATCCTTTATTTCAAAACACATTTTCCCCCTTTCTTTACTAATATTCTTTTGTACATTTATCCTTAGCATTTAATATTTAGCCTTTTACGAGTATCACTAATTTTATGTTAAACACTCCTTTTCTATTCTTTGGAACAAAACTACTTTTTTTAACATAAAGGAAGATACGAGTCAATTGACTCTGTCTTTTTCAAACTCTTTCTATATTCTCCATACACTAATACACATTTCTTGTCTACATTTTTATACATTCTTTATATGTTTAATATACATAGACACGCATTCTTTATATCCTTGATATATTTATTTTACATACTCTTATATTTTTTTATACATTCTTTACACCAACATATATACACTCTTTATACTAACTGATATACTTTTATATTTACGAGGTACATTCTCTTTATACTTTTTTATATATTCTTTTTTAATATACATTCTTTATAAATACTTGATACTTGATATAAATATTTTTTTTGTACTTAGTATATTATCACCTAGTGTAGCTTTTCATGAAGTCATAACATTTTAAAAACATGTAATAATAATGATAAACAGATAGATAACCCCCCTCTAGTGTTCAGTTAAACTAAGTTTAAGGACTGTCTTCGGACAGGCTCTAAGGGATGCTTAATACCTTCCCCTCGTTGTAAATAAAACCTTTATCTAGAATCTCATAGGTTTCGTGGACTAAAAATGGAGTAGACACACAAATACACATAGGTTTCCTGTTTTTCATTAAAAATAAGGTAGCGACTCTAACCCTTTTTTAACCAGTTAGAAGAACCGGGAAGTTGCAAACTATCTTGGACCCGTTCAAAATAGGGCGTAACAGTCTCAAAAATGTCAGCGCGACTTATGTGAGAGCTATGACTATCATTTTCCATGACATGATCCATAGGGAAATTGATGAATACATGGATGATGTCATCATCAAATCAAGAGAAAGTTCGGAGCACACCACACATTTAAGGAAGTTCTTTGACAGACTCCGAAAGTTTAATCTCAAACTGAACCCGGCCAAATGCACGTTCGGTGTGCCCGCCGGCAAATTACTTGGATTCATAGTAAGTCGAAGGGGCATAAAATTAGATCTGGCCAAGATCAAAGCAATCCAAGAGTTACTTCCTCTCAAAACAAAAAAGAGGCCATGATCTTCCTAGGAAGACGGAATTATATTGGATGGTTTATAGCCTAGTCCACCATAATTGTGGAGTCCATACTTAAGCTCCTAAATAAAGATGCGCCTATAAAATGGATGAAGGAATGCCAAGAAGCTTTTGACACCATCAAGAGGTATCTGTCTAATCCGTTGGTCTAAGTACCTCCCAGGCCCGGGAGCCCACTTTTGGTGTACCTGTTTGTTTCAAAAAATGCCTTCGAGTGCATGTTAGGATAACGCAATGAGACATAAAAGAAGGAGCGGGGCATCTACTACCTGAGTAAGAAATTCACCTCCTGCGAGGCGAGATATACATTGTTGGAAAAGACTTGCTGCGCCTTAACATGGGTGGCCCAGAAGTTGAGGCATTACTTGTCATCGTATACCACACACCTCATATCCAAGATGGACCCATTGAGATATATCTTCTGCCAGCCCATGACTATTGGGAAATTGGCCAAATGGCAAATGTTGCGAAGTGAATTTGACATTGTGGCACAAAAGGCCGTCAAAGGACAAGACTTGGCTGACCTACTAGCTGAAAGTCCCGTGGATGAGGATCTCGAGCCCTTCAAATTCATTTCCCAGATGAAGGAGTATTGGCCATAGAAGAAGAAACAGTGGAGCCTTACACAGGATGAAGATTGTTCTTTGATGGGGCTGTCAACTACAAAGGTTTCAGAATTGGAGCAGTTTGATATCAGAAACTGGTCAACCCTACCCAATGGCTGTAAAGCTCAAATTTCGCTGTACCAACAACATGGTTGAATACGAGGCATGCATCCTAGCCCTTACGATGGCGATGGATGTGGACATCAATGATTTACTGGTCATAGGAGACTTCGACCGGCCGATCCATCAAGTACAGAGCGAGTGGGCCACCAAGAATGACAACATCTTGCCGTATGTAAACGTAGCACAAAAGTTGTGCAAAAAGTTCAAAAAGATTGAATTCAAGCATACGCCAAGAGCTCAGAACGAGTTTGTTGATTCTTTGGCCACTATAGCATCAATGATTCAGCACCCCGAAAGCAGTCATATTGACCCGTTGTAGATAAGTTTGAAAGAAAAACATGCCTACTGTTACCACATGGAAGCAGAGCCGGAAGGCAAGCCGTGGTACAACGACATCAAGATGTATTTGGAAAAACGGTGAAAAGAAAACGATCCGAGGAATGGCCAATGATTTTTTATAAAGAAGGAAGTATTGTCTAAACGATCACCGGATTTAGGATTGCTCTGATGTGTAAACGTTGCTGAAGCCATGAAACTCTTGAAAGAACTACATGCTAGGACCTGTAGGACCCATATGAATGGATTCGAGCTAGCCAAGAAAATCCTCCGAGCAGGATATTACTGGATGACAGTGGAAAGTGATTGCTGCCAATCTGTACAAAAATTCCATCAATTCCAGATCCACGGAGATCTAACCAAGGTGCCACCTAGTAAACTCAACGCCATGAACTCACCTTGGCCATTTGTTGCTTGAGGAATGGACGTCACTGGACCTATCGAGCCTGCCGCTTCAAATGGGCATCGATTCATTTTTGTTGCCATTGACTACTTCACTAAATAGGTGGAGGTAACATCGCACAAATCAGTGACAAAGAAAGTAGTAGATGACTTTGTGCAAAACAACATCATATGCTGCTTCGGCATACCCGAGTCCATCATAACGGATAACGGGGAAAATCTGAACAGTCACCTGATGAAGGATATCTGCAAGTAGTTCAAAATCAATAATCAAAACTCAACGGCCTATCGGCCACGAATGAATGGAGTTGTAGAAGCAGCAAGTAAAAATATCACAAGGATATTGAGGAAGATGATGGATAATTACAAGGGTTGGCACGAGCAGCTACCATATGCTTTGTTGGGATACCCTACCATAGCCCGAACTTCAACAAGGACAACTCCTTGCCTACTTGTTTATGGTACCGAAGCAGTCATACCTCCTGAAGTTGAGATACCGTCGTTGAGGATCATTCAGGAGGCAGAATTAGATAATGAAGAGTGGGTCCGAGCTAGATATGAACAGTCGGCTCTAATCGACAAAAAGAGGATGGTTGCCATATTCCACAGTCAACTATACTAACAAAGGATGGCGCGAGCCTTCAACAAACGAGTCAGAGCTCGATTTTTTCAAATAGTACAAATGGTACTCAAGAAAATATTCCCACACTAGGATGAGTACAAAGAGAAGTTTTCTCCCAACTGGTAGGGCCCCTACGTGGTCCGCCAAGTACTCGCTAGAGGAGCTGATATACTAGCAGAAATGGACGGGCAATAGTGGCAAAAGCCAATTAACTCGGATGTGGTCAAGCGGTACTACGCGTAAAGGCACGCCTTTTCAATTGTAATAGTTCTTTTATTTGCTTGTAATCTTACTTATTCGCTTGTAATAGTTACTGCTTTGCTTGTAGGCTTTCTCGATAGATAGAAAAATCCAATGATTTCCTTGTAATATGAACTACGCAATGACCTGACTTCCCCACAAGTGGGATACGTAGGCAGTCCATTTGGGACCCGATCGCATTATTAGTAAAAACCAAAACCCAATTACTTTATTTCGAACCACGTTAGACCTGATTCTTGCTGCGTTAGGATACGTAGGCGCTGTTTGAGCTCGGTTGTACCAAAAGAAAAATCCAAGAAACCCCTAGGAAGCCACAGAGATAGGACTTCAAAGAGGATACAGATCTGTCACGAAGAGATTGCCACACATACCCAACTGGGGCAGAATTGTTGAGAAGGTCTCAAAAAAGCATGCCACTAACCCAGAGTACCAAACTGGGGTAGAAATTTTGAGAAGCGAGGGTTAATCAGGTCAACACCCTAAACTGGGGCAGAAATTTTGTGGAGACCTCAAAATTTCCTACATTTAAAGGTTCGACACGAGAGCTCACCAGTCAAGATAGACTTAAACTGGGGCAGAATTGTTGAGAGGGTCTCGAAAATTTTGCACAAGTAAATGGGAACCCCAGCTATCAGAGCAGCAAAGAAGGGAATACTCCTCATTAAAAAGCACATGTCATGACAATTAGCCTAAAAATTGTTTTAAGAAAGATGCATTTGTTTTCGCAAGTAACTAATTCTTGATTAACATTGACAAAAAAAAATATTCTTGTAAGATTAAAATAAATTCATCTTTCGAATACTGAATCCAAAGGGATTCGAGTCCAAAGCCGGCGAGGCCAAAGATGCAGGCAGAGTCAGCAATGTCGATCAACTTTAATAGAAAACTAGCCCTTTGCTGATGCAAGTCTCCATGTTATCAGGAGGACGACCCATTTTTCTAACTTCTATTTCATGTGCAGGTAAAAATGGTTCACCAGACAAGGTCAAAGCCGCCGCCAGAGGTAGGGTTCGTAACATTCAAAGCCACAAGGGATATAATAGATTAAGATGTCATAAAGGCAAATATCTAGTCACTAGAGCTATAAAGGATTAAGACGGCATAAGAGCAAATATCTAGTCGCGAGGGCTATAAAGGATTAAAATGCCATAAGGGAAAGTATCTAGCCATGAGGGCTATAAAAGGATTTGAAAGGCCATAAGGGAAAATATCTAGCCACGAGGGCTACAAAATGACCATAATGCCATAAGAGCAAACATTTGGCCAGAAAGGTGACAAGAAAGAAAAATGGCATATCTAATTGCGAGGGTCACAGCCAACATAAAGGACGAAAGAAAGACGATTTATCCAAATGGGCCATATCTGTCATTTGCTTGCCATGAGGGCTATTCATTCTTTCATTTGCATGCCATGAGGGCCATTCATTCTTTTATTTGCCATGAGGGTCATTCATTCAATCTTTCATTTGCCATGAGGGACATTCATTCATTCTTTCATTTTCCATAAGGGATATTCATTCATTCTTTCATTTGCCATGAGTGCCATTCATTCATTATTTCATTTGCCATGAGTGCTATTCATCCATTCTTTCATTTGCCGTAAGGGCCATTCATTCATTCTTTCATTTTCGATGAAGGCCATTCATTCATTCTTTCATTTGCCATGTAGGCCATTCGTTAGTTTTTACATTTCCCATGAGGGCCATTTATTCAAACATGCATTGCCAAGGCATTCATTCAAAAATGCATTGCCACAAGGGTCATTCATTCATTCTTTCATTTGCCAAGAGGGCCATTCATTCATATAGACATTGCCGAGAGGGCAATTCATACAAACATTGTCGAGAGGGCTATTCCTACAAACATTGCCGAGAGGGTCATTCATACAAACATTGCCGAGAGGGCCATTGATAAAAACATTGCTGAGAGGGACATTCATACAAACATTGTCGAGAGGACCATTCATATAAACATTGCCGAGAGGGCCATTCATACAAACGTTTCCGAGAGGGCCATTCATACAAACATTATCGAGAGGGCCATTCATACAAACACACATGCCGAGAGGGCTATTCATACAAACATGCATGCCGAGAGGGCCATTCATACAAACAAGCCGAGAGGTCCATTCGTTCAAACATTGTCGCAAAGGCCATTTATTCATAAAAATTGACAGACATAATAAAAAACTTCAAAGCGATGTAAATCCAGTCAGATGACTGCAGTTTTCGTTCCAAAGGTCAAAATGATGAAATCCGGCATGATGGACGCAGTATTCATTTTCAAAATCAATCACGGTGTTACCTAGCAGACGAAAACAGATTGGCAGCTGCCAAGCAGAGCAGGCTGATCGAATCAAATCCAGAAGCATACGGAGCAAACGTGGAACTTTTTCTTACGCAGCTGGTTGAGATGGGTGCCCATAAGAGTCAAGTTCTCCGGCCAGGACTTGGAAGATTGCTGCACTCCATGCTCGGTCACACAAAAGTTTTACTTGCTTATTCACTTTATTTGCTTTTCTTTAAATTTTCCCGCAACCGGTCGGGTACACACCGACACACACAAAGGCATTCCCACATAAGGGATACCCTTTTCCTCCTATCGAGTTAGACTACAAGTAGCCTAAATTCTCATACAACCTGAGATATATGTAAGACCCAGGAACCAGGGTTCTATGTTTGAAAATCGCATAAAATGAGAGGTAGTTTAGAGAAGGGTCAGTAAAAAATCAGGGTTAGTCAATTTTCGTTACTCAGGGATGGTCCCGCCATCCCTGAACAATGGAGGAGCAGTTGTTGACACCTAATTTTGACCTCCCATAAATTATTTTAATTACCTCGAGTCCTTGGATATCAAATGGAGTAAAATGCATATTTTCCACAAATCAAAATGATTTTATAAAATTATTTGGATAATATTTCTCCATTTCATTTTGTAAAACAACTTCAATAATATTATAGATCATTTAGAAATTAATTTACACATTTTTATAATTAATATGGAATATTTGCTAAATTTAATCAAGAAGATAATTTAAAACAATTATCTATTTAATTGTTAAAATAATCAGAGAAAAAATCAATTAGCAAGCATTTTACTCCGTTTAATTCAAGAAATCTGATCAATTAAATGAATTAATCACTTTACCCCCCCCCCCCCCCCCCCTAATTCTTAAATTTGCATACTTAATTTGCATCGTTCCAATTTTTGAGTTAATAATAATTAATCAAGTAATTAATTATGGTTAATTTCAATAAATTTATCACTAAATGGCTAATTGGGGCCACAATTGAAATAATCCATTGTTAACTAATTTTGGCTTTAATTGAAACAACTAATTTGCATGGCCTAAAGTTAATTAAGGTCATTACTGCAAAATTAGCCTTTAATTTGTTGGTTAAGTTTGAATCTTAATTGAAATAGCCAATTTCGTGGCTTAAACCAATTGAGGTCATCATTGCAAATCTCCTTTAATTGCTTGATTAGGCTAAATATGGCCATAATTGAAATGACCAAATTTCTTGGTTTAAAGTCAATTGAGGCTATGTTTGCAATTTAAGTCCATTTGCATAATTGACCCTGTCCTTTAATTTAGTCAATTAGTTAATTAAGTCACATTAGGCCATTAATTAAAGAATTTAATTCATAATTGTTTTAGTTGTGGCCATTTGTTAAATTGAATGCTTAAGTTTCCCTATATATACACATTTATACCCGGATATACATGTGTATACATGTATATCAAGTATATGTATCTGTATATTGGCTACCCCTCTCTCTCCTTTTATTTTCATATTTTTTGCGCGGATTAACCATCGTTTGGGGTGATCTTTAATTTTTTTCCCTTCAAATTGGTGGTCTTTAATTTTTGCCCTTCGCCTAATACCTCTAGGTTGTGGGTTCGAACCTCAACTCAGTAGGAAAAAAAAATTGCAAGGCAGAATTTTCTTAAGGCCAAAATTCGCAAATCCAAACTCTACCTTGCAATTTTTACTGAGCGGGGGTTCAAACTCGAAACCAAGAGATTTTTAGCAAAGGGCAAAGTTAAAGACCACCAATTTGAGGGGAAAAAAATTAAAGACCAATCCTGCAAATTGCCCTTTTATTTTCAGCGGGGCCCAGTCCATTAAAGGACTGACCCAACCCAGCTCCACGGGGGGGGGGGGGGGGGGGGGGGGGGGGGTGGGAATCCCCCCATTTCTTTCATTTCATCATCCAAACATACCCATGTTCTTTCCTCTTCATTTTTTCTTTTGAAACCCTAGCCGCCCCCACCATCTCTCCTTTCTCCTGCGTCATCATTGCTTGAAATGGCAATGTTTCAGGCGTACTTCATCTTTTACTGCTTTAGCATGGTCGATTAGGGTAAGCATTTAATGCTGACCCCCTCTCTTCACCAAGTGTCAACCAAACAAGGTATTCACTAGCCTTTTTCTTCGTTTTTTACTGCAAATCAACGGTCAACTGGACTGAAATCTTAATGGGTTTTGTTTTGTTGTGATTTTGAATCCATAATTTCTATTGGTTCATAGAGGACCATGTGGATTGACTCCGTTTGGGTCAAATCTGACCTTTTCTTGTTTGTTTAACATTTTCTCAACCGTTGGATGAGGATTTGAGCGAAGCTACTCTAAGAAATTACAAAATCCCACATCGGTTGAGAATTAGGGTTTGGTCAATTTTGGGGTACTATAAATACCGCCCCCAAATCACATTGTTTAAAAAAACCTGGCAACTGAGTGTCACGACCCAAGTAGCTGTGAGTGCCACCCACACAAATCCCCTAGTGGGTGAACTATCCCCTTAACCCTTTTTTCTTCATCATTTGAAGAATAAATTAATGACCAGAAATAAATCATGAATAAGTCTAAATCATTGGCATTAATAAAATAACTGCAGAAGTCCTAACAATTACAACCCCAAAGATCTGAAAGTCATCGTACAAAGACTCTAAAACATAAAGTTGTCTAATGAATGAAATAAATGTCTAAAATCATAATAAATGTCTCGAATGATAGTAGACATCCAAATAAGGAAAGATCTTCAGGCGACATGGCATGAATAGGAGCTCACCCTCGGATCTGATCTGGAACTGGCCTGACACTAGATATGAGGTTTGGAAGATGTCTCTGGCACACAATCTGCATTCAAATAAAAAGTGCAGCAAGGTAGTATCAGTACAAACACTATGTACCTGTAGATATAATAGGCCCACTAAGATTAGTATCATGGGTACTTCATAAAATCAATAAGATAGGCAGATAGGCGCAATAGCACATAACCAAAGAATGTCATCAACCGAAATAAGCCAACACAAAAACAAGATAAGTCCAGCCACAACCATCAACATGAATTATATAAGTCGGATGAAATGCAATGCAACAATGATAGTATTTCAACTGTGTACACACATGCTAAATGGTATTGTTTCCCCAAATAGTCATGACCGGTAAGGGACCCATAGTGTCCATGTACCACTCGCTCCGGAACTGACCTCGGATCACAAGCCCATATCTAGGCCACATCCTCACCCCTGTCAAATGTGCCTTTATATATTTATATCTCTGTATCTAATCACAATATGAATCTCAACGTATTTCTAGTCCAACAGACAATATGGAAAATGATCAGTCAATAATATCAATGTTAATGAATACAAGGCACCATGCCACAAGTCATAACAAGACTCAGATAAATTCAGTCAACACAGCATGAATATGCAACCATCTCAATCAACAAGAAGCGTATATATTAACTCCTTCCTTTTCAAAACACAACAATTTCATCTCAGTTTCGGTATATGAAAAAATGGAAACAAGCCCACATAATCAGGATTCAAACCAACTAAATCACACTTTCTTCTAACAACTTTGTTAAATATATAATCAACTAACCAAAGTCTAACTCAAGTAAACCGTAACCTACCTTAAAGCCAAACTGGAATAATACAATTATTCTGCAACAGTTTTCTCCTTTCGCAAAGCTTCGGAACGTTCAAAGTCTAGAAATCATAACGCTAAGTGAGTAAGGAATCATCTACTCAACAACAACTTGGGGAAGAAAACCCCACTACTTCTACCTTTTTTTCAATTGGTGAACTATCATTAGGAATTAATTCATCCTAAAATCAATCTGAACAATCATGTTATATCATTTCATGGGTTTTCTAGTCAATTCAACTCCTTTCAATCAGTTTTAGGCTAAATCTTCCATTTTTATTGGGACCCTAAGTTTCAATCAACAATTTTGACCATTAATAATGAAATTCTCATCTTAGAAAATGATAATATATACTCCTAGATGATTAAACAACAATAAAATCAACAACCCATTCATTATTCAGGGGTTTCAAAGTTTTTAGGGTTCTAACCTTTCAATTCACCATTAAAGAACCTTAGATTATGTAGGGACTTAAGACGATTATGGAATGAATGGAGATAAAAGTTGAGACTTATCTTGATAAAGAGTGGTACCCTAGCCTTAGAAAAATTGCCTTAATATTTCTTGGGAACTGTTTTTCGTGATGCAGAGAATGGGTCCGAAATATGGAATATAAAACACAGTTTCTGCCTCCCGTCGACCGCTGCAGTGGTTGACGTTCGCTACGGTGGTCCCGCTAGAGCGGGAATGGTCCGGCTATGGCGGACCTCATTTAATTTCAACATTTCTGCCATGGCGACTCTCGCCCCGCTATGATGGACACGCTACAGTAGTAATACCACTGCTGCAGCGGTCCAAATCGATCAGTGAGCTTTGTTTTTTCACCAGATTTTCACCCAAAATGCAGACATCAATCCGAAGCCCTACAGACGCAAAACAAACATGGACATATACATAAAAGCACACTACAGACTCACCTATAGCCTCAAAATTTCCAACGGAGGTCTAATTTACTAAGTCAGCCCCCCAAATGATCATACAACAAGTTTCAAATAATGCCCACTAATAAACAAATCAAGTTTTAGTTTTTAGACTTCTAACTCTATGAGTTCTTATTAAGCTCATTTCTATTCTCGGGAAGGCACTAACAAGGGTAAAATGGTCAAAGCCCCCATAACGACCTAGCGGGTCGTTACATCAGATGCCAATTAAATAATTATTCGTCCCCGAACGAATAAGAAAGGGAAACATGGGAAAAGGTACCTGACTCAATGAAAAGTTGGGGATAATTATTACGTATATCAGATTCGGTCTCCCAAGTAGCTTCCTCAACATGACGATTCTTCGACTTATATTTCACGGATGCTATCTCTTTTTACCTCAACTTACGAACCTCCCTATCTAGAATAACAATCGGCTATTCCTCATAAAATAGATTTTCATCCAACAGGATTGAATCCTAACAAATGATAAAAGAACCATCACCATGATATCTCTTCAACATCGAGACATGAAACACTGAATGAACGCGGGACAAACCTGGAGGCAAAGCCAACTCATTGGCTACCTCCCCCGCTTAATTGAGGATCTCAAATGGAACAATGAATCTGGGACTTAGATCCTTCATGGGTGAGAACAAAACTTGCTTTTGATCCACATATTCCTTATGTCTACTCTGAGCCGCCAAGAGCTTTTCCTGAATTACCTTAACTTCATCTAAGGACTCTCTCACAAGGTCAATAACCTATGGCCTTACCTTAAACGCATCAAACCACCCGATAAGAGATCTACATCTCCTCCCATAAATAGCATCAAATGGGGCCATATCGATGCTCGAGTGGTAACTATTATTATACGAAAACTCTGCCAATGGTAAGAACTGGTCCCAATGACCACCAAAGTCAATCACACAGGCTCGAAGCATATCCTCTAAAACCTGAATCATCCGCTCAGACTGGCCATCTGTTTGAGAGTGAAAAGTTGTGCTAAGATCCAACCTAGTGCCCAACGCAGACTCCAATGTCCTCCAAAACTGGGATGCGAATGTCGTGTCTCTATCAGTTGCGATGGAAATAGGTACCCCATGCAGACGAACAATCTCACAGATATAAATCTGGGCCAACTTCGTAGTAGTATAGGTGACCTGGACCAATATGAAATGAGCAGACTTGGTCAATCTATCAACAATGACCCATATCGAATCAAACTTACCCAAGGTCTTCGAAAGACTAACAACAAGTCCATAGTTATCTTCTTCTACTTCTACCAGGGAATAGGCATCCTATGGAGCGTACCCCTGGGTCTCTAGTTCTCATACTTAACCTGCTGCCAATTTAGACACTGTGAAACAAACTCAACGATATCATGCTTCACCCTAGCCCACCAATAGTGTTTCCTCAAGTCGTGATACATCTTGGTAGCACCAGGATGAATAGAGTATCTAGAACTGTGAGACTCCTCTAAAATCTTTCGAATTAAATCATCAACACAAGGGAAGAAGACACGCTGCTTAATCCTCAGAACGCCCTCACTGTCAGTTATGGCCTCCTTGGCCTCACCACTCAAAACCTTGTCACAAATTTTGCGCAAGCTCGCGTCCTCGAACTGGCTTGGCTTAATCTACTTCAGAAACGATGATCTCACCTCAACACAAGCCAACTGGTGTAGTACAAATAACCATGATGGCGATGATCCATAGAGACATGTTGATAATGATCCTTATGTGCCATGCTGATGCGGTCGAGGATGATGATGCTGCCATTTTGATGACGAAATCCTTCCAAGAAGGAGAGGATGATGCAAGCCAAACTGGCCATCATATGTTCCAGCCATCCGGCCAGGATTCTACATGACATCCATCTAGGCTTTGGAGATGGAGTCTTCATTTCAGGAGCCGTCGACACTTCCGAGACCATAAGAGGAACCCGCGATCTGTTTATGATAGCCAATGGTCTAGCCTAAAGTGGCCATGCGTGTGGCTTATACTTAGGCTAAGTTTCATTTGCTTTACAAGCCATGTAGTCTATTTCTTAAGAGTCGTATGTGGCTATGTTTTAAGGACCAGTGTGTGGCTTTTCTATATAAGCTACACTTAGACTCATTTTAGACAAAGGTTGCTTATGATATATGAATGAAACCCTTGTCTTGTTTAAGATTGATTTGTTGCTATTTGGTGGAATCCAATTGTACAACCCCCGTTTGATCATTCAATTTGCAAGAGATTTTATTCTCTTGAGGATTGTTGCATAAGATATGTTCCTTTGATCCTTTTGGAAGGTAACTGTTACATTTCGAAAATTTCGGATTATTGCCTTGTGAGTAGGCTAACGTGAGCTTAATGTGCTTATGAAACCCTTATGAGATTAAGAAAAGTATTAGATAGCTTAAGGTGCATACTATAAGATTTCGAAGTCATATGAATATGTGAAGTTTAGTTTGTTGAAGGAAGTGAAATGTAAGTTGTGTTCGGAAAGGTTTTCGCTATAATTGAGCTAATGATTATTTAGGAATATCTTGAGGGGATGCTATAGGGCATATTGTACGGTTAATGAGGTTTTATATAAGTGCCAAGAAGGTTCCACGAGGATTGGAAGTCAAACGAGTCGACGAGAATGAAATTCGAAAATTCTCAGTTGTACAGCCATTTGTACGGACCGTATAGATTATGCGGCCCGTATAATGGTCCGTAGTCCAGAGAAGGGCGATCCCTGGTGAGATTATAAGGTCCAATTATACGGACCGTATAAATTATACGGCCTATATAATTGGCCGTATAATCGAGTCGGGTCAGATTTTTATTTTATATACATGGCTGACCCTTGCTTCTTTTTCATTTCCCACATTTCCTCCAAGCTCTCCAAAGCTCCACAACACAATGAAGAAGGGAAAAAGGAACGTGTCATTTACTATATGAGCAAGAAATTCACATCTTGTGAAGCAAGATACACGCTAGTGGAGAAAACCTGCTGTGCTCTAATTTGGGTGGCTCAAAAATTGAGACATTATTTGTCTTCGTACACCACTCATCTTATATCCAAAATGGATCCATTGAGGTACATATTCCGTCAGCCCATGCCCATCGGGAAGTTGGCCAAATGGAAGATGCTGTTAAGTGAATTCGACATCGTGTACGTAGCCCAGAAAGTCATTAAAGGACCGGCTTTGGTTGACTTACTAGCTGCAAGTCTGGTAGATGAAGAGGTCGAACCGCTTTGTACTTATTTCCCAGAAGAAAGGGTGTTGGCCATAGAAGAAGGAGCGACGGAACCTTAGACCAGCTGGAAACTGTTCTTTAACGGAGCAGTGAATTACAAAGGTTCCGGAATCGGAGCGGTCTTGATATCAGAAAATGGGAAACACTACCCCGTGGCCGTAGAGCTCAAATTCTGTTGTACCAACAACATGGTTAAATACGAGGCCTGCATCCTAGGTCTCTGAATGGAACTGGATATGAATATCGATGAATTACTAGTCATCGGAGATTCCGATCTGCTGATTCATTAAGTACAAGGTGAATTGGCCACCAAGAATGAAAAGATCTTGCCATACGTGAACTTGGCACAAAGATTGTGCAAGAAATTCAAAAAAGATCGATTTTCGACATACGCCAAGGGCTCAGAATGAATTTGTCGATGCACTGGCCACAATAGTGTCGATGATCCAAAATCCTGAAAGCAGTCACATCGACCCGCTAAGGGTAAGCTTGAAAGAGGAACATGCCCATTGTTGCCATGTGGAAGCTGAGCCAGATGGCAAACCATGGTACAATGACATCAAAATGTGTCTAGGAAGAAGGGAATATTTCAAAGGCATTACAAATGGACAAAAAAAGACTGTCAGAAGAATGACAAATGGCTTTTTCCTAAACAAGGAAATACTGTACAAACGGATGCCGAATTTGGGTCTGCTTCGATGCGTAGATGCCGATGAAGCCACCAAACTTCTAGAGGAAGTACATGCTGGGACACGTGGGCCGTATATGAATGGATTCGTACTGGCAAAGAAGATTCAGCGAGCTGGATACTATTGGATGACCAGGGAAAGTGATTGCTACAAATATGTGCAAAGGTGTCATTAATGCCAAATCCACAGTGATCTAATCAAGGTCCCTCCAAGTAAGCTTAATGCTATGAGCTCACCATAGCCTTTCGTTGCTTAGGGCATGGATGTTATCGGACCCATTGAACCCGCAACTTCAAATGGCCATAGGTTCATTTTAGTTGCCATTGACTACATCACCAAATGGGTGGAAGAAACGTTTCATAAGACAATAACAAAGAAAGTGGTAGCTGGTTTTGTACGAACCAGCATCATATGTCGGTTTGGTATACCCGAGTCCATCATAATAGACAATGGAGAAAATCTGAATCGCCATCTGATGAACGATATCTATGAGCAATTCAAGATCACTTATCGAAACTCGACAGCCTACCGGCCATAAATGAACGGAGCTATAGAAGCAGCCAACAAAAATATCAAGAGGATATTGAGAAAAATGACTGAAAATTATAAAGGTTGGCACGAGCAGTTGCCTTATGCTCTACTGGGATACCGTACTATGGTCAAAACTTCAACAGGAGCGACTCCATATCTTTTAGTCTAAGGTACTGAAGCAGTCATACTTCCCGAGCTTGAGATACCTTCTTTGAGATTCATTCAAGAAGCAGAATTGGACAATGCTGAATGGGTCCGAGCTCAATATGTGCAATTGGATTTAATTGACGAGAAAAGGATAGTTGCCATATGTCACGGTCAACTGTACCGACAAAGAATGGCAAGAGCTTTTAACAAGCGAGTCAGGACTAGACTTTTCCAAATTGGGCAAATAGTGCTCAAAAGAATTTTCCCACATCAAGATGAATACAAAGGGAAGTTTGCTCCCAACTGGCAAGGTCCTGATGTGGTCCGCAAAGTGCTCTCCGGAGGAGCAATAGTGTTGGTAGAAATGGACGGACCAGAGTGGACGAAGCCAATCAATTCAGATCCAATCATACGCTACTAAGCATAAGAGACAAGTTGTTCAGTCTGCAATAGTACTTTTGTTTGTAATCGTCATTTTATCCGCTTGTATTAGCTATTCCCTTTTGCTTATAATCGTTTTGTAATAGATAGGAAAGACCAAAACATCTTTTGTAATTTGAACTATGCAATGACCTGACTTCCCCACAGTGGGATACATAGGCAGTCCATTTGGGACCCGGTCACACTATTAGTAAAAACCAGAAACTCCTTTATTTTATTTCGAACTATGTTCGACCTGAATTCCTACTGCGACAGGATACGTAGGTGCTCTTTGAGCTCGCTCGCACCAAAAGAAAAACCCAAGAAACCCTTAGGAAGCCTCAGAGATTGGACTCCACGAAGGACTCAAGGATCACCACATTAAGGTGGAATTTCCGAGAGGAACTCAAAAGCTTACGCCGTCAATCCGCTGCAAAGAGTCAGCTAACCCAGAGTTTCAATATGGGGCAGAAATTTTGAGAAAATTTATCATTTATTCAATACTGTAAAGTTGGGAAGAAATTTTGAGGAGAACTCAAAATTTCCCGCAACTTGGAAGATTTGGAAGATTTGGCACGAGAGTTCGTCGATCAAGACTCGAACTGGGGCAGAATTTTTGAGAAAAGGTCTCAAAAATTTCGCGCAAAGAAAGTCAAGAACCCCAGTCACGAAAGAAGGGATCTCCCTAAGTTAAAGTAGATGTCATGACAATTAACCTTACAGCTTTCAAAATAACGTATTTATTTCCCTACAAATAGATATTTTTATAGTAACTTTACAAAAATGATTTTCTGCATTATGAGAATAAATTCATCTATCAAATACCGGAATCGAAGAGGGTTTTGAGTCTAGAAAGCCGAAGATGCGACAGTGGCGGCGACACGAATCAACTTTAAATAGGGAAAACCTAACCCATTTCTGATGCAGGTCCCTAGGACATCGGAAGACTATACTTTTTTCTAACTTTGCTTTATGCACAGGGAAAGGTTCACCAAAGAAGATCAAGACCACTACTGAGATTAGGATTTCAAAAATATATCCAGCCACGAGGGCTGTAAGGTTATGAATGCCACCAAGGGCAAATATCTAGCCATGAGCGCTATAAAAGATCAATACGTCATAAGGGCAAAAATATCCAGCCACGAGTGTTGTAAGATTATGAATGCCACCAAGGGAAAATATCTACCCACGAGGGCTATAAAAGATCAGAACGTCATAAGGGCAAAAATCCAGCCACGAGGGCTATAAGGTTTTGAATGCCAAAAGGGCGAATATCTAGCCATAAAAGCTATGAAAGGATGAAAAATGCCACGAGGGCAAAATATTAAGCCACAAAGGCTACAAAATGACTGAAATTGACACAAAGGCAAATGTTTGGCCAAAAGGGTCGCAACAAGAACGAACGGCATACCTGACCAAAAGGGTCACAGCTGGCATAAAGGACGAAAGAAAGAAGATTTAGCCAAAGGGGCCATATTTGTCATTTGTATCACTTTTTCTTATTTTCCAAGAGGGCCATTGCATATCTATTTTCCTGTTGCTGAGAGGGCCATCACTTCTTCTTATTTACCAAGAGGGCCAATGCATATCTATTTTTCTGTTGCCGAGAGGGCCATCACTTCTTCTTATTTGCCAAGAGGGCCATTGCATATCTATTTTCCTGTTGCCGAGAGGGCCATCACTTCTTCCTATTTGCCAAGAGGGTCATTGTATATCTATTTTCCTGTTGCCGAGAGGGCCATCACTTATTCTTATCTACCAAAGGGGCCATTCCATATCTATTTTCCTATAGCCGAAAGGGACATCACTTCTTCTGATCTGCCAAGAGGGCCATTGCATAACTATTTTTCTGTTGCCGAGAGGGCCATCACTTCTTCTTATCTTCCAAGAGGGCCATTTCATATCTACTTTCTAGCTGCCGAAAGGGCCATCACTTCTTCTTATCTGCCAAGAGGGCCACTACATATCTACTTTCCCGTTGCCGAGAGGGCCATCACTTCTTCTTATTTGCCAAGAGGTCCATTGCATATCTACTTTACGAACATGCCAAGAGGGGCATTCATACAGACATGCCAAGAGGGTAATTCATACAAACATGCCAAGAGGGAAATTCATACAAACATGCCAAGAGGGCCATTTATTTCAATTGCCAAAAGGGCCACGCATACAAACTACTGGATATAGCAAGATGACACAGCGTTTTAAAACCGGTTAAGAGACCGCAGTATTTTCTCAAAAAAGATAAAGCGATGTAAAACCGGTTAAGAGACTACAATATTCGCTCAAAAAAGGCAGAACGATGTAAAACCCGTCAAGAGACTGCAGTATTCGCTCAAGAAAATAAGATGATGTAAATCCGGTTCGAAAAACCGCAGTATTCGTCATAAAATCCAATGTTACTCACTAGATAGGAGCATATATGTAGCAGCCAAATAGAGCAGGTTGATCAAATCAAAATCCAGGCAGATACGGAGCAAACGTGGAACTTTTTCTTACGTAGCTGGTCGAGATAAGGTGCCCATGAGAGTCAAGCTCTCCGGCCAAGAATTGGAAGATCGCTCCTCCCCACTCAGCCACACAAGAATAATGTTTGTTTATATGCTTATTTGTTTGTTTTTATTCCGCCATCGGTCGGACACACACCGACACACACAAAGGCATTCCCGCATAAGGGATATCCTTTTCTTCTGATCGAGTCGAACTAAAAGTGACTTGATTCGCAAAGCCAGGGATATAAGCGGACTCAATACCAGAGGGTCAGTCACATTCCTGCCAATCACACCAAAAATCCTAGTTTGATAACCGAAAAATCTGAGAATTTGTTTAAAATACATTTAGAAATCATGATTGAGTCAAACTACAAATGACCTAAATTCTCATTTAACCTGAGATATGTAGGAAACCCAGAAACCAGGGTCCGGCCACATATTTTGAAAATTGCACAAAAGAAAGTGGTAATATTGAAATGGTCAGTCAAAAATTAGGGTTAGTCAAATTTCGTTGCTCAGCGATGGCTTTACCATCCCCGAACACCGAAGGGGCAGTTGTTGACACCTAATTTTTGACCTCCCATAATTTATTTTAATCATCGACAGTCCTTGAATATTAAATGGAGTGAAATAGGTATTTTTAGAAGCCAGAATGATTATATAAATTTATTTAGAAAATATTTTACCATTCTCACTTGCTAAAATAATTTCTATAAATATTGCATGTCATTTGGAAATTAATTTACATATTATTAGAAAAATATTTGTATTTTCTAGAAAAATTGAATCAATTTAGTAAGTATCTCACTTCTTTTAATACAAGGAAATTGGTTATTTAAAATAAACATTCAATTTTGCCATTTAACTTTAATTTTTGAAACAAATATGTCATTATGGTCAAAATATGATTACAATTGAAATAATGAATTGAATAATCTGATTTTCACTTTAATAGCCTGATTCATGTTTTATCTTAATTAGGGTCATATTTGCAAATTAGAAATTAATTAGCAAATTAATTTAAAAGTGGTATTGATTGCAAAAAAAAATGTTCAATTAGTGGACATTCTTTTAAATATGGCTTTTGTTTAAAATTATATGTAGAAGATCCTCCCAATATACATGTATACATGGATATACACATGAATATACGTATACATGTGCATATCTCATGTATACACATGTCTAAAACTGGGCCGCCTGTTCCTTTTTTTCGGGTCCAGTCTATTAAGGATTGACCCGGCCCAACAACTCAAAAATATAAAAGCACAAAGGCTTCAACCAAACGCGCCCCTAAGGGGTTGTTCTTATTTTCTCAGTTGAAGGCTTTTTAAACCCTAGTGCCGCCTTAAGGCGACTTCCTCTCTCCTACGTGGTTTGCCATTTTTGGAAAACTTTCAGAATGCCACAGGCATGGTACAGTCGTGGTGTGTACTTTTTGAGGAAAAGTATTTAATTCATCTTCCTCTTTCATCAAAAATCAAGCCAAACGAGGTATAAATTTGTATTTTTACTTTACTTTTTCATTACAACAGTCTCAAAGCTCTGCAAATCATAATGGTCTTTGTATGTATATGTTTGAAATGCCGATTTCTCATTGGTTCGTTGAAGACCTCTCGGATTGAGGCCAAATTTGTTTCTCCGAGTATTTTTTTAGTAGATCTTAGCCGTATATGTTTCCATTTGCTAAAATCTGTCACGACCCGACTAGGGGGCCGCGACGAGCACCCGGGCACCCCCTTATCGTACATAACATAACATCTAGGTGAACCATAAGTCAATTCGTGCTTTTCTTATCGCTAATCATATTGATCCCATTAGACGACCATCATCATTTAACATATCATAGGCATCTATGCCACATCATAAGTACAAGGCCGACGAGGCCAACAAAAGATATACAAAACATGGGCCGACATGGCCGAACATCTCTACCCACATACACATGACTACGAGCCTCTAAGAGTATGACATATCTTATGAGCGGGACAGGACCCCGCTATGCCCATAATTATATACACAAAAGAATAAGTACCCAAAAGCTACGGCTCCGAAAGAAATGGAGCTCTGCTATGCAATCTCTGAATAAACAGCTATGGATCAAGTCTGTCTCCCTGTGCACCTGCGGGCATGACGCAGCGTCCACAACAAAAGGGCGTCAGTACGAAGAATGTACTGAATATGTAAAGCATGATCAATATCAATATAGAAGCATAATAGATATCATATGAAATAGCATAGGAGGGGAGAGAGTAATATCATCATCATCATGTCGCTTACTTGCATCCATCGTCGTTCGTATCCCATAATAGTAGCCATGCCGCTTTGTGTTCATATTCGTATACATGCCCTTACTAAGTCTTATCACACTCATATTCATATTATATACATGGTCATATCATATACATAGTATTTACATAGCATACCCAACCTCGTAGGATCGGTGTGTCATACATACTTGGCCAACCAAGGCTCAAGATCATACATACCTGGCCCTACCAAGGCGTCAGGGTTATCCGTACCATCTGCATAGGTGTGCGCGCGTTTCGTAATCGTATACATACTCTATACATAGTCATATACATATAGTCTTACCCGGCATCATAAGCTCGGGGTCTTATCATAGCCCTTCATAGGCATACATATACATATATCATAGCTCGTAAGCATCTCTAATCTCATTTTACTCTCATCATCATTTCTATCCTCATCATTATCGTTACATCTACATTATAGACTTACTCGTCATCCGAGGAACATAGTATAATCATAGTACATATCAAGGGTCGTGAGCTTATGAGCTCGGAATGTCAACCATGTGAAGACAACATACTCGTATAGAGGAATTAGAAATTTGGCCAAGAACCATGCCATATGAAAGAAGGGTCAGCCTTACATACCTTTCCGTCGAACTATTCTACACTTGCACGTTCCCTTACAATGCTAGCGTTTATACCTTCATTAATATCATAACAATGGCCATTAGTCATTCACATTATCTAGATTCCTCAATTTGCCTCTAATTCACCCACATTCATGGTCATAACACCCAACTTCGTCCATTCGTCTAAAGTGTCTAGTTCATGATCTTAATACTATTTATAACACATTCATATCACAACACAACAACATTCATAACTCAATCCAAACTATTTCTTAAAATGTCACTATTCACCATTCATGACCTAGTTGACCACATTTTCTACAATCCATGTATTTTAATTCTCCAATACCTTAAACATCTTGTAAAAATCATGAATCTTACCTTAGAAGTTGTAGGAACAATCTTTGGTTGATAATAGTCCTCTTTGAGCAAAACCCTAGTTTTTCTCCATTTGGATTTCTTGACTTGGATGATCCTTGATGATTCCCTTATCCTTGATTCACTTGTCTTAATGTTATTGATGGCTTATAATCCTTGAAAACTCATATAATAAATGTAGAGAGAAGTTTTAGAGAGAAGTGGTGTAATGTGGAAATGAAATAAGACAGGTCTTGATCCTCACATTTAATGAATTGAAAAATCTGTGCTGGGTGAACAGTGGTCGTCCATGGAGGTTTACGGTCCGTATTCCACTATACGGCTCGTCCTCCATGGGCATAATTAACCATTCCAGAACCAGAAGCTGGGCTGCCTTCATGGTGGTTTACGACCATGGTTTACGGGCCGTAAATCACTTTACGGTCCGTCCACCTGGTCGTATTTAACCATTTCCTCGGCTGGCAGAAAGTTGAAGTTTGGCATGCCAGTTTACGACCTGGCAGTTTACGGACCGTATACCAGTTTACGGTCCGTATTTGCACTTTACGACCACTGGGCAGAAAGCTGAAGCTTTTGCATGGCAGTTTACGACTGCCAGTTTACGGACCGTGTTGCACTTTACGGTCCGTATTTTGCAATATACGACCACTGGGCAGTTGCAATTCTGCAACTTCCCATATTTCTTAGACTTCTCATTTTAATCACCCCCGTCCATGCACATGCATTGCTCACCTTGTATCTCATCTTAACTTAGCCAACTTCCTCGTCTCACATCGGATATTTTCGAAATCTCGCTTAAGGTCATCAACGTCGTTTCTTGCTCATGGACATCATGTACTCATATTCATCACTAGTTCATTCTCTTGCGTACCAACGGAAAATTTTCCGAGGTGTAACATTCTACCCCCCTTAGGAACATTCGTCCTCGAATGTTAAAGGCTTGGGGAATTCTATAAAAATTTCGCCAGAGTTTCCTCTGTAATGTGGCACTACCACCCTGTCACAACAACCCACAATAACAATGCCTCTCAGGGCAATAATACAACAACACTATAAATTTGGCCACACACGGCCTGAATGTATAAAAGGGAAAACATGCATACCTTATGATTTTGGCATCTCATCTTTGACTTCTTCCAAGGGCTGAAATAAATGTGGGTATTTGGATCGCATATTCTCTTCCGCTTTCCATGTCATTTCCTCTCGATTGTTATTTCTCCACAGAACTTTAATTGAGGCCACTTCTTTATTTCTAAGCCTCCGTACTTGCCTATCTAATATGGCAATGGGTATTTCATCATAAGTTAACTTTTCTATCACTTGAATATCATTCACTGGGACGATCCTCGTAGGATCTCCAACACACTTCCGAAGCTTCGAGACATGAAATACTGGATGGACTGACTCTAAATCTGGAGGTAGATCTAGCTCATAGGCCACTTTGCCTATTTTGCGCACAATCTCATAGGGTCCGATATACCGGGGACTAAGCTTACCCTTTTTGCCAAATCTCATAACGCCTTTCATTGGCGACACTTTCAAGAATACCCAATCCTTAACTTGGAACTCTAAGTCCCTTCGACGATTATCCGCATAGGACTTCTGGCGACTTTGAGCCGCTAACAACCGATCTTGTATGAGTTTGACTTTCTCTATTGCTTGCTGGACCAAGTCTGGCCCTATCAACTTAGCTTCTCCGGTTTCAAACCACCCAATTGGGGATCTACACTTTCGTCCATATAGAGCCTCATACGGCGCCATTTGAATGCTAGAATGATAACTGTTATTATAAGCAAACTCAATGAGTGGCAAATGGTCATCCCAATTTCCTCCAAAATCTATCATACATGCCCGTAACATATCTTCAAGAGTCTGAATAGTACGTTCAGCTTGCCCATCGGTCTGGGGGTAAAATATCGTGCTAAGGCGCACTTGGGTCCCTAAACCCTCTTGGAAGGACTCCCAAAACTTAGCTGTAAACTAAGTCCCTCTATCGGAGATAATAGATACCGGAACGCCATGGAGTCTCACTATCTCTTTAAGATAAAGCTTGGCATAATCTCCTGCCACATAGGTCGTCCTGACCGGTAAGAAATGAGCTGATTTAGTGAGTCTATCCACGATCACCCATATGGAATCATACTTACGTCGAGAACGGGGTAACCCTGTAATGAAATCCATATTAATCACTTCCCACTTCCAAGTTTGGATTTCTATAGCTTGCAATAAGCCACCCGGCTTTTGGTGCTCGATCTTCACCTGTTGGCAATTAGGACATTGAGCCACGAATTCCGCTATATCTTTCTTCATACCATTCCACCAATATACGGACTTAAGATCATGATACATTTTCGTCGCTCCGGGGTGAACGGAGTAACGGGAACAATGAGCTTCCCTCAATATTTGGTGACGTAGACCTACCACATTGGGGACACATAACCTGCCTCGACATCGGAGAACTCCGTCTTCCGAAATATCAAATGATGACTCCTCCTTCTAAGGGAGTGTATCTCTGTACTGCATTAGCATGGGATCCTCATATTGTCGCTCTTTTACTTCCGCTACTAGCGATGAAACTGCTGAATTCTGAATAGCAGCTTCGCTGCTACCTGAGTCCACCACTCGGACTCCTAGGCTAGCTAACTGCTGAAGGTCACGGGCCATCTCTTTCTTTTCTGGTCGTACATCACTTAGACTTCCCATCGACCTACGGCTAAGAGCATCAGCCACAACATTTGCCTTTCCGGGGTGGTACAAGATTTCAACATCATAGTCTTTTAGCAACTCTAGCCATCGTCGTTGCCGCAAATTCAACTCTTTCTGCTTGAAGATGTACTGGAGACTCTTATGATCTGTATAAATATCCACGTGGACACCATATAAGTAATGTCTCCATATTTTTAAAGCATGGACCACCGCGGCCAATTCTAAGTCATGGGTAGGATAATTCTGCTCATGTTTCCATAATTGTCTAGAAGCATACGCAATCATCTTACCATTTTGCATCAATACACAGCCTAGCCCGACGCCTGAAGCATCACAATAAATAACATATCCTTCCAATCCCTCTGGAAGTGTCAAGACTGGGGCTGAAGTCAATCGGTCTTTCAACTCTTGGAAACTACGCTCGCATGCATCTGTCCATTGAAACTTAGCTGACTTCTGAGTCAACTTGGTGAGCGGTGCAGAAATAGAAGAGAAATCCTTAACAAATCTTCTGTAATAACCTGCTAAGCCCAAAAAGCTACGAACCTCCGTAGGGGTCGTGGGCCTTGGCCAAGTCTTCATTGCCTCAATCTTTTGGCTATCCACTCGAATACCGTCAGCTGCAACAATATGGCCCAGAAATGCCACTGAGTTCAACCAAAACTCGCATTTGGAAAACTTCGCGAATAACTCTCGAGTTCGAAGAACTCCAAGGACAATACGCAAGTGATCCGCATGTTCTGCCTCGGATCTAGAATATACTAGGATATCATCGATGAATACAATCACGAATAGATCCAGAAAAGGCCTGAATACATTGTTCATTAAGTCCATAAACACTGCCGGTGCATTAGTTAACCCAAACGACATCACTCGGAACTCAAAATGATTGTATCTTGTTCTGAAAGCTGTCTTAGGGATATCTTTCTCCCTAACTCTTACTTGGTGATACCCGGACCTCAAATCAATCTTTAAAAACCATTTGGCACCTTGCAATTGATCAAATAAATCATCAATCCTCGGGAGGGGATACTTGTTCTTAATTTTCACTTTATTCAATTGCCGATAATCAATGCACATTCTCAAGGAGCCATCCTTCTTCCGGACGAACAACACGGGTGCTCCCCACGGGGATGAACTAGGCCTAATGAAGCCTTTTTCAAGCAAGTCTTTCAATTACTCCTTCAACTCTTTCAACTCTACGGGTGCCATCCTATAGGGAGGAATAGATATGGGTTTAGTGTCTGGCAACACATCAATCGCAAAATCAATCTCTCGTTCGGGAGGAAGGCCTGGAAACTCTTCCGGGAACACATCCGAAAATTCGTTCACTACCGGAACTGACTGAAGAGTCGGCGACTCAGCTTCTACATCTTGAACTCGCACTAGGTGATAAATACACCCTTTCGTGATAATCTTTCTTGCCTTTAGATAGGAAACAAACCTACCTTTTAGTGATGCCGAATTTCCTTTCCATTCTAAGACTGGTTCTCCCGGAAATTGGAAACGAACCATCTTCATTCTACAATCAACATTGGCATAACAAGAAGCCAACCAATCCATGCCCATAATGATATCAAAATCTACCATCTCTAGCTCATGCAAATCAATCATGGTACGACGATCACAAATCACAATCACACAATTCCTATATACTCGGCTAGCTATTCCGATTCACCCACGGGTGTAGACACCTCAAAAGGCTTGACAGACTCCGGCTCAATTATAAATCGACCCACAATATATGGAGTAACATATGATAATGTGGAGCCCAGATCAATCAAAACATATACATCATGAGAGAATACCGATAATATACCTGTGACCACATCAGGAGAAGACTCAAGATCTTGGCGTCCAGCCAAAGCATAAATACGGTGCTGAGGACCGCTAGTACTGGGAGCACTGCCTCTACCTCTACCATGGCCGACTGGCGCATGTGAACCTGGCCCCGTAGGGCGTACAGATGCCGAAGATCCGGCTACCGACCCTGATGGTTGGGTCCTACCTCTACCATGTACTGAGGGGCAATCACGCATAAGATGGTCTGGCCGACCACATGAATAGCAATTATCTGAACCAAATCGGCATCGACCCCAATGCATCTTCCCACACTGGGAACACGGTGGTACGGGTGGCCTTGACTGGCCCAAATCACCTCTGAACTGAGGTCCTGTATAACGCGGACTCGGCCCTGAATGAGCAGATCTATCAAGGCCCTGGCCTGAGAACCGTGGAGGTGGACTGGTCATAGAATAGCCTGATTGGCTGGGAAGCTACTGTCTGTGTCCACCCCTGGACTCGCTCCTCGAACCCGAAGGTCTAGCTCTCTTGCTATGTCCCCTATCTTGCTCACGTTCATTTCTCCGCTGCTGTAGGTGTTTCTCTAATTCCTGAGCATGTGCCTGAATGCGTGCAATATCCATGCCATCCTGAAGGGACGCAGTTAAGAATTTATCCATCAAGTGTGGCCCTAGGCCTTTCACAAACCGGTGCACCCGATTGCCCATATCCGCTACCATGGCCGAAGCATACCTAGCCAAGGAATTGAAGCGGAGACTATACTCTGTAGCACTCATGCTACCTTGCCTCAGATTCAAGAATTTATCGGCCCTAGCTCGCCGAACTTCTGGAGGTATGTAGTGACGGAGAAAAGCATCAACAAACTCTTGCCATACCGGCGGAGGTGCATTGGCTCCCCGCGAAGCCATCCATACTGTATACCACTGGATCGAGATATCTCTCAATCTGTAGGACGCTAGCTCTACCGATTTAGTGTCTGAAGCATGTATCAACCGGAGCGTCCTTAGCATACCGTCAATAAAGTCCTGGGGATCCTCCTCCGGTTTCGACCCAAAGAATTTCGGGGGTTTCAAAGCAATGAAGTCACGGGCCCTTGCACTAACAGCCCTGTCACCTTGCCCTGCGCTTGGCCTCTGAGTCTGGGCCGCAACCAACTGAGTTAACAAATTAATGGCCTCTCTCACGTCTTGGCCCGAAGCATTCAGTGGAGGAGCTGGAGCTGGGGCTGAGGCTCCCACGTGCTCCTCGGTAATAGGCACTGTCTGGGAGGACTGAGATTGAGCCGCACTCTGGGACTCATCTTCCTCTACTACCGGTGGCGGTGCTCTTTCAGCCCGCTTTTCTGCCACCGTCTTGCCCTTTTGGGCTGCTGTAGCCTTTTTCTTTTTAGGCATCTCTGAAATACACAACACACGATTTAGGAACAAGAATTTCTTACATCATCGCTCTATCGCACGATGCTTATGAAGAAAGAAGGTCATATATTCCTAAAATGTCCGCAGCTTCTTGTTTATAAGTGTGGCGCGCAACACACCCATAACCAAGACTCTACTAGACACGGCTCGTAGACACATCCTAGGACTGAACTGCTCTGATACCACTTTTGTCATGACCCGGCTAGGGGGCCGCGACGAGCACCCGGTGCTACCCCACCCGGGCACCCCCTTATCGTACATAACATAACATCTAGGTGAACCATAAGTCAATTCGTGCTTTTCTTATCTCTAATCATATTGATCCCATTAGACGACCATCATCATTTAACATATCATAGGCATCTATGCCACATCATAAGTACAAGGCCGACGAGGCCAACAAAAGATATACAAAACATGGGCCGACATGGCCGAACATCTCTACCCACATACACATGACTACGAGCCTCTAAGAGTATGACATATCGTATGAGCGGGACAGGACCCCGCTATGCCCATAATTATATACACAAAAGATTAAGTACCCAAAAGCTACGGCTCCGAAAGAAATGGAGCTCTGCTATGCAATCTCTGAATAAGCAGCTATGGATCAAGTCTGTCTCCCTGTGCACCTGCGGGCATGACGCAGCGTCCACAAACAAAAGGACGTCAGTACAAACAATGTACTGAATATGTGAAGAATCATCAACATCAATATAGAAGCATAATAGATATCATATGAAATATCATAGGGGGGGGAGACAGTAATATCATCTTCATCATGTCGCTTACTTGCATCCATCGTCATTCGTATCCCATAATAGTAGCCATACCGCTTTGTGTTCATATTCATATACATGCCCTTACTAAGTCTTATCACACTCATATTCATATTATATACATGGTCAGATCATATACATAGTATTTACATAGCATACCCAACCTCGTAGGATCGGTGTGTCATACATACTTGGCCAACCAAGGCTCAAGATCATACATACCTGGCCCTACCAAGGCGTCAGGGTTATCCGTACCATCTGCAGAGGTGTGCGCGCGTTTCGTAATCGTATACATACTCTATACATAGTCATATACATATAGTCTTACCCGGCATCATAAGCTCGGGGTCTTATCATAGCCCTTCATAGGCATACATATACATATATCATAGCTCGTAAGCATCTCTAATCTCATTTTACTCTCATCATCATTTCTATCCTCATCATTATCGTTACATCTACATTATAGACTTACTCGTCATCCGAGGAACATAGTATAATCATAGTACATATCAAGGGTCGTGAGCTTATGAGCTCGGAATGTCAACCATGTGAAGACAACATACTCGTATAGAGGAATTAGAAATTTGGCCAAGAACCATGCCATATGAAAGAAGGGTCAGCCTTACATACCTTTCCGTCGAACTATTCTACACTTGCACGTTCCCTTACAATGCTAGCGTTTATACCTTCATTAATATCATAACAATGGCCATTAGTCATTCACATTATCTAGATTCCTCAATTTGCCTCTAATTCACCCACATTCATGGTCATAACACCCAACTTCGTCCATTCGTCTAAAGTGTCTAGTTCATGATCTTAATACTATTTATAACACATTCATATCACAACACAACAACATTCATAACTCAATCCAAACTATTTCTTAAAATGTCACTATTCACCATTCATGACCTAGTTGACCACATTTTCTACAATCCATGTATTTTAATTCTCCAATACCTTAAACATCTTGTAAAAATCATGAATCTTACCTTAGAAGTTGTAGGAACAATCTTTGGTTGATAATAGTCCTCTTTGAGCAAAACCCTAGTTTTTCTCCATTTGGATTTCTTGACTTGGATGATCCTTGATGATTCCCTTATCCTTGATTCACTTGTCTTAATGTTATTGATGGCTTATAATCCTTGAAAACTCATATAATAAATGTAGAGAGAAGTTTTAGAGAGAAGTGGTGTAATGTGGAAATGAAATAAGACAGGTCTTGATCCTCACATTTAATGAATTGAAAAATCTGTGCTGGGTGAACAGTGGTCGTCCATGGAAGTTTACGGTCCGTATTCCACTATACGGCTCGTCCTCCATGGGCGTAATTAACCAATTCCAGAACCAGAAGCTAGGCTGCCTTCATGGTGGTTTACGACCATGGTTTACGGGCCGTAAATCACTTTACGGTCCGTCCACCTGGTCGTATTTAACCATTTCCTCGGCTGGCAGAAAGTTGAAGTTTGGCATGCCAGTTTACGACCTGGCAGTTTACGGACCGTATACTAGTTTACGGTCCATATTTACACTTTACGACCACTGGGCAGAAAGTTGAAGCTTTTGCATGGCAGTTTACGACTGCCAGTTTACGGACCGTATTGCACTTTACGGTCCGTATTTTGCAATATACGACCACTGGGCAGTTGCAATTCTGCAACTTCCCATATTTCTTAGACTTCTCATTTTAATCACCCCCGTCCATGCACATGCATTGCTCACCTTGTATCTCATCTTAACTTAGCCAACTTCCTCGACTCACATCGGATACTTTCGAAATCTCGCTTAAGGTCATCAACGTCGTTTCTTGCTCATGGACATCATGTACTCATATTCATCACTAGTTCATTCTCTTGCGTACCAACGGAAAATTTTCCGAGGTGTAACACTGAGTCTACTACTCGAACTCCTAGGCTAGCTAACTGCTGGAGCTCACGGGCAATTTCTCTCTTCTCTGGTCGTACATCACACAAACTTCCCATGGATCTACGACTAAGAGCATCAGCCACAACATTTGCCTTTCCAGGGTGATAAAGGATATCAACATCATAATCTTTTAGCAGTTCCAACCATCGTCGTTGCCGCAAATTCAACTCTTTCTGCTTAAAGATATACTGGAGACTCTTATGATCTGTATAAATATCCACATGGACACCATATAAGTAATGTCTCCATATCTTTAATGCATGAACCACTACAGCCAATTCTAAATCATGGGTTGGATAATTTCTCTCATGTTTTCACAATTGCCTTGAAGCATACGCAATCACCTTACCATACTGCATCAACACACAGCCTAGCCCAATGCCTGAAGCATTGCAACAAATAACATATCCTTCTAATCCCTCTGGAAGTGTCAGGACTGCGGCAGCAGTCAATCTATCTATTAACTCTTGGAAACTACGTTCACAAGCATCTGTCCATCGAAACATTGTTTATTTCTGGGTCAGCTTTGTGAGTGGTGCATAAATAGAAGAAACCCCTCAACGAATCTCCTGTAATAACCTGCTAAGCCCAGAAAGCTATGAACCTCCGTAGGAGTTGTGGGCCTTGGCCAAGTCATTACGGCCTCAATCTTTTGACTATCTACCCGAATACCATCGGCTGCAACAATTTGCCCCAGAAATGTCACTGAGTTCAACCAAAACTCACACTTAGAAAATTTGGCGAATAGCTCTCGAGTTTGAAGAACTCTAAGGACGGTACGCAAATGATCCGCATGTTCTGCCTCGGATCTAGAGTACACCAAGATATCATCGATGAATACAATCACAAATAGATCTAGGAAGGGCCTGAACACATTGTTCATCAAATCCATAAATACTGCCGGTGCATTAGTTAGCCCAAATGACATTACCCGGAACTCAAAATGACCATATCTTGTTCTGAAGGCTGTCTTAGGGATATCTTTCTCCCTAACTTTCACTTGATGATACCCGGACCTCAAATCTATCTTTGAAAACCATTTGGCGCCTTGTAGTTGATCAAATAAGTCATCAATCCTCAGAAGAGGATATCTATTCTTGATTGTCACCTTATTCAATTGCTGATAGTCAATGCACATTCTCAAGGAGCCATCTTTCTTTCGGACAAACAATACGGGTACTCCTCACGGGGATGAACTAGGCCTAATAAAGCCTTTCTCAAGCAAGTCTTTCAATCGCTCCTTCAACTCTTTCAATTCTGCGGGAGCCATTCTATAAGGAGGAATAGATATAGGCTTAGTATCTGGCAACACATCAATAGCAAAATCAATCTCCTGCTCAGGAGGGAGGCCTGGAATGTTACACCTCGAAAATTTCCCCGTGAACGTACAATGAATAGACCAACGAAGAGTACGAGTGTACGATGTTTTACTAAGAAGGGGATGACTACTTGTGAGTTTTGAAAATGCGAAAGTTGCAAATTTGCACTTCGGCCCAGTTGGTCGTAAAATAAAATACGACCCGTAAAGTGGTTTACGGACCGTAAACTGCTATCGTCTTTTAACATTCCAAAATTTCAACTTTCTGCCAAATGGTTAAATACAACTCAGAATACGGACCGTAAATCGAAATACGGCCCGTAAACTGTGACCGTAAACCACCATGACTCCGGCAAACCTTTCTGGTTTTGTTATACTTAAATACGGTCGTGAAAGACGGACCCGTAAACCAGAATACGGTCCGTAAACTGGGTTTATGGCCACTGTGCACTTCGACTACTGTTCATAAAAATTAGATTTTAAGTTAAGTATAAGGGACCCTTTTCATTCCATTCATTTCATTTTCACCCCACACTTCAAGAAACATCTAGAATACTCTCTAATATTCATCCACAAGAGAAGCAAAGGAAAATCAAGATCAACAACACTAAATCCATGAAATCAAGAGTGTGAAACTCATCAAAGTTCATGTACACTGAGAAATTGCAAAGGAAGTGAAGTAGGGTTTTTGGTATAGAAGAGTATTGCTACTAAAGGCTCGTTCCTACCAAATCTAAGGTAAGTTTTATGAATTTCTCATGATGATTGAAGTATTTATACGTTGAAACACTTGGATTATAGAAGAGTGTAGTAAATGGGTCATAAAATGTGAATAGTGCCATAGTTGAATGTTGATGAGTTAGGAGTATAAATATGTTATAAATGACGTGTAGACCGTGAAATAGGTGTGATGTATGAGAAAATGTGATGATGAGATAAACCCATAAATGTGGAGAAATTGGAGAAAAATTGTGGAATGTGGTAAGTGTAGATAAATGACGATTGTTGATACGATATTGTGAGTGTTGTTGTGAATGTTTGGTAGTTGAAATGAAATGTGGGAACAGTAGTAGAAACAGAGGGAATGTTGCCCAATTTTCCCTAGAAATAGTCACGCGTTCTTATAGTCGATTAACTGACGTTGATGCTAACTCTCTTGAAGGTAAAGACGTGAATATTGAAGAGGAACAATCAAGCGGTAGAATAGCTAAAGGAAAAGG
Organism: Lycium barbarum; assembly: GCF_019175385.1. NCBI lineage: Eukaryota > Viridiplantae > Streptophyta > Magnoliopsida > Solanales > Solanaceae > Lycium > Lycium barbarum. The sequence continues at coordinate 111,280,508 of NC_083338.1, forward strand.
TATGTAAGGCTAGTCCCTTCTTTCTAAGGCATGACAATATTGATGATGAATCTAAGTCTAGAAGTCCTCAAGCTCATGAATGACATTCCTACGAAGATGATAATCCTTATATGATTCCTATGATAGTATTTCCCCTACCTCTCCATGACTTTCTTACATTCTGGGAACTATGAGTCAACATTGATAAAGATCTTCTTATGAGATAAAGATGAGGAATATGTCATGAATGTGATAATAATGATGATAAGTTTAAGCCTAGAAATTCTAAAGCAAGGAATGACGTCTATGAATTTAATGATCCTATTTACGATCTATTGATGTTGTTTGTTGTATACACTCACCTTATATGCTAATTCCTTCAAGGTGAGGTAGAATGCTTATGAATGCTCCATAATGTAATCGGGGGTTCTCGACCTTATGTCACCCCGACATTGTTATAGATTGTCTATAAGCCTCAATGCATGTCCTATGACCAATGTTTCGAGAAACTACTAGTCTATGTTCATAAAGGATTTCATGTGAGATAAAGGTAAGAGATATGCTATAGAAATGATAATGGGAATGATGAGCTTAATCCTGAAGATTATGAAGACTATCATACGATACTTATACGAAATTCGTGCTACGAATATGATGTGATTTTCATAGATTGTCTTTAAATTTAAATGTGTGCATTAATGAAAGGTTACGATAAGCTTATGAGATGTATGTGATGACAATGATAATGATGAGATATATTGATCCTTGTATGATGCATGTGATATGGTCGAGCCACTATGTGGCCGAATACGGAAGATATGTATGTGATATTGTCGAGCCACTACGTGGCCGAATACGGATACTGTCGAGCCCTACGTGGCCGAATACGGATAATGTTTTATGTGTATGAGAAGCTACTACGATGACGAATTATACGACATGATGATGTATACGCTATGATGGTTCATGTACGACGATTATGTATATGTGATATATGTATGAAATGTATTCATCCTTAAAGGTCGCGCAGGTATTTCCTTCACCTCATGACTTATGATTTCTCTATTATGTTTGTTTTATTCATGCCTTACATACTCAGTACAATATTCGTACTGACGGCCGTTTTCTTTGGACGCTGTGTTCATGCTCACAGGTAGACAGGGAGGCGACCCAGATTTATAGAAGCCGATAAGCAGACTTTTGAGAGCACTCCATTATTTCGGAGGTGCCATTGATTCTCTATTTTATGTACATATATGTTTTGGGCACGACGGGGTCCTGTCCCGTCCATACGTCTAGTACTCTAGTAGAGGCTCGTAGATACGTATGTGTGGGTAGCATGGTCTCACGATGTCATTATTGTACGTATACTATTTTGATAGCCGAAGGGCTTATGTATATAAATGTAAATATGTTTCAAATGAAAAATGGTTTTCCTACGATTATGAGCGTAAAAAAAAATACGACAGTATGCAGAATGAGTAATAGAACGAGTGGTGATCGGTGGTTAGCCCCGGGTACCCGTCATGGCCCTAGCCGGGTCGTGACATGGAAGCTCTTCCGGAAACACATCCGGAAATTCATTCACCACGGGAACTGACTGAAGAGTCGGCGGTTCAGCTTCTACATCTTGAACCCGAACTAGATGATAAATGCATCCTTTGTGATCATTTTCCTTGCCTTTAGATAGGAAATAAAACTACCTTTTGGTGATGCAGTATCCCCTTTCCATTCTAAAACTGGTTCTCCTGGAAATTGGAAACGAACCATTTTCATTCTACAATCGACATTGGCATAGCAAGAAGCCAACCAATCCATGCCCATAATAACATCAAAGTCTACCATTTTTAGCTCATGTATGTCAACCATAGTACGACGGTCACAAATCACAACTATACAGTTTCTATATACTCGGCTAGCTATTACGATTCACCAATGGGTGTAGACACCTCAAAAGGTTTGATCGACTCCGGTTCGACTCTATATCGACCCGCAATATATGGAGTAACATATGACAATGTGGAGCTCGGATCAATCAAAGAATATATATAATGAGAAAATACCGATAATATACCTGTGACCACATCAGGAGAAGACTCAAGATCTTGGCGTCCAGCCAAAGCATAGATACGGTGTTGAGGACCGCTAGAACTGGGGACTCTCCCTCTGCCTCTACCATGGCCGACTGGCGCATGTGAACCTGGCCCCATAGGGCGTACGGACGATGCAAATCGGGCTACCGACCCTGAAGGCTAGGTCCTACCTCTACCATGAACTGAGGGGCAATCACGCATAATATGGCCTGGTCGACCACATGAATAACAAACCTCTGAACCCAATCAGCATGGACCCCAATGTAACTTCCCACACTGGGAACATCGTGGCACGTGTGGCCTCGCCTGACCCGAATCACCTCTTAGCTAAGATCCCAAAAAGCTCTGACTCGGCCTGGAATGTGTGGATCTATCAAATCTCTGGCCCGAAAATCGTGGAGGCGCACTAGTCATAGAATGGCCCGAATGCCTAGAAAACAGCTGTCTGTGCCCGCCTCTAAACTCACTCATCGGACCCGAAGATCTAGCCCTCTTGCCATGTCCCCTATCATGCTCTCGTTCACTTCTTTGTTGTTGTAGACTTTCTTTCAAATTTTGAGCATGGGCCTGAATGCGTAAAATATCCATATTGTCCTGAAGGGACGCAGTCAAGCACCTATCCATCAAATGTGGCCCTAGGCCTTTCACAAATCGGTGCACTCGGACACCCATATTCGCTACCATGGCCGAAGCATACCTAGCCAAAGAATTGAAGCAAAGACTATACTCTAAAGCACTCATGCTACCTTGCTTCAAATTCAAGAACTTATCAGCTCTAGTTCGCCGAACTTCTGGAGGCATATAGTGTCGGAGGAAAGCATCAACAAATTCTTGCCATATCGGGGGAGGTGTATTGGCTCCCCGTGAAACCATCCAAACCGTGTACCAATGGATTGAGACATCCCTCAATCTGTAGGACGCTAACTCCACCGACTCGGTGTAAGAAGCATGTATCAACCGAAGCGTCCTCAACATATTTGAGGGTCCTCATCCGACTTTGATCCAAAGAATTCTGGAGGGTTCAAGCTAATGAAATCACGGGCCCTTGCACTAACAGCCCTATCACCTTGCCCTGCACTTTGCCGCTGAGTCTGAGCAGCAACCAATTGAGTAAGTAAATGAATGGCCTCTTTTACATCTTAGCCTGAAGCATCCGGTGGAGGAGCCGGAGGTGCTGGAGCTGGAGCTAAGGCTCTCTCACGCTCCTCAGAAATAGGCACTGTCTGGGAGGACTGAGATTGAGCCGCATTCTGGGACTCACTTTCCTCTACAACTGCTGGCGGTGTTCTCTCAGCCCGCTTTTCGACCACTGTCTTTCCCTTTTGGGCTGTTGTAGCCTTACTCTTTACAGGCATCTCTGAAATACACAATACACAGTTAAAGAGAAGTATTTTCTTATATCATAGCTCTATCGCACGATGTTATGAAGAAAGAAGGTCAATCATTCCTAAAAATGCCCGCAGCCTCTTGTTTATAAGTGTGGCGCGCAACACACCCATAACCAAGACTCTACTGGACACGGCTCGTAGACACACCCTAGGAAAGAACTGCTCTGATACCACTTTTGTCACGACCCAACCGGAGGGCCGTGACGGGCACTCGGTGCTAGCCCAGCCGGGCACTTCTTGACATACCTTTACACTTACATCTAGGTGAGCCACATATTAAAACATACATTTCTATTCATCAACCATACTAGTCCCATTGGACAACAATACCTTTATATCATCATTGGCATCTATGCCCATATCAATGTATATAAGCCGACGAGGCTAACAAAATGATGTACAAAATATAGGCCGACAAGGCCAAACACATCTAACCATATACACATGTCTACGAGCCTCTAAGGAGAGTATGTCATATCATATAGGCGGGACAGGACCCCGCTATGCCCATAATTATGTACATAAAAGAATCAATACCAAAAGCTATAGCTCCGAATGAAATGGAGCTCTACTATGTACTCCCGGAGAAAGTAGTTATGGATCCAGTCTGTCTCCCTGGGCACCTGCAGGCATGACACAGCGTCCACAAACAAAAGGACGTCAGTACGAAGAATGTACTGAGTATGTAAAGCATGATCAATATCAACATAGAAGCATAATAAGCAACATAAGGAATAGCATAAGATGGGAGATAGTAATATCATCGTCATAAGCCCTTACTTGCTTCTCATGGGGACTTTCCAATTCTAACGCGTATTTGTGTACATAAATCCATATCCGTATCCGCACTCGTATCCGTACTCATTTACATTGCGTCGATAATCGTTTTCATATGCGTAGTCTTATTCATGTTCGTATTCGTATTCATACTCATATCTATATCATATACATAACCATATCATATACATAGCATTTACATAGCATGCCCGACCACAAAGGTTCGGTGTTTCACGTACCCGACCATGGCTAGGCTCGGTTATCATACATACTTGGCCAACCAAGGCTCAAGGTTACACATACCTGGCCCTACCAAGGCTTCAGGATTACCCGTACCCAACTGCAGAGGTGCACGCGCGTTACATATATATACATATTCTACCCGGCCTTATAAGCTCAGGGTTCTATAATAGTCATACATAGATACATATACATAATAGCTCATAGGCATCTTTAGCATCATTACTATTATCGTCGTTATCATCATCGTCGTTCATTACATCTATCCTTATAGGATTACTTGTCATATGAGGAACTTAGTATAATCGTGACATATTGAGAATCATAAGCTTCGTAGCTTTGAACATAGAGGCATTTGGAGAATATCATAGACTCATAGAAGATTTAGATGATTGGCCAAAGAACCATGCCTTATGAAAGAAGGGTTAGCCTTACATACCTTTCCGTTCAACTATTTTACCACTTGCACGTTCTCCTTCAACGCTCACGTTCTACCTTCATTAAAGTCATACTATCATTAGAAATCAATAGCTAGCATACACGACTAAAACTAGAGAAAATCGGACAGCATCTCCTTTATTTATACGACATTCCTCCATATCGTATATCAACTCCCAAACGTCAATAATACATTCACAACATCATAACAATAGTCTTTATTCATCCACATTATCTATATTTCTCAATTCACTTCCAATCACCCATATCCATGGTCATAACACACGACTACGTTCATTCATATACATTGCCTATCCCATGTTCTTAACATCATTTATAACATATCCATATCACAACACATCAAGAATCATGACTCAGTTCAAGCTATTTCTCAAAATGGCACTATTTAACAGTCATGACCCATTTTTTTATATACTTCTACAATCCAAGTATTTCAACTTTCAAATACCTTAAACAACATAGAAATACCATAAATCTTACCTTAGATGTTGTAGGAACAAGCTTTGGATGGAAATACATAACTTGAGCCAAAATCCTAGTTCATCTCCAATGAGATTTCTTAACTTGGATGATCTTTAATGGGTTTCCTCAAACTTGATTCACTTAGTTTATGTTGTTGATCACTAATATCTGTTGAATTCTTGTGGAATAAATGTAGAGAGATGTTTTAGAGAGAAGGGGTATGATATGGGAATGAAATGAAATAAGACTTGATCCCTCAATAAATACACCAATCTGTTCTCGACCAGATCTACGGGCCAACATACGGTCCGTATAAATTATACTGACCGTATGTCTGGCCGTAGGATTGGTCCAGCGAATGATGACAATCTGGGCTGATTGTACGGTCCAACATACGGACCGTATGTTTTATACGACCAGTATGTTTGGCCGTATAATCCCCAGCATTTCAACTCTCAAATACCTTAAACAATATATAAATAACATGAATCTTACCTTAGATGTTGTAGGAACAAGCCTTAGTTGATAATACTCCACTTTGAGCAAAACCCTAGTTTCCCTCCATTTGGATTTCTTGACTTTAGATGATCTTTGATGGGTTCTTACTCTTGAGTCACTTATTTAATGTTGTTGATGGCTTATAATCCTTGAAAACTTGTATAATAAATGTAGAGAGATGTTTTAGAGAGAGGAAGGAAATGTTGAAATGATTTCATGAACTTGGTCCTTTATTTAATAACATTCCACTGATCTGTCGGGTTCCGTTATACGGTCCATTATACGGCCCGTATAATGGTTATACGGTCCGTATAATAGACCGTGAAATGGGTCTGCCTGCACCCCTTCACTATGACCATTTGACGGTTCGTTATACGGTCCGTATAAATTTATACGGTCCGTATAACTGACCGTAAAATTCCACCAGCAACCAACCTCCACTGTGATGGTTTTACGGTCCATTATACGGTCCGTAAAACATTATACGGTCCATATAATGAGCCGTAAAACTCATCAGTTCACTGAACTTATTCTCATCACTTCGTTTGATCTCTGATCCTTGCGGAACCTTCTTAACACTTGTTCATCACTTCAATACCAATCTAAGGGACGTTATATCTCTTCTCCAAGGCATCATTAAGTCCTTGCTAACTCGTTGCTCGTAATTCCTTCTCGATACTCATCAAATGCTTTTGCCTTCTCTTGGCAATCCTTTTCCCTCATCTCTAACATCTTTAAAATATCAACTAGGGTTATCAAATGCCGTTCCTCACTAGTTCGTTCACTGGCGTACCAACGGAAAATTTCCGAGGTGTAACATTCTTCCCCCCTTAAGAACATTCATCCTCGAATGTTAAAGTGTTCGGGAATTCTATAAAAATTTCGCCAGAGTTTTCCCTATAATAAGGCACTATCGCCCTGTCACAACAACCCATAATATCGATGCCACACAGGGCCACAACATAATAGAATAAAAATTGGCCACACACGACCCATAAAGCATAAAAAGGACAGCATACATACCATATGATTTTGACACCTCATCTTGGACTTCTCCTAAGGGCTGAAATAAATGTGGGTATTTGGATCGCATGCCTTCTTCTGCTTCCCACGTCATTTCCTCTCGTTTACTACTTCTCCATAGAACCTTAACTGAGGCCACCTCTTTGTTTCTAAGCCTCCGTACTTGCCTGTCTAATATGGCAATGGGTACCTCTTCATAAGTCAATTTATCTGTCACTTGCACATCATTTACTGGGACGATCCTAGTAGGATCTCCAATACATTTCCGGAGCATCGAGACGTGAAATACTGGATGGACTGCCTCCAACCCGGGAGGTAGATCTAACTCATAGGCCACCTTGCCTATTTTGCGCACAATCTCATATGGCCCAATATACCGGGGACTAAGCTTCCCCTTTTTGCCAAATCTCATTACACCCTTCATAGGTGACACTTTCAAGAATACCCAATCTTTTACTTTGAACTCCAAGTCTCTTCGACGATTATCCCCATAGGACTTTTGACGACTTTGAGCTGCTAACAACCGATTCTTTATGAGCTTAACTTTCTCTATGGCTTGCTGAACAAAGTCTGGCCCTATCAAATGAGCCTCTCTTATTTCGAACCACCCAACCGGGGATCTACACTTCCGCCCATATAAGGCCTCATACGGTTCCATCTGAATGCTAAAGTGATAACTATTATTGTAAAAGAATTCTATGAGTGGCAAATGATCATCCCAATTTCCTCCAAAGTCTATCATACACGCTCGTAACATATCCTCCAGAGTCTGAATAGTGCGTTTAGCTTGTCCATCGGTCTGTGGATGAAATGTCGTGCTAAGGATAACTCGGGTCCCTAAACCTCTTGGAAAGACTCCCAAAATTTAGCTGTAAACTGAGTCCCTCTATCGGAGATAATAGATACCGGAACGCCATGGAGTCTCACTATCTCTTTAAGGTAAAGTCTTGCATAATCTTCTGCCACATAGGTCGTTCTGACCAGTAAGAAATGAGCTGACTTTGTAAGTCTATCCACAGTCACCCATATAGAATCATACTTACGTCGAGAACGGGGTAACCCTGTAATGAAGTCCATATTAATCACTTCCCACTTCCACGTTAGAATTTCTATAGCTTGCAACAATCCACCCGGCATTTGGTGCTCGATCTTCACTTGTTGACAATTAGGACATTGAGCTACAAACTCCGCTATATCTTTCTTCATCCCATTCCACCAATATATAGACTTAAGGTCGTGATACATTTTCGTCGCTTCGGGGTGAATGGAGTAACGGGAATAATGAGCTTCTCTCAAAATCTGGTGGCGTAAACTTACCACATCAGGGACACATAATCTGCCTCGGCATCGGAGAACTCCGTCTCCTGAAATATCAAATGATGACTCCTCTTTCTGAGGGAGTGTATCTCTGTACTGCATTAGCATGGGATACTCATATTGTCGCTCCTTCACTTCTATTACTAGCGACGAGACTGCAAAATTCTTAATAGTAGTTCCCTTGCTACCTGAGTCCATTACTCAGACTCCTAGGCTAGCTAGCTGCCGGAGCTCACGAGCCATTTCTCTCTTCTCTAGTCGTACATCACTTAGACTTCCCATCGATCTACGGCTAAGAGCATCAGCCACAACATTTGCCTTTCCGGGGTGATACAAAATCTCAACATCGTAGTCCTTTAGCAATTCTAACCATCATCGTTGCCGCAGATTCAACTCTTTTTTCTTGAAGATGTATTAAAGACTCTTATGATCTGTGTAAATATCCATGTGGACACCATATAAATAATGTCTCCATATCTTTAATGCATGAACCACCGCGGCCAATTCTAAATCATGGGTAGGATAATTCTGCTCATGTTTTCGTAATTGCCTTGAAGCATATGCAATCACTTTGCCATGTTGCATCAATACACAACCTAGCCCAACACCTGAAGCATCGCAATAAACGACATATCCTTCCAATCCCTCTGGAAGTGTCAAAACTGGGGCAGAAGTCAATCTACCCTTTAACTTTTGGAAGCTACGTTCGCAAGCATCTGTCCACTGAAACTTTGTCGATTTCTGGGTCAACTTGATGAGTGGTGCTGAGATAGAAGAAAAACCTTCAACGAACCTCCTGTAATAACCGGCTAAGCCCAGAAAGCTACGAACCTCCGTAGGAGTTGTGGGTCTTGGCCAAGTTTTCATGGCCTCAATCTTTTGGCTATCCACTCGAATACCATCGGCTGCAACAATATGCCCTAAAATGCCACTGAGTTCAACCAGAACTCGCATTTGGAAAATTTTGCAAATAACTCTCGAGTTCGAAGAACTTTGAGGACAATACGCAAATGATCCGCATGTTCTGCCTCGGATCTAGAATACACCAGGATATCGTCGATAAATACTATCACAAATAAATCCAGGAAAGGCCTGAAGACATTATTCATCAAATCCATAAACACCGCTGGCGCATTAGTTAGCCCAAATGATATTACCCGAAATTCAAAATGACCATATCTAGTTCTAAAAGCTGTCTTAGGGATATGTTTCTCCCTAACTCTCACTTGATGATACCCGGACCTCAAATCAATCTTTGAAAACCATTTGGCACCTTGCAATTGATCGAACAAGTCATCAATCCTCGGGAGAGGATATTTATTCTTAATCGTCACTTTATTCAACTGCCGATAGTCGATGCACATTCTCAAGGAGTCGTCTTTCTTTCGGACAAACAATACGGGCGCTCCCCACGGGGATGAACTAGGCTTAATGAAGCCTTTGTCAAGCAAATCTTTCAGCTGCTCCTTCAACTCTTTCAATTATCCGTGTGCCATTCTATATGGAGGAATAGATATAGGTTTAGCGTCTGGCAACACATCAATGGCAAAATCAATCTCCCGCTCGGGAGGAAGGCTTGGAAGCTCTTCCGGGAACACATCCGGAAATTCATTCACTACGGGAACTGACTGAAGAGTCGGCGATTCAGCTTCAATATCTTGAACTCATACTAGATGATAAATACATCCTTTCGTGATCATCTTCCTTGCCTTTAGATAGGAAATAAACCTACCTTTTGGTGCACCGAATTCCCTTTCCATTCTAAGACCGGTTCCCCCGGAAATTGGAAACGAACCATCTTCATTCTACAATCAACATTGGCATAACAAGAAGCCAACCAATCCATGCCCATAATGACATCAAAATCTACCATTTCTAGCTCATGCAAATCAATCACGGTACGACGATCACAAATCATAATTACACAATCCCTATATACTCGGCTAGCTATTACCGATTCACCCACGGGGGTAGACACCTCAAAGGGTTTGATCGACTCTGGCTCTACTATAAATCGACCCGCAATATATGGAGTAAGATATGATAATGTGGAGCCCGGATCAATCAAAGCATATACATCATGAGAAAATACTGATAATATACCTGTGACCACGTCAGGAGAAGACTCGAGATCATGGCGTCCAGCCAAAGCATAAATACGGTGCTGAGGACCGCTAGTACTGGCAGCATTCCCTCTGCCTCTACCATGGCCGACTAGCGCATGTGAACCTGGCCCCGTAGGGCGTACAGACGCCGAAGATCCGGCTACCGACCCTGATGGCTGGGCCCTACCTCTACCATGTACTGAGGGGCAATCACGCATAATATGGCCTGGTCGACCACATGAATAGCAAACGTCTAAACCTGATCGGCACTGACCCCAATGCAACTGCCCACACTGGGAGCATCGTGGCACGGGTGGCCTTGACTGGCCTGAATCATCTCTAAACTGCGGTCCTGAATAACTCAGACTCGGCCCTGAATGAGCAGACCTATCAAATCTCTGGCCTGAAGACCGTGGAGGTGCACTGGTCATAGAATAGCCTGAATGCTTGGAGAACTGCTGCCTATGTCCACCTCTGGACTCACTCATAGGGTCTGAAGATCTGGCCCTCTTGCTATGACCCCTATCCTGCTCAAGCTCACTTCTCCGCTGTTGTAGGCCTTCTTCTATGTTCTGAGCATGCGCCTAAATGCGTGCAATATCCATGCCGTCCTGAAGGGACGCAGTCAAACATATATCCATCAAGTGTGGCCCTAGGACCTTTACAAATCGGTGTACCCGGTCACCTATATCCGCTACCATGGTCGAAGCATACCTAGCCAAGGAATTAAAATGGAGGCTATACTCTAGGGCACTCATACTACCTTGCCTCAAGTTCAAGAATTTATCGGCCCTAGCTCGCCGAATTCCGGAGGCATGTAATGACGGAGAAAGGCATCAACAAACTCTTGCCATACCGGGGGAGGTGCATTGGCCCCCCGTGAAGCCATTCATACCGTATACCACTGAATCGAGACATCTCTTAATCTATATGACGCTAGCTCTACCGACTAGGGGTCTGAAGCATGTATCAACCGAAGCGTCCTCAACATACCATCGATAAAATCCTGAGGATCCTCCTCCGGCTTTGACCCAAAGAATTTCGAAGGGTTTAAAGTAATGAAATCACGGGCTCTTGCACTAACAGCCCGATCACCCTGCCCTAAACTTTGCCTCTGAGCCTGGGCCGCAACCAATTGGGTCAACAAAGTAGTGGCCTCTTTTACATCTTGGCCCGAAGCATTTGGTTGAGGGGCTGGAGGTGCGGGAGCTGGGGCTGAGGCTCCCTCATGCTCCTTTGTAATAGGCACTGTCTGGGAGGACTGAGATTGAGCCGTACTCTGGGACTCACTTGCCTCTACTACCGGTGGCGGTGCTCTTTCGGCCCGTTTTTCTGCCACCGTCTTGCCCTTTTGGGCTACTGTAGTCTTTTTCTTTTTAGGCATCTCTGAAATACACAACACACGATTAAGGAACAAGAATTTCTTACACCATAGCTCTATCGCACGATTCTTATGAAGAAGGAAGGTCATTCATTCCTAAAATGTCTGCAGCTTCTTGTTTATAAGTGTGGCGCGCAACACACCCATAACCAAGACTCTACTAGACACGGGTCGTAAACACACCCTAGGACTGAACTGCTCTGATACCACTTTTGTCACGACCCGACTAGGGGGCCGCGACGAGCACCCGGTGCTAGCCTACCCGGGCACCCTCTTAGCTTACTCTTATGCTTACATCTAGGTGAGCCACATAATTATACATGCATTTCCATTCATTCGCCAAACTAGTCCCATTGGACGACAACATCTTTAATCATCATAGGCGTCTATGCCACATCAATATACATGGGCCGACGAGGCCAACAACATGATATACAAAACATAGGCCGACAAGGCTGGACATATCTAACCACATACACGTGACTACGAGCCTCTAAGAAGTGTATGACATAACACATGAGCGGGACAAGACCCCGCTATGCCCATAAATATGTACACAAAAGAATGAGTACCTAAAAGCTATGGCTCCGAAGGAAGTGGAGCTCTGCTATGTAATCTTTGAATAAGCAGCTATGGATCAAATCTGTCTCCCTGTGCACCTGCGGGCATGACGCAGCGTCCACAAACAAAAGGACGTCAGTATGAAGAATGTACTGAGTATGTAAAGCATGATCAACATCGATATATATAAGCATAAGGAACAACATATGAAATATCATAGGAGGGGAGACAATAATATCATCGTCATAGCACTTACCTGCCTTTCATAGGGACTTTCCATTTTTCATACGTATTTGTACACCTATGTCATCATCCGTATTTCATAATAGTACTCGTACCATACTTGTGCTCGTATTCATATACATGTCCTTATTCGTATTCGTGTACATAGTCTTATCACATTCATATTCATTTTATATACATAGTCATTTCATATACATAGCATACCCGACCTCATAGGATCGGTGTTTCACACATACTTGGCCAACCAAGGCTCAAGGTTACTCATACCTGGCCCTACCAAGGCTTCAGGTTTATCCGTACCATCTGCAGAGGTGTGCGCGCGTTTCATAATCGTATACATACTTTATACATATTCATATACATATATTCTACCCGGCGTATAAGCTCGGGGTTTCATTATAGCCCTTCATAGGCACATATAAGTATAATAGCCCGTAGGCACCTTTAGCATCATTATTATATCATCATCATTACTATCATCATCATTATCGTTACGTCTATATCATAGGCTTACTCGTCATATGAGGTGCGTAGTACAACCGTAGTACATATCAAGGATCATGAGCTTTCGAGCTCGAAATATCAATCATTTGGAGACAACATACCCATATAGAGAATTTAGGAGTTTGGCCAAAGAACCATGCCTTATGAAAGAAGGGTTAGCCTTACATACCTTTCCGTCGCACTATTCTACACTCGCGCGTACTCCTCCGATGTTCACGTTTCTTCCTTCATTAAGGGCATACCATCATTAGAATCGACGACTAGCATATATGACTAAAGCTGGAGAAAATCGGACACCATCTCCGTTATTTATACAACATTTGCCCATATCGTGATTCAACTCCCAAACATCAACAATACATTCATAATATCATAACAATAGCTTTTAATCATGCACATTATTCACATTATCTAGATTCCTCAATTTGCTTCTTATTCACCCATTTTCATGGTCATAATACCCCACTTCGTCCATTCGTCGAAATGTCTAGATCATGATCTTAACACCATTTATAGCATATTCATATCACAACGCAACAACATTCATGATTCAACTCAAACTATTTCTCAAAACGTCACTATTCATCATACATGACCCATTTTGCTATACTCTCCTAGTGACCAAGCATTTAACATCTCAAATACCTTAAACAACATATAAATAGCATGAATCTTACCTTAGATGTTGTAGGGACGAGCCTTAGTTGATAATATTCCACTTTGAGTAAAACCCTACCTTTTCTCCATTTGGATTTCTTGAGTTTAGATGATCCTTGATGGGTTCTTACTCTTGATTCACTTACTTAATGTTGTTAATGGCTTATAATCCTTGAAAACTTGTATAATAAATGTGGAGAGATATTTTAGAGAGAGGAAGGAAATGTTGAAATGATTTCATGAACTTGGTCCTTTATTTAATGAATCACCACTGATCTGTCGGGATCCATTATACGGTACGTTTTAAGGTCCATATAACCATTATACGGTCCGTAAAATTGACCGTCAAATGAGCCTGTCCTGCACCCCTCGCTGTGACCGTTATACGGTCCATTATACAGTTCGTAAAATGGTTTTACGGTTCGTATAACTGACCGTAAAACGTCACCAGCGAGCAACCTTCTCTGTGATGGTTTTACGGTCCATTATATGGTCCGTAAAACATTATACGGTCCGTATAATGAGCCGTATAACCCATCAGTCCACTGAACTTATTCTCATCACTTCGCTTGACCTCCGATCCTTATGGAACCTTTTTAACACTTGCTCAACACTTCATTATCGATCTAAGGGACGTTATAACTCTTCTCCAAGACATCATTAAGTCCTTGCTAACTCGTTGCTCGTAATTCCCTTCCGATACTTATCGAATACTTTTGCCTTCTCTTGGCAATCCTCTTCCCTCATCTCTAACATCTTTAAAGTCTCAACTAGGGTCATCAAATGCCATTCCTCACTAGTTCGTTTACTTGCGTACCAACGGAAAGTTTTCCGAGGTGTAACATTAACATTCGAGGACGAATGTTCCAAAAAGGAGGGAAGAATGTTACACCTCGGAATTTTGGGTTGCTGAGCGGTGAATGGACTAACGTAGGTTAAGGTATACATGATGTCCCTACAAGTAAGAAGGGATACTTAATGATTCTAATTAAGATTCCCAAACACATTTGAGGCAAGCGAGGAAAGTTCGTCAAATGAAACTTCACTGCAGTTCTGCGAAGGAAAGAGGGGTTCGACGGTCGTTCTTTGTACCCTCGGACGGGTTGACACCTCGTTGATTGTGCCATAGAATTTATTTAGCACAAAGACCATTCGACAGAGCAGATCGACACTCCGTCGATCAGTTCGACAGGCCGTCCTTCTCACCGTAGAATGAAAGGAAACGAAAGGCTGCTCACTGGAAATTTCACGACTTCGACGGTCAGATCGACACTCCATCTATCTGATCAAAGCTTCGTCGATCGTACCGTATAATCCTCATCAGGCAGCTTTTGGTTTTTATAAAAAGAGACCCCAAGTCCTCATTTTTCATTTCACTCATTTTCCAACTCTCTCCAAACCTCTAGAACTCTCTCCATTATTCATCCACAAGAAACCAAGGGAAATCCATGATCAATTACATCAAAACCACAAAATCGAGTGTAGAAAACATAGCAAAGTTTATCTAAGCCAAGAAAACTCAAGAGAAGAGAGTTAGGGTTTTGGTGCAAGAAGAGAAGTTTCACTCAAAGGTTGTTCATCCATCATCCAAGGTATGTTTTATGATCATTCCATGTTGTCTAAGGTATTGAAAGTTAAAAACACTTGAATTGTAGAAAGATATAGGAAATGGGTCATAAATGTGGGAATAGTGACATTGTTGAGTAAAGGTTTGGATTGAGTCATGATTATCGATATGTTGTGATTCTAAATATGTTATGAATAACATTTAGAATGTGGGATAAGTGTTATATGTGAGCAAGGTACTTCAGAATTTGACCAATGGATAGCTTCTGAGGAAATAGCAAATTATGGTCCGGCTTATGTCGCCTTCTTAGACAGGTTCCATTGCTGTCTATAGCATCCCTAATTTCCTCTAGGGTTAGAGTCATCTCTATGTCACCAAAACGGAATAACATTTCCTTATCGTCCCAGTACTCGGCTAACACTTCTATTAGCTCCGAGCAACCCTTCATGGTCATAATAGAGGGTAAATGACCCAGGGTGCAACTGATAGTCCTACGATAAGCATCTCCTAACCATTCCCACCAAGGTCTAAGCAAATTCGGGGCCTTGAGGACTATGTCAAACCGAATTCTTCTTTCCATCTACAAAATAAAACACCGTTAAGATTCCCCCCTTTCCCGTAGGGCCAATAGTTCACCACATAGGCACAAACATGTTTAACATAGCACATAAATGAAATGCGGTATCTTCGGGTCATAGACCATCCGATCACAAGGTAGTCTTTTTAATGAGCTCTAGAGAGGTCTGAGATACCCAAGGCTCTTCTAAGTACGAATGCTCAAGTTTAGTACGGATTTGGCTTGGCTCTATTGTAACGTTCCGTAAATTCGGGTTACGTGTGAATGTGTAAGAATTAGTATTAAGAGGAAATTTTAGCTATATGAATCCTTTCGAGATGAATTAGTGTAACATCTCGGGTGTTTGGACTTAGGCTCGACTCGTTGTAAATGAAAATAATGAAATTTAGAAAGTTTCACATTTTTACGAAAGTAATCGAGGGGCCTACTTCAAGCAGTCATAAGCCCTCGATTATTTGGGAATTTGGAGAAACACCTAAAATGAAAGTTGTAGTACGGGGAAATCTCTTTTCAACCATATAAGGACCAGGCCAATCATAGATCGGGGTGAAGATAAGATCATTGCAAGATGGCTAAAGTGAGGTTCTTAAGATTCGATAGAATCGGCTAAGTTTACGGCAAATTTGTCTTCCAGCTCGATTTCGTGAAAATATATTGCGAATTTGAGAAAACTTAAGGCATGAAAGTTGTAGATCATTGAAAACCTTTACAGCAATATATTGGGGAGACCGCACAAAGTTACAGAAAAGAAGTTATGCGCATTACAAAAACATTGCGCAGAAACCGACACTTGTTACCCGCATAGGCTTCGCGTGTGTTGGCCTCGCCCCGCGGGACCATTGCTGAAAAAAACCACTCTGACCAGGCACGGCAAGGGGGTTCAGGTGTTGGCCATGCGTCTCGGACCCAAAGCGGGAACGACGGATTTTCGGGTCAAAAGTCAAATTTTGGCGTTTTTATTCCTATTTAAGCATGGGGTTAGTTCATAAATATCCCTAATTGTGAAAAATTAACCCTAAGGCCTCTCTAAACCTCTAAGGTGAGTTCCTACTCCATCTATATCGATTATACACTAAATTCACCTCTTCTTGACACTAGTTCATCTCTCTAAACCCTAGGTTCTTGAAAACTCAAGAAAAATCGGAAAGGGGCATATGGAGTTCATCTAAGAGGTAAGACTTCTAATTTTCAGAGTTTATTAATAAGGTATAGATTGGGGTAGAGTATTCTACAAGATTAGAATCCGCTAATGGTTCACATGAGGTCTAATAAAACGTTTTTAAGGCTACAAAAGCCCTAGTTTTTTTAATAATGGTAGAAATCCCTAGTTGGTCAAAGTTCTAATATTTCTCTTCTAAAACCATTGTAGTGTGATTGTTGAACCTTTGGAATTCCGTTTGGTAGCATTTTAGCGGGATTTGAGGTATGTCCCGTTTTTAACATACTCTTTCAAACGAATTTTGTGACTTTGGTTGTGGTTTATGTGCGTGAGGGACAAGCCCACATTAAACCATGCTTGTACTATATTATATATATGTATTCATGATTGTATTCCTCTCTAAAGGAAGATTGAAAATTGAGATATAAAGCTTTGGTATTTGAATTTGAATTACCCTACAACGGATGTTTAAACTTGATATTTGGAAAGCTTGACTATCTCATGTGAATGCGCTGTGAATTGATTGGGTTGGACTTGAAACTTGCTTAATGAATTGACTCTAGGTTTCTAAATCGATAAATGAATTGAAGTACCCTATAATGGGATGATGAACATAATCCATAATAAGTAATTTGACTATCATGATATGACTTGTGATTCGGCTTCCATGCCATGATTTGAGATTCAACTTCTATACCATGATTGATGATTCGGCTAATATGTTATGATTGGTATCTTGATTGTGTTTGGGCCTGTATGGGCAAGCTGTGCTAGTCCAGAGGATGATTAGCCGTTATGGATCCTAACGTATCAATACGAGAATTGTTGTGTCAGTCCAGAGGATGATTGACCTCTGAGGCATATAGCCCGATGCATCTATTGTTGTGCTAGTCCAGAGGACAATTAGCCTTCGTGGTTTCCTAGCCCTGAGTACCGATTGATTGATTTTCCTGTGAGTGATTGTTTCGTATCTTTGTTGCATGTGAGTGACTTGTTGACGATAATGAACTTGTTTGCCTGTGAGTGGCTTGTTAATGATATTGAACTCCAAATGGAACGACTCAAATTGTAAATTACGGCTTAATGGATTGGAAAAGATATATATCTGTCTTAATGGTTTCTTTTGATGGTTTATCTTGTCTCTGGATTTCAAACTGTTTTTATTGAAATTGTTTCACTGATCTTTATTACATTAATTTGCTATTAACTATTGTCCTAGAGACACTTACTGAGTACCCAGTACTCAGACATACTATTGTTGTTTTTGATGGTATGTTAGGTAACGAAAAAGAGCAGGTTCGTGATACGCGTACGGAGTAGGAGAACTTGCTGCTTTCCAGACTTTTTGGTGAGCCCATACCTTTGTTCGTGGGACACCTCTCCATCGTTATTTATTTATTCTAGTTTTCGGGCTACTTCCTGAAGTTAGATACTTGTTTATTCATCATAGAAGCTCCATAGCTAGTTGTTTGAATTGTGGGTAGATGTTGAAGTCTCCTATGACTTTTTGAGGCATTTTCCACATTCATAACTAATCATTTATATTAGACTTCTGCAGATTTTGTTCATAATTGTCATCTTAATTTCATTTTGTTAATTATAACTTGCTGGTCTTATCCTTATGTGTGATTTAAATCAGTATTTTCTTTTTAAATACATAACCCTGTTCCTGAATCATGCTAGACCATTCATAATATTGCCTAAAAGATTTATAGTCTAAATTTGTCTAAAAGGGTAAGTAATCAAGTTTAGATGTTTTATAATGGTCTCTGTTTGACCCATATTCTTTGACAACACTGTATTCACTTTAAATAAGGCTTAACTATGGTTATATGATTCTGTGTAAGCTTAAAATGTGGCTTGAGTTTGGCAGTAAGTTGGTATTGACATTCATGGGAGGTTATACTTCAATATGTCTTACAGATTGGTAGTCAAACTTGTTTACAAGATTAGGCTTAATCTATGACCTGCTAAAATTTGCTTACATAATCTGTTGAGAATTTGTTTTAACACATGCCTATGTTAGTGTCTTGTTTGAAAGAAATTAATTTTAAAAGGAGATTATACGCACCTAAACTAAGTGATGACTTGTTTGGGTTCTTAATTTGTTCTTAGACACCTAGTTGCTCCTCTTTGTTTAAACTGAATCTCTATTTGATTGGGTGTTTAACATGTAATTGGCTTACGGATTTTAAAACTAGAACACTTTGAGTTATTTCAAAACTGTCAAATCTTTTTGGTATGGTTTGTTGTTGTGTTGATAAATAAGTTAGTCTAATCTAGTGAATGATAACTTGCTAGGTGTCTTACTTAATCACTTTGTTTGTCTAAAATGGGTTCACTTATTCAATAAAGTTAAAATTAATACTTACCCTTTTATGAAATACTGGTTTAAACCATGCTTCACTAATCCACCAAGAAGATAATTAAAACTGGATATTTGTGCAGTTCATCTAGGTACATTAAGTCCACTGAAGTATGTTTAAGTGAAGTAGTAGTCTTATTATCTCCTCATGCTTTCAAGTGTAAGTTGGCTTAAAATTTGACTTCCTTAGAGTGTAAGTTAATCCTGGAAACCCCTTGAATCTTGTGCGGCATCAGGAACAAGAAGGTGAAAGCTTTCCTTTTTGGGCTGTTTTAGTATCTCCATGAGTGTGTATATCAATGGTGTAGGGTTGATAGGTGTGTATATCTATTTGTGTGGCATTGTCTAGTTTTATTTAAGAAAATGACCCTATGGGCCAGCTTACTTTATTTCAGTCTTGGGCTTGGGTCTGCGATGTTTCGTTTAAGTCTCTATAGGCCTTTACTATTTATAATATAATCTGTCTCAAAATTAATTGAGCTCAGACCAATTCATACGTGATAAATGCAAAGGCCCAAAGGTCGAAGGTATTTTTAACAAACAAATAAGAAAGATAAGGATTAGTAACTAATCAATTAATCATTACTATTTATAATATAATCTGTCTCAAAATTAATAAGTGAAATCAGTATAGTAATGATTAATTGATTAGTTACTAATCCTTATCTTTCTTATTTGTTTGTTAAAATTACCTTCGGCCTTTGGGCCTTTGCATTTATCACGTATGAATTGGTCTGAGCTCAATTCCATCCATGATCGAGTTTGCCTGAGAGGAGAAAATGGCAAGGGAAGAAAATATTTATTATTGAAGGCCGAACTATGGGTGAAAATAGTATTAATGGGTGTGGGTAGCCCATTAGTGAAAAAATTCCTTTCCCCCCTTTATTTGGTTATTTGTTTTATCTAATGTATCTTGTAAATAAACCTATGATATAGTGAAACCCTATGAATGTCAGAATCTAGGATCACGCTTAGTAAACTTAGGTAACCTATCTAAAACAAACTCAAAATTCTTTCAAAATTCGATTTATGCTTAAATTTGATAAAAAAACAGTCTACTTAAGTGAACAAATTATTTGTCTTTTCAAAACACTTGTAAAAATGAGACTTTGGAATTATGAACAGTGAAAAAATGAAATTTACTAGACTTACTACATTTTGAGGGAAAGAAAAGAATGAAACTAGTTAAATGGAGATTTTATATTGCTTGTTTTTTTAGAAAAATCGCACATTTGCTTCTTACAAAGAATAAAACCTAATGTTTTAATGTGTTGGAAATGACAAATGTAATTCTTTGTTGGTAGATTTGGGCATGAGTTGAATAAAATTTGAACAAAAATATAACTGCTTTGTTTTATACTAAAACGGAAATGAAGTATAATTTGGACCTTGAAGTCCACTTGGAAATGGGCCTTAATTGATTTTTGGGCTAAAAATATTTGGACCAGCTTTTGATAAGGATTAACGTTTTTACGGATTGAACTGGACCAAAATGTGGTCTGAAAATAGACTATTGGGCCAAGAGTTGAGTTGTTTGGCGGATTTTGGACTTGGAATATTAAGTTGACTTATGGGCTTCACTTAAAACTAGACTCAAATTGAAATACTTAAGATTTATAGATATCTATAAAAACGAGAATATATATGCCATATTTTTCTATATATATATATATATATATATATATATATATATATATATATATATATATATATATATATATCATAAAACCCATAAGTACTAAACCTATCTCGTTAGGACTAGAATAGTAGCGACTCCACTTGAGAGAAATCCCGGGTGTGTCCTAGTCCGGCAACGAAGTGAGTTGAACACTTGCACGGATTTTTTCGAAACCAAACCCCCTTATTTATAAGGCGACATTTTGCAAAAAAAATTCAAAACATGATGCTATGAACACAAAAATGCTATTTTGCAGAAAACCTAACATTTAAACACATAATTATATAAACCACACAGTGAAGCTCGTAGGTCAACCGTATTCTATGGATCCTTAATACCAGGGTACTTAAAACCTTCCCTAGGGGATCACTAGAACCCTTACCTCGAACTCTGGTTCGAAAGAATTTTTCTCGGTCTGAAAAACTCTTTTAACCTGATTTTCTTAATTTTCATTTTGAATAAATTAGGTGGCAACTCTAAAAAATTAAATATCCAATTTAGAGCACCAACAACCTCTTAGTAACTTTTATGCCTTAAAACCGCATAAAAGTGAACCGTAACACTCAGGGCTTGCATTAGTTTAATTTGTGAAATCTGTATAAATAATCGGAAGATGTTTATTAGATTCTAGAGTAAACTAATTACTTATTGAATTTGAGAGAATCAATAAAACTTCGAGGAGAATGATAAAACGAATCGAAGCTAATTGCTAAAATCTTGCATCTGTCTAGTCTACTACCGTTCTCATATTAATAGTAACCTTTGCTTTCGTCGTCAATTTTCTTTAATTACGTTGCAGTCATAATCGTGGTTTATAACCACAACAAACTCAAGTTTTTATTTCCTGAATAATACTGACCAAGGTTCCGTTTGAGTAATTATTTGTACCAATTCCTGTGGAGACGATCTTAAACTCTACTATCTTTGACTAGCGAAGCGCTTAAGTTATACTGTGTTTTGCGCTCGTCAAATTTTGGATCATTACAAACCATTGGTCCCATAAATATGGAACAACAAACAGAGGAGGAGAATGTGTTGGATCAACAAGTGGAGGATTTACCTCCAAAGTTTGATAAGGATCCTTTGGAGCATCCAACTATTTGTGATATTGAGTTTCCACCTTTAAGAGACATAAAAAAGAATACAGATTGTGTTTTTTACTCCACACCAACCGAAGCATCATATTGCATAGGTTCAACAGTATATGAAGATTTGGAAGAGAAAACGAATCAGTTACAAAAAAAAAAATCTATGAATGAGAGTTTAATCTATGATGTTGTTCGGGCTAGAATAGTTTCTAAAAAGGATGAATCTTTGCAAGAATGTGTAAACTTAATGTCTTTAAGTGTCATTGGGTCATTGGCTACAATCATGTCAAATCTATGAGCAACAAAATTGTCAATGAATTCCTAAGAAGTTAAACTTTGACCTCCAGCCTTGATCCGAAGCAACAAAAAGATCTGGAGATGTTCAAGATTCTTGAAGATCAAAAGGGAAGTGTTGATCATGGTCTTAACTTTGAAGATTAGTTTAAGATGATATTTTGAGAAATCATGATATAAAGTTACTATTAAGAAAGTGGGATTTAGTTCGGTCATATGTAAAGCTTTCTTTCAACATGTGAAGCTCCATCACAAGCTAGAAAAATGCAACTTATAACCTGGTGAGGATGGGTTGTTCCCAATTTTTTTTTTTTTTGCTAATTGTTCATTGTTTATGGAGCCTTTAGACTCGAGGACGAGTCTTTCTCAACAAGGGGAGAATGATTAAAGATCAAGAAGTTCAAAAAATCCAAGAAGCATAAGATGAAAATTCAAGAGCAAGAAAGTCTAAGAAGCTCAAGTTTCAAGATTAATTTCTTCCAAGAATGGGAATTCTTGTTTCTTGAATCCTTTTCTAAATAGGTTTCTTGTTTCTTGATTTATAGTAAAGTAGGGATTTGATTTCCTATTATTAGTAGGATCTCTATCTTACTTCTAGTAGTATTCTAGTTTTTCTTTATTCTTTTCCTTATGGAATAGGGATTTTACTTTCCTTGTTTTTAGCTATTTCCTTTCTCGAGTAGAATAGGGATTTGTAGTCATAAAAGAAGAGACCCTAGGCCTATATAAAGGATTCTCATGTCCTTTAAAGACAAAATTCACGTTTTTGATAAAAATCCTAGTTTGTAATAGAGTTATTTTCTCTATTTCTTCTTCTTTATCCTTGTTTTTGGTTCCAAGCAAGGTGGTGGTAGTCTTTATCTCGTTTTCATCTATGTGTGGTGTTTCTTTATTACGTTTATGAATTTCAAGTGGTGACTTAGGAACTTTACGTTTCTTGATTTAAAATTTGTTCTATTTCGTCCCTAGAATCCTAATTTTCTTGCCATCGTTTCACCCTCAATATTTACTTGATTTAAACGAATAAACAGTTATTTCCATAGTTCAGAACACCATCTTTCACCTCATTTTGGAATCACCTAATTCCGAGACCTATAGCTTGAGTTACGTCTATTTCTTGAATTCTGCCCACCAAATCGTTTCAAGAGCAAGATCCTAGTGGATTGGTTCTTTGTTAACTCGAAGAATCACATCAGATACATATCAATCACTCATCTAAGTCAAAAATCACGTTCCGGGCCTAACGGAACTGGCGGAATGAGATTCCAGGCACATTTATCCAAGAGTCAACTATTGGTCAAAGCTTTCCAAAATCAAAACTTCAGAAACTCAAAACTAGGATGTGCTTTCCTGATACTAATCTGATTGCATCGTTAATCATGCCATCTATCCCTGCAGGTCTAATGCGCCATAATAAACTAAGAAAAGGTCGTTTGGGCAAAAAGGGGTGAAATCCTCAAAACTACACTTAATTGGATCCAACCATGTGTAGTGGTGGAGAAGTTGAGGCCTAAAGTAATCACCAAACTGGTCACTTTGATGATGTCTCAAACAGGAAAGATCTAAATCGACACAGATGGAAGCTTTATAAAACAGTCAGGCAAGGTAGGCATTGGAGGGATTTCTAAAGATAAGCATGGAGAATTTGCCTTTGTTGTTCCACTTCAATGTAGAGACCACAATGTGGCAGAAGCATTGGCTGCTAGATATGCTTGGCAATGGATCAAGGATACTAATCTTAGGTAATGCGTTATGGAATTGGATTCAATGATGTTGACAGAGATGCTGATGAACAAGGATGCTAACAACCTGAATCTCAAACCTATTATTGAAGATACAATTTCTCTCACTGAGAATAGAGAAATGGCTATCACCCACTGCTATAGGGAAGCAAATTCGGTTATTGATTTCTTAGCTAAATTAGCTACCTCTTTAGACACTCCTCTTATGGTGCATAGATTAAGCCAACTGCCGAAGGGGCTCTTGGTTCTTATATTCTGGATAAGAGACAGTTGCCTAGTATAAGGCTACGATATGACAAAGCGAAATTTTTGTTAGCTAGAGTATAGGTTATAGTAGTCCTAAAGAATGTGCAATATTTTGATGTTAGACATTCTCTTGATGGAAATGGTGCTTACAAACTGTATTTGTAGATCAGGGGTAAGGTCCAGTCCCCCCCCCCCCCCCCCCCCCTCTTCTTTTGTGTTCTTTCATAAAGTGATATACAACACCCTCAGGCAACCACCTTGGAAAATTTGATAACAAAAACAAAAGAACTTTGATTGATAAGAAATGTCTACCTATTGAACTTATATGCAAACATATTAGTAATTATGCTAGGGAAATTGTTGAAATATTTCCTAACCAAATTTCTTTATCCAAACAAGCCAAACTAATAGATTGGTCTCGCCCTGCTGTATAAAATATTAAACTAAATACTAACAGCAGTGTCAAGATTCAAACTGGAGATGCTGCTTTTGAAGGAACTTTTAGAGACGAGGTAAGAAAAGTGGATGTTGGGATAAGCAAGTAAGAAGAATGTAACTTGAAGCCTCGTTACAAACTATTAAGTACCAAACAAGGCTACATTTAGCAAGAGAAATAGATTATACATAACTGAAATTGGAAACTTGTTATTTATATGTTGTCAAACTTATTAAAGAGGAGGACATACTATTATTGAAGATTGCAATTTTTGCTGGAAGCTAATAGACAACTATTAAATATATATATGTTGTGGGTCCCAAATCAATGTGCAGATTTTTTGACAATTGGAAGTCACGTGCCTAGAGAAGATTCACTAATCTGGGAAGATGCGCTAAAAATGGAGTTTCCCCTCCTGGAGTACTTGAACCATGTGGCGCTCAAAAGGTTTGGAGAATTTTATTTTATCGTAATTTTATTATATTTAGTTTAAACCTCTATTATTAGAGAATACAAAATTATTGAATAATGGAATGAAAATATGTCCAAATAAACAGACATTAATAACGATAATGAATAACGATCATTCTTATACTTGTCTCAAACTTTTTTAGAATTGAGATGTATAATTATAATTACTTTAACTCTATATAATTGAAAACAATGAGCGGTGCAAGCTCTATCCTGCTGCACTAACCCAATAACGCATATTGGGTCTACTTCTGATTTTTCCTGTACTTTAGACCTTGGAGTCACCAATTTCTTATGGAATAGGACTTCAAATACTGATAAAATGGAAAAAACTAACAAGTTGTAAGTACCATGTTTATGTCATACCACGTGAGAACGCTCTTCAACTTGCACTTTCGCTTAGAAGAAACTATATATATAAGCTTTATTTTCAGTCATCAACAACGTAAGCCATGATCTTATCATCCAAACATCAACTTTTATCACTTCGAAGTCTTGACCCATGTTTTCATCTTCTTAAAAAACCGTCTTCTCATATTATTGTAATCTTATCCCTTTCGAAGGCAGTAGGCTGCTAATCATTATTTTTACTGCCCTTATCCACGTTTTAATTATAAAATAACCGTTTTCAAATAATAAATTCCGAAATCAAGTCTTTACTCTTAAGAGCCCGTTTGGATTGGCTTATAAGTTGCTTATAAGCTGTTTTCAGCTTTTTTGAGTGTTTGGTTGACCAGCTTAAAGACATTTTATGCTTAAAATAAGCCCAAAAAATTAATTGGGTCCGTTTGGCTTAGCTTATCTAAAGCAACTTATAAGTTAAAAACAGTTTATAAGCCAAAAATAAATAAGTTGGACTACCCCAATTTTTTTTTATTTTTTTTTGACTTATAAGCTGCTTTTTTTAAGCCTTCCAAACAGGCTCTAAGTCTATAAACTGATAATGCTTTTATGTATGTTTTTAATATTGTTTCTAGACGATTCAAGAGGTTGAAAGATCCACTAAGTGAACATCTATATAAGACTTTTTTGGGACTCTTTATGTGGATTGAAAATTAAGTATTTTGAATAAGCTAGTCCTTGCTCAATAAGATAAGCATGCTTGAATGGAGAAATTTTGATGGACAATAATTGTTTATTCTTTAGTAATATAATTTTATTACTAAAATTACACATTCAAAAGGAAGTCGCATTAATCTGACCATATTAGGAGCACTACTGGAAAAATAGGTTTTTCGGACCGATATTCAATCGAAAATTTGTGCTATAAAACATAATTTTCCCACCTCATTCTCATTGAACAATCTCACTGGGAAATGCATAGTGGGAAACAGGTTCCCATTGAAACGAAGGAAAACTTTATAATTTTCCATATGAAAATTCTACTATTGATGTTTTTCCCCACCGACATTCAGTGGGAAATAGCTACTGAAAATAGAGTTGAAATTTTTGTGCTCTTACCTAGCCACTATTACCTTTTTTTGATAAAGACTTCTCTATACTCTTTTCCGTCTCTACTATGTTTAGTATCTTTTCGTATGCAACTACATTTCCCACCCCACGTCTCAGCCCAAGATAGTGGTGAAACAAGAAATTCTACAATATTATTTCAGAAAAATGCAAACTTGCGCATTAAATGAATGCAATTAGATATCAAATAGTTTCAACAATTTATATACACCAAAAATGTTATTTTCATCCTAATACAGTCTTAATTATCCTACAAATGAGATTGCATTAAACTCATTGGATACGCTATCTACGCAAGGCTGGCTTGTCCCAGAAGGCATAAATATAATTAAAATGGGAGCAGTAACACCCAAGGTGCACATAGGGTTTATATATGCTTTTGTCTAGTCGGGAGTTCCATGAAATTAAAGGATTAACGACTTTCTTTTTAGACATTTTTAGATGCATACGAACAAATTGCAGATAACAGCCATTTTAATTTAGAAATGCCTTTAGGACGTATTTGGATTTGCAGTTCATTACTTAAATGATCATTCAATTATTGAAAATGCGTTAGCAATTTTAAGTCAGTTTTCTTTCTTTTATCTGATATTCACTTAAGAGGTCATTATCTTTTGCGACTTCACTTAAAAGGTCATTGAATCTGAAAAAGTGATATATCTGCCTACTTTAAAATTTCCTTATCTGTCGAAAAATGATAAATGCCTTGAACATAAATATTAAAGTAGAGAGAGTTGTACGGAGTCGGATAGTAGGTTTTTGGTTAAAATGTATCGAGTTTATTATTTTTTATTTTTTGTCTTAAATTAAAAATATTAGGTGTCACTTCATTAAAGTTTCCAGCTTGAGTGACCTTTCGAGTGAAATAACAAAAGATAAGTGATCTTTCTGACAAAAAAATAAAGAAAAATGACATTTTGAGCGAAAGAGCAAAAATAAGTAACTATTTTAATAAAATAAATGGACCCGAAGCTTTTTTAACCCAAAAAATAACTTTTGGAACCAAACTAACCCTTTAAAATAAAAAGAACCAAACTAGGCTTCACGCACAGAATATGTGCGTGAAAGGACCAAACTGTAACTTTTTAAGTTTGGCCTTTCACGCATGTGAAAGAGGGTACCTTTTTTTTAAGCTATCAAAATCACGTTTTTTCCATACTTAGGGCAAAGATTAGTCATGTTTCAAAACCCCGAAATATCAATATTTTATATAGAACTTAATATATTTTTTTGCGTACAATAACGTCGGCTCATTACATCAAGTATACCTAAACGTTTGGGTCGTCGTTTTAGGGGTTGTAAAGTGCCCCGAAGTAAGTTTTGTTTGCTTAGAAACTTGTCATTTTTAGATGTAAGTGACATATTATATAGGGTTTTAATTTAAGTGTTTTGAAATAAAAATATTATATTCAAAAATAATTCATCCAATACGAACGGTTCAATCAAGGTATAATATATCTCATTCAATGCTCCCACCAAGGTTTGATCCCATGTCGTTGGCATAAAAAAGAAGTAAGTCAAAAACAGAGACTAAACCACCAAGCCAAATTGGTGAAATCAACAAAGTAGACACTTTTTATTTTTTATAATGTTCACTAATGCTATCTAACTCGTTTTCATAAATTGAATTTCGAATCTCGAAATTGACATTCAAAACATCATTATCACGGAATTAGCATCTCGAAATAGATTTTTATCATTAGATTTTTACTAAATAAGAATGAAATTTTTGCACAAATTTGGGGCAAAATTCAAATTGAATGGGATAACGAGAGTTTTTTGGAAAATCGGCTAAGCCAGACCGCCTTGCGGCGTTTTCCCGGCTAGATCTCAAAAAAAATACCCAAAATAAAAAAAAATCGCTTAAATCGGACGTCCGAGCACAAAGTTATGACCGTTTAAAGTTTCAACAATTTACAACTAATTTTCTACCTATGCTCCCGTCCTTATTTTTTATTTACGTGAGTGAAGAGGCATATGTATATTTGATGTAATGAGCCGATATTATTGTACGCTAAAAAAAATATTACTAATCTTCGGTCAAAGTACGAAAAAAACTTAAAGATAACAAGTTTCCAAACTTACTTCGAGACACTTTATAACCCCTAAAACGACGATCCAAACATATATGTATACTTGACGTAATGAGCCGACATTATTTTACGCTAAAAAAAATATGAAGTTCTATATAAAATATTTATATTCCGGTGTTTTGAAACGTGACTAATCTTCGGTCAAAGTACGGAAAAAAGCTTAATTTTGAGTTTGATTTCCAAAGAACAAAGATGATAAGTTTCCAAGCAAACAAAACTTACCTCGGGACACTTTACAACCCCTAAAACGACGATCCAAACGTTTAGGTATATTTGATATAATGAGCCGACGTTATTGTACGCAAAAAAATATATTAAGTTCTATATAAAATATTGATATTTCGGGGTTTTGAAACATGACTAATCTTTGCCCAAAGTATGAAAAAAAATGTGATTTTGATAGCTTAAAAAAATAAAGGAAAAAAAAAGGTACCCTCTTTCACGCACAGATTCTGTGCGTGAAAGGCCAAACTTAAAAAGTTACAGTTTGGTCCTTTCACGCACAGATTCTGTGCGTGAAGCCTAGTTTGGTTCTTTTTTTTTTAAAGGGTTAGTTTGGTTTCCAAAGTTATTTTTTGGGTTAAAAAAGCTCCGGGCTCAAAATAAATACTTTATTCTCCTATTTTCAACAGTTAAGTACTCAGTTAGCAAATTAACTTTTCAAATTTGATACATTAATGGCACGACCCTAATTACCGATTGTGCGGGCAACTGCCTTATTATCACTAGTAGGCGAACCCTTACCCGTTAACCCATTAGTCACTTTTAACTTCTTAAATCATGTATACTTAAACAATCAAAGAAACAAGTAAATGAATAAATAGTCTGACCAAGTCATAAATAATAATTAATATAAGTGCGGAAGTTTAACTATTACATCCCTAAAATCTGAAAGTCATCGTACAAGGACTCTAACCAATAATGTCTAAAGAATGAAGTATATCTCAAATATAACAAATAATGTCTGGAATGAAAGTAGACATCTGGAAAGAAAGATCTTCGGGTGGCATGGCATAGATAGAAGCTCACCCTCGGATCTGATCGAGTAAACTAGCTTCAAGCTAGAGATGTAATCTGGATGAAATATCTGGAACACAATTTGCACTCAAAAAGGGTGCAGCAAGGTAGTATCAGTACAAGCACTATGTACTGGTAAGCATCATAGGCCGACTAAGATTAGTTCACGCATATAAGTATAAAATCAACAAGATACACAGATAGGCACTTAACACTCAAATCCAACTCACAGAATATCCCATGACGGAGTCACATCCTAAGATGAAGCTTCTAACCCACAAGTCTGTCAAGTTTCAATAATCTCACCTGATAATCACAAGTCCAAGTTCCTTCCCTAGGTAGAGTCACTAATCCATAATTTAACTCAGTCAATGGTCATCATTATATTACAATAGGCATTCAACATCCATACCAAAATCATAAAAAAAAAAAAATGAGCTTATAATAATGCAGAATAAAATGTAATGATGTGCAATGCAAAATATGATGATGTGCAATACAATGCAATGCCATGCACTGGCCAATCGCTCGAACTGTACACACATGCTAATTGATGTCATTGCTCAGTAGTCATGACCTGCAGGGGACCCATGGTGTCCATGTACCACTCGTTCCGGATTCACTCCTCGGACCGAAGAATAAACCTCTGCTCCGGAAAGAACCTCGGACGCGGGCCACATCAATGTATCTCTCATTTTCGAAATGAACCTCAGACCACGAGGCCATAATCCTCCGCTCCGGAAAGAACCTCGAACGTGGATCCACATCATGTACCACTCGTTTCCGGAACGAACATCGGTCCATGAGCTCACATCACTTTTAATGAGTGATTATCAAGTACCATAAATCAAATAGTATCACAAGTTGAACAAGAAGATTTTATTAACTTCTTCACTAATTCCACATCACAATGTATGCCCCAACGTATTCCAGTTCATTAGTATGTATGGACTATGAACAATAAGCAATATCAATGTCAAACACAAGGCAGCATGCCAAAAGTCTTCTTGAATCATTTCTGAACCATTTCCATCATGTATGAGGGCATGAATGCAAAAATGAGTGTAAACATGGTAAATCAATGCAAACCAATAAAGCAACCGTGGAGGTACACGTCATAAAGCCACAAGTCATATCAAGACCTAGATCAACTCAGCCATGAAATAAATCATACAAACTGTCTAAACCAACATAAGAGTCTATGTCCCTCTTTACTTCCACTTATAAAAAGTACGCCTCACAACTAAGTCGTGTATCACCAAAAAGCTCCACTTTTCTATATATTATCATCAACAGTAAATCATACATCAAGTTTTCATCTACGTACTTGTAACACCCCGTACCTTTAACTTAAACTTTGATCATGATCCTAGACTTAGAAAATCAGATAAAGAATGTGGGAATTGAAATTTTTCCGTTCAGTTGTGATATGGTGGTTTACGCCCATGAACAGTGGTCGTATTTCAGTTTACCGGCCGTAAACCAAGTCGTGAACTGAAACCAAGACTTTCTGAACATTCTGGAATTTGACATTTTTGAGGTCATAAGGTTAAATACGGACCGTATTTCACTTTACGGCCCTTATTTCAAACCGTATTTGGTATTTGGGAAAACTTCCTTGATGAAAGTTGTAGATCTTTGAAATACCTTTCCAACGGTATCTTAGGGGGGTCAAACGGACATTTGTGCAAAGAGTTATGGCCATTTTACTGAAGAGACACGGTGCAGTCCGTGTGCAAAATACGACCCGTAAAGTCAGTTTACGGCCCGTAAACTGAAAATACGGCCAGCACAGTGCTGGACGTAAACTGTATTTTCCAGAACATTATATATTCGTCCATATCAGTTCAAGTCATTATTTTTCATTCCCTCAAACCCTAGAACAACCTCCTATTCTCCTCCAACATCAAGAACACCAAGGTAAGTCCATTCTAATTATTCCAACTCCATTCTAACATATATCCTTATAATCTAAATAATAAATCATCATTCCTAATCTAGGGTTTTCAAGAAAACCCATTTCAAGGTTCAAGAATCAAGATTTAGGAAATCTTCTCCAAAATTCAAGTCTTTAATTCAAGTTTTGGAGCAATTAAGGGTTTGCAACATATCTCCTTCCAAAGTGATTCAAGCTAGGTTTTGGGTGTTCTTTAATAGAAAAGTGAATTGTTAAATCTTGTTTAACAAATTAAGGTATGTCTCTTTTGAAAATCTTATTTTGGAATGCATGACTTCTTTTCTTGAAAGTTCTTTATTGAATAGAAATGGTGAACTTCTCATACAAAACCCTAATGTATGTCTAAGATTTTAATAATGTTCTTACCCTTATCATTGATAGATTTGACGGGTTAGAATAGAGAAAATGACATTGAAAGCTAGGTTATGATTTTTGGATATCAAATGATTTGTGGGCTGTTTTGGTATGATTAAATGGATAGAATTAGTTGGATATTGATATAAAATAATTGTTGAGATTGTTGTTGATGTTGTTGTTCTTGAATTTGGAAGTATAAATATTATTCAAGATCCTTTAATGAATGAAAGGAAAAGCAATCTTTTCATGTTCCTTGAACTCTAATTCATGTTTAAATGGTGGTTAATGTGTGTGAGGGGACAAACCCACATTAAACCTAGATTGTAACAAACCCTATATATGTATGTGATATTATGAATGTTTTCCTCTATAAGATATGTTTAATAATGATGGTTAAGGGTTGGTAATGATATTCTCATCGATGATTTAAGACATGGAAATCTTTCGTAAAGAAGTTATACGTTTTCAAACATTGGTCGGAATAACTTATCCTTTCAATATGGCATAATGGTCCGTAATGATAATTTGACTACAAAGATGATTTCTTTTAGACAAGGTCATGCGTGTGTAGGGTCAAGCCCGCATCGAACCTTACACGAACTATACTACTTTGTGAAACTCGCTTCTCCCCATTATTGGATGATTGAACTTAATCTTCTAAAGGTTAGACCTTCAACTTGTTTTGTTGTTAAATGTGTTTCTTAAACTTGAAATTGAATAAGATATTTGAATAAGATTCTCAATCGGTTGTAACTTGAAATGCCTCTATTTGAGATGATGACTTGAGAAGTGAGATTCGACTCTAAGCCATGATTGATAATTTGGTAATATGACATGATTTGTATTTTGTTTGTGTTTGGGCCTGTATGGGCAAGCTGTGCTAGTCCAGAGGACGATACCTAGCACGGAGTATCTATTGTTGTGCTAGTCCAGAGGACGATTAGCCTCCGTTGCTTCCTAGCCCGGAGTATCTATTGCTGTGCTAGTCCAGAGGACGATTAGCCTCCGTGGTTTCCTAACCCGGAGTAACGATTGATTGATTAGTTTGCCTATGAGTGGCTTGCTTTGTATCTTGTTGCCTTTGAGTGGCTTGTGGTGATATTGAATTCGTAAGTGAAATGTTTGGCATGGTAAATGGTAAGGAGTTAAGTTAATATGTCTTTCGTTGATCGATATGTTTAATGAACTTTAATGTTATTGATGTTGTGACTGCTTTGAGACAATTTTTGAATCGGCTTCTATGCCATGGAATTTATTGTTATGTTTATGCCTAGCCATTCGGGAGGATGAGTGGTCACCGAGAATTATATGTTTCGCTGTGGTGCGCTATGCGCGATATGATTGATTATTGGGCCTGTATTGGCATGTGTGATATTCTTATTCTCTCATGGGACGGTCGTTGACAATCTTAATTGATTAGAAAGGCATATTTGAAGTTATAAATTGACAAAAGGCTTTGTAATTGATTTTGACAATTCTTATTGAGATACATATGCTGAATACCTGTTTTTTATATCGATTAATGGCTTTATAAACTGCTTAGTAAATGATATTAAGAATCACAAAAGGGGAATGACTGTTTTTATACTTGCTGCTGCTGCTGCTGCTGATTTGGGTGAGCCCACATCCTTGTTCGTGGGACACTTCCTGTTTCATTTATTATTCTAGATTTATGGGCTGCGTCCCGAAGTTTGACGATTGTTATGTCTCTTAGAAGCTCCATAGATAGTTGTTAGAATTGTGGGTAGATTGTCAAAGTCTCGTACGACTTAATGGGTGTTTGTCACGTTTATGACTATTTACTTATAAAGACTTCCGCTGATTTAATTTATGTGATCATGATGTGTTACATTTAATTTATAAATTGTTGGAGGCGAATGTTGAACCTGCCGGGTTCAAGTATTATTATTATTATGTCGTTTAGCTTCTTCCGATGTTGTTCATGACGTTGGATGTCGGTCACGTCTAGGGTGGGTTTTGGGGCGTGACAGTACTGTCATAAGTTTATATCAGAATTCAAGTCTAAACTCATTATCCTTCCTTTCTCTGATGATATGTGTCACAATAAGAGAGAACTGAGTACAACACGACAATTTAGGTAATAAGTCTAATCACAATAACAGGGCAACGAGCCATCATCAAAAACAATCAACCCAATAGAAATCCATCCCGAAATGCCACAGTATCAATATAGCTACACCTCATATTTCAGTACATAAAGTAATGGCGACGAGCCCACAAAATCAGAAGCCATACCAACCTAGCTAATATCCAACCAAAACACCATGTCTGAAGACCTAATCATGCTTTCTCCCATCAATTCTACACAATACATGCGTTTCGCTAATCAAAGTCTAACTAAAATAAGCCATAACCTACCTCGAATGTATAACAGGAGCCACGAACTACTCCACACGAGTCTTCTATTTCTGAAGCGCCTTATAACGGTCAAAGTCTAACAATATAATGCTAAGTAAGCAACAAATTATGTATTTAAACAAGAACAAAATTTTGGGGAAGAAGACCCACTTACTTCTACCCTTTCCAATTGGTGAAACCATCCTTTAATGGTGAATTTATCATAACTTCTATCTCTACAATCATTAACCTTCAATTTGTGGGTTTCTAATCAATTTTACCCTTTAAAACAGATTTTAGGACAAAGTTTCCATGTTTATTAGAACCCTAAGTCTTAACATGCAATTTCAACCATAAGAAATCAAATTCCCTTCCTAGAAGGTGATAATCTATACTCCGAGATGATTAATCAACAACAAAATCAACAACCCACCAATTATTTAAGGGTTTACTAATTCTAGGGTTCTAGGATTTTCACCCACCATTGATGGACCTTAAAATAATCATGGAACTTGAAGAAGAAAGGAAAAGGAACAAAATAAAGATGGGGATTTACCCTCCAAGATGCTTCCACCAAAGAATGGAATGAATTTTGCCTTTTTCTCTCTTGAAAACTGACTTTGGGGTCTTGGGGGTAATGGTTAGGAGTTGAGACATTAAAATATGGCTTTCTGCCACCCGTCGATCGATAGGGCGGCCAGTAGGTCGCTGCAGCTATCCCGCTATGGCGGCCCTTTGGTCGCTGCCAGCGGTCCTGCTATGGCAGCCCTTTGGTCAGTGCCAGCGGACCTGCTGGAACTATCCGCACTAAAATGGCCATAACTCCCTTATCAGAGGCGAAACGCGACGATTCTTTTTGCTATAGCTTTATAATTTCAATACGGATCTAATGGTTCAAATGTCAATCCAAAAAAGGTCGTTTGGTCAATATGGAGCTGTTTCTATCCAAAGACCTATGGCGAAAACATCGAATACGAGCGCGACAAAACTCAAACCCATCTGAAACTCTTCGGAACCTCACCAAAACTTGTGGACAAGTTCAAAATCATCAAATTAACATGTTGGAACTTCCAAAACATTGACACGGGGTCATCCTAACCTGACGTTGACCGTGGTCAACTCTAACCCGCTAACTTAACTAGTTTCTCCATCAATGACTCAATTTACACTCGAACCTTGCTGGAACCAACTCAATGACTTCATTAATTCATAGATCATACTAAAGAGACTTGGGGAAAGGTTCAACAAGTTTAAATGGGTTAAAACACTATAACGACCAAACGGGACGTTACATCAGATACTAATTTACCCATCGTTCATCCTCGAACGAAGAAGGAGAGTACAAAGGTTGACGATAACCCAAGGACATGCATTATAACCACACAAAAAAATCAATGGCACGAAGCCGCACTAATGACTATCCGTTCATCTTATCAGTCAAAGCTTCTTATAGCTTAGCTAAAAGACCCAGTTTCTATATTTCTGTACTCGAACCTACCACAGGAATTGCTACAACACATAGGCGCCATCTAATATATCGGATTCTGATCATACCAACCTCAATTTATAGTTCTAACGATTACAAATTCTCTAGACTCTTATGATCACCAATGCAAACAACAACTCTTTCTTAGATCAGTAAACTAAGATTTCATATATCGACACATTTTGTTTAATACTACTATGTCAACCTTTTAACTATCAACCATTCAAGCCAAGTAACAGTTTATTACGGACTTACCCGAACCTCTCTGTTTCTATCACTTACTTAATACTACAAAAGGACCACGTGAAACCCAACAACCTTATCTATTCCACCAACTCAATTTACCCTTTTTCCTCGAGACTAATTCATTAGCACACTTTTCATAACATCTCATCCTATCAGAATTGTTTTACATCCCTATAATTCTCACATTATGACAAATTTACTATTTATCAGGAAATCACAACAGTATATCAACTCTGTAACGACCCGTTTGGTCGTTATAGTACTTTCGACATTTTTGCCCATTTTCGAGCATTGATTAGCTCACCTTTGACCTGAGGGGGACATTTGACATGCTTCCCAAGGTGTCTAGACCGAATTCGGGTAACTTTTAGGAAAATAAGCTCAAAGTGAAAAATGGTTGACCCCAAGTTGACTTTTGGGCAAATGAACCATTGTCGGAATTTCGTCGATTCCGAGAGGTCTGAATGGTCGTTTAGAACTTCTGTGTGTATTTGGTTCAGTTCCCAATGCACTTGGATACATTTCAAGACTTGGGTTGGGAATTTGGGATTAAGGCATCGGGGGTTGACTCGGTCAGTGAGACATCCGTTCTAAATTCCGAGGCCACGGGCGCGATCGTAGCGCATTTTTATATGAGACTATATGTTTGGTATGTGAGCAGATGGCCTCGGGAATTGGTCGAAAAATTGGATTGAAAGGTGAAACTTAGGTTAAGTTTCTAGTGTCTGGTGTCCGCTTTGGCGGCACCAGCACCGCAGCAGCGGAACCGCTGGAGCAGTATCCCTTCCGCTGAAGCGGTGAAGAGGATTTGGCCTCAACCACTGAAGCGGTCGAGTGACTGTTGGGGTGGTCCCAGTACCGCTACAACGGGTAATGGGCAGTTAATAATATTAATAAAGTGTTAAAAAGCCCTAGACCATCATTTCACCCCATTTCGATATTTAAGCTTGAAGAAACTGCTCTTAAGGATATTTGGAGGAAAATCTTAAAGGTAATTCCAACTCATTTCTTCATTCTTCCTTTAAACCATCATCATGTTAGATTCCCCCTTTTCCCTTAATAAACCCACGGTGGCAAGAGTTGAAAGAGGATTTGGAAGAACATTGTTCCCAGGATTATTAATGATAAATTAGTGATGTTTATGTTAGATATTGACTAATCTAGGCTCATTAATCATATATCTTCCACTTTTAACATTAAATTTTGGAATTGAAGACTTAGGTTTTATACCCTATTTGGTTTCTAATATAGAATTTGGTTATGCTTAGACTACTTTGGTTCTGAGTTTCAGTGGAAGGGCAAGGAAAAGATGTGAGTTGTTGGTGTTGCGGTTCGTCCATCCAGGTAGGTTATGGCTTACCACTGTTGGTATTGTGATATGATACATTGTTGGCGTACCCTGTTGTTGGTACTTGTGATATTGAGTTCTATTGTTGATGATTGATATAGGCATTGCATACATTCTCACTTATTCATGATGCATGGCCGATACCCGGTGATGATCCAGTATCGTTGATGGAGTGAAACTGATATTTTGATAAATCCTTTACTTGAGTGATTGTGAAAAGGCCGATGTCCGAAGATCAATTCCGGAATCATTGATGGTATGAAACTAATATTTGATAAACTCTTTTACTGGAGTGATTGTGAGAAGGCCGATGTCCGAAGATCAATTCCGGAATCGTTGATTGCATGAGACTGATATTTGATAGACTCTTTTACTTGAGTGATTGTGAGATGGCCGATGTCCGATGATCTATTCCGGCATCATTGTTGCATGGCCGATTCCGATGATATTTCGGATTCGTTATTAGTGCATGGACTCTGAAGGTCCCCCAGGGTGGTGCCAGTGAGACTCTCCCTGTGAGCAATTAGCCAGGATCCCGTCTGTCTGTTAGGCAAAGATCCGGGACGGTTGACACTTAGACTTCGCGAGTCACACTGGGTCATGCTACCGAGACGTCGATATTTCCGTCCGGAGTGCATGCGTACACCTCATTTGCATGGCATTACATTGCATTCATTCCATCATTGCACTGCATTGCATTATGACTTGATTGAGATACTTGGTAATTGGAATGTTTGATGATTCGATTAGGTCGGATATATCCGGACTTGACGTATTTCGGTTTAGATGCTTTACATAGGCGATGACGTATACTTGGTTGTGATTATATTATCTTGTACTTGCTAGATTCCATGCTTATCTGCTTTATCTTCTGATTTGTGTTAACTATACTTAGTCGGCCGATGATGCCTACTAGTACTGTTGATTGTACTGACCTGCACTTGCTGCATTCTTTTATGAATGCAGAGTACCAGGAGGGATCTACTTCTCTGACCCGTGGCTGATCGACTCTTCGGCTTTCTCTCGAGCTTCCAAGGTGAGCATGACGTCCGCTGACCTTGAAGACTTTCCTATCATATGTCTTATTTTCATTTATGAGACATAGAAATTTATGTATTAGTATTCCAGATTATACTTTAGACACGTGATTTTTGACCCTCTCCAGGGTGTTTCACCTTCTAGCGTCTAAATATTTCTTTTAATTTTAATTTTGATGTGTCGATTATTCTATTTTTATTTAGTAGGTTTTTTTTACAGAAAATGAAAATCAAGGAAAAGGGGTCAAAAAATATTTACTATTTTTAGAGTACAAGTTTTGTGTTTTAAAAGAAAGAAAAATTACAAAAAAAAATATGTTCCTTTTATTTTAGTATTTTTAGTTAATCGCTTTTGAGTTTTTCTCTATAATTATTTAGATTGTCTTATTTCTGGTTTAAATTTAGTTGATTA
Source organism: Lycium barbarum (assembly GCF_019175385.1). NCBI lineage: Eukaryota > Viridiplantae > Streptophyta > Magnoliopsida > Solanales > Solanaceae > Lycium > Lycium barbarum. The sequence continues at coordinate 111,319,599 of NC_083338.1, forward strand.
ATATATTTATCGTAGTATTTTTATTTATTCCTTTAATGAAAAGTGAAATTAAATCAAAAATAGAATCAATAGTGTATTGCCACTTGGCAAAATTCCACTCTTCCACACAAAAAGCACAATCCATTTTGGGAAGGTATATTTCATTCTTTCTTCCCAAAATATTTTTTACACACATGGGCATTTTGGAAAAAAGGAAAAGAATGAGCACACTCAAAACCCTACATCTAGATACACTATAAATAGCTAAATATAGAGACCTACACATCTCCCCTCTAGAAAGGAGTCTTGGTAGTTTGTTTTGATGTTCTTTCTGTTATCTGGGTTATTCTAGGGTTGTAATCCAAATTTTAGTTGCTTGTTTTAATGTCAAAACCCTTCTATCATTTTGTTTAATTAAAAAAAAAGAGTTTTTGTTTTGTCATTTCCTAGTATATCTTCTTGGGTTTTTCTTTTGTACAGTTCTTTTCAGACTGGTTCTAGTGACATGACATGCATGCGGGATTTTTAGCCAGATCTTTAAGGCCATTAAATGCACCCAAAAGATTGAAAATGGTGAAGAAAAACATGTGAAGAAATAGTAGAGTGCTGAATCATTTAGAGAGTAAGCTGAAGTTTGGCTTGGATAAACCTAAGGCGATCACTTTGGGAATCATGAGAATGGTAGCAGTGTATAACAAAATGTTCATCCCAAGTGATTTGAAGTGGGTCAATATCAAGAGAAGTCAAAAATCAAGTCGCCCCGATTAACATGAGTCATCCATTGTAAAGAGATACCGTTCAATTCTCACTTCTCATTCTAAAATTGCATGCTTTGTACTTGACTTTTTAAAGGATTGGTATGACGAAGGCATTTCATTCTGCTATCTAAACATTTTTGTCACCCTTTGCTACCCCTTTTGAGCCTTAGTTTTATTTTCTTTCATAACCCTCATTTGTAATCAAAGTACAGTAAAAAAAAAAAAGAGTCGGAAGAGAAAAGTGAAAAGGTAAGGAGAAATTCAAAATGAAGAGAAAAGAGTTGAAAAATAAAAGACCGAGCAAAAAAAAAAAAATGAGCTAACTGAACTACGTTTGACATGATTCTTGTTTCGGCAGGATACGTAGGAAACCCTACTGCGGGGTTCGGTCCAACCAAAGAAAAATTCAAAATTCCCCGTTTCAAAGAAACTGGGGCAGAAGTTGTTTTTAATTTTTTGAGTCGATTCCAAAAGTTATAAGTCCCAACCCTTCTATTTTAGTGTTTTCTTTGAGCCTTCATGCAGTTATTTTCTTTCTAACCCTGTCCAAAAGCCACGTTACAACCAAAAGAAAGACCTTTAGATCAATCTTTGAGAATGACAAGTCAAACATGCTTTGAGTGGTGATTATCATACAAGGAACAATGTCATGTTACTTATACAAGGAATGAAAAATCAAAAGTGAAAAATGAGAAAGTCTTGTCGGTGAAAACCCTTACAGGCGCCATAAGGCGACAGTGAGTGAGTGAAAGAACCAAATGAGAGAGTCTTATCGGTGAAAACCTTTACGGGCACCATAAAGCTACGGTGCGTGAGTGAAATAACCAAATGAGAGAGTCTTATCGGTGAAAACCCTTACGGGCACCATAAGGCGACGGTGAGTGAGTGAAAGAACAAAATGAGAGTCTTATCGGTGAAAATCCTTACGGGCACCATAAGGCGACGGTGAGTAAGAGAAAGAACCAAATGAGAGAGGCTTGTTAGTGAAAACCCTTTGTGGCACCGCCAGTCAAAAGAGGTTCGATGATGTCGATGCAGTTTTCGAAATTTAGAAGCCCAATTTGGAAGTCCAAGTGTATGACACGAGTTGAAGGTTAAATTGGTTGAAGAGGTCAGGTCGCCTAATCCAAAATGCATGTCATGATTATTGGAACCAGCTACCACATTCAGATAAGTGTCATCGCTTAGTCTTTCCCCAAGAGGAACATCTCTTATTGAATACTATTTCTTTTCATTTCTACATTATTTTTTCCTCTTTCTTTGTTTCTTGAGTCGGTCCATGTCAAAACAAGCAAGAAAGGACTTTAAAATTTGCTACCAACTTCTCCAATTGCATAAAGCAAAGTTTGGCCAGATCATTAAAGTGACAAGATTCAAGAAAAGTTATATGCACAACAATTTTGTTGACAATTGACAGACATTTGGATTCATGGTTAACACAAAGGTCCGGTTATTGCTGAAATGCGAGTACAGTACATTAATTGTGACGTTTGAGGTTTGAGATGTCTCCAAGGTTAGAGGTTTGAGGTTTGAGATGTCTCCAATGATAAAGGTTATCGAGACAAGTTGGAATCAGTGTCGAATAGGGAAAAGACAGAAGCAGTCGTCTTCAAAGCCAAGGCCACAAGCCAACCACCATGTTTTTAAAACTCACAAATTTTCTTTGTTTTAAAACAGAGATGCATGTTATCTTCAAATCAAAGGTTCATAGTTTGAATATTCAAAGGAACAATGTCTCATTGTTTCCGATGCATAAGGCAATGTCAACATAAGTTTGAAAGTAACAAAATTGATAACTTTTCAATTATGAATATTGGCACACCTAGGAGACATATTTCCTAGTTAGAGTTTTTCAGTTCAAACCCTAAGAGACGCACATCTTAGTAAGGGTCTTTTAGATTTTATTTTAGGAGACGCACTTCCTAATTTGAACCAGAATTCCTAGGAGATGCACTTCCTAGTTCGGGTCTTTGAGGTTTTGTTTTAGGAGACGCACTTCCCAATTCGAACCTTTACTCCTAGGAGTTGCATTTCCTAGTCAGAGTCTTTCAATTTTAACCCCTAAGAGACGCACTTCTTAGTCTGGGTCTTTCAGGGTTTTTTTTAGGAGACGCACTTCCTAAATTGAACCATTACTCCTAGGAGACGCACTTTCTAGTCAGAGTATTTAAATTTTAACCCCTAAGAGACGCACTTCTTAGTCTGGGTCTTTTAGATTTTGCTACAAGGAGACGCACTTCCTATGTTAGAGCATTCGATTTTACTTTCATCATTGAATTAATTTACATATAGTTTTGATTTTGCTAACACTCACAAAAAAAATCTGGAGCAAACTGGGGCAGAAAAGTTTTGTTCGTGTTGTTTGTCTTTGATGATTTGCAGGACCCGCTTGAAGAATGGGAAGAAAGTCAGGACCTGCCTGAAGAATGGGAAGAGATTCAGGACCCGCCTGAAGAATGGGAACAAGTCAGGACCCGCCTGATGAATGGGAATAAGTCAGGACCCGCCTAAAAAATGGGAAGAAAGTCAGGACCCACCCGAAGAATGGGAACCAAGTCAGGATCCGCCTGAAGAATAGGAAGCAAGTCAGGACCCGCCTGAAAAATGGGAAGAAAGTTAGGACCCGCCTGAAGAATGGAAAGCAAGTCAGGACCCGCCTGAAGAATGGGAGAAAGTCCGAACCCGCCTGAAAAATGGGAAGAAAGTCAGGACCCGCCTGAAGAATGGGAAGCAAGTCAGGACCCGCCTGAAGAATAGGAGCAAGTCCGGACCCGCCTGAAAAATGGGAAGAAAGTCAGGACCCGCCTGAAAAATGGGAAGCAAGTCAGGACCTGCCTGAAGAATGGAAAGCAAGTTAGTACCCTCCTGAACAATGGGAGCAAATCAGGACCCACCTAAAAGATGGGAAGAAAGTTAGGACCCACCTAAAGAATGGGAAGAAAGTCAAGACCCGCCTGAAGAATGGGAAGAAAGTCAGGACCCGCCTGAAGAATGGGAAGAAATTCAGGACCCGCCTGATAAATGGGAGCAAGTTCAGGACCCACCTGAAGAATGGGAAGAAAGTCAGGACCCATCTGAAAAATGGGAGCAAGTTCAGGAACCCGCCTGGATAATAAGGACGTCTTTTAATTTCAAGTTCAGGAGCCCGCCTGAAGAATAGGGTGTACTTTCAGTTAAAAGTAGCAGGAGCCCACCTGAAGAATAGGGTCAACATTGAACCACCTTTCAATTTCAAGTTCAGGAACCCGGCTGGATAATAGGGACTTCTTTCAATTTCAAGTTCAGGAGCCCGCCTGAAGAATAGGGTGTACTTTCAGTTAGAAGTAGCAGGAGTCCGCCTGAAGAATAGGGTCAACATTCAATTGCCGTTCAATTTTAAGATCAGGACCCCGCCTGAAGCATGGAGTTACCTTTCAAGTTCAATTCGAGATCAAAGTGTTTATCTCACACTTGGGAAGACATGAAGATTCAAGTCAAGATTCAAGAGAAGCTCCATAGCTAGGATCTTGTACTTGTATTGTCTTTTGCACTTTTGACATTCATTTGATGTAATAACAGGACCGCGGACCGGAGCCTCGACAGGACCTCGCTTGACTCTCAGTCTCAGTATATTCGATCACCCTTCTTAATCCTTGAACTACACGTGACCTGATTTCCTTATAACTCGGGATATGTAGGATGCCCAAAACCAGGGCTCGGTCGCACCCTTTGCTTGTTTTCATCCTTCTTTTGAATAATGGTCGGGTCAAACTAGTCGCTTTGTCTACTTGTTGTCTGAAAACTCTTCGTCTTCTCAGTCAAACAAGGGGCAGATGTAGACATGTGATTTTTTATCCTCCCCAGGGTGTTTCACCTTCTAGCGTCTAAATATTTATTTTAATTTTAATTTTGATGTGTCGATTATTCTATTTTTATTTAGTAGGTTTATTTACAAAAAATGAAAATCAAGGAAAAGGGGTCAAAAAATATTTACTATTTTTAGAGTACAAGTTTCGTGTTTTAAAACAAAAAAAAATTACAAAAAAAATATGTTCCTTTTATTTTAGTGTTTTTAGTTAATCACTTTTGAGTTTTTCTCTATAATTATTTAGATTGTCTTATTTCTGGTTTAAATTTAGTTGATTAATATATTTATCGTAGTATTTTTATTTATTCCTTTAATGAAAAGTGAAATTAAATAAAAAAAATAGAATCAATAGTGTATTGCCACTTGGCAAAATTTCACTCTTTCACACAAAAAGCACAATTCATTTGACGAAGAAATATTCCATTTTTCCTTCCCAAGATATTTTTTACACACATGGGCATTTTGGAAAAAAGAAAAAGAATGAGCACACTCAAAACACTACATCTAGATACACTATAAATAGCTTATTATAGAGACCTACACACACTTTAAAAAAATCAGCCGCAGCTCTTATTTATTTTTGACGTTAAACACACAATCCATAAAAATATTGAGATATACCCACCACCTCTAAATACCATGACAGCAGCTCCAACAACACCACTGTTTCATCTCATCAACATCCAAAACCATCAGTCCTCTCTTCCTGATGATTTTCAATGGAGGTTTTCTAGTTGGGATTTAAAACTTTCTAATCTGAGCTAGGCAAGGTTACAGTTTGAGGTTGCCGACAAGGTTTCGGTTCTAGTTCGCTGCTTTTAAGTAGGGTTGGACGTTAGTTGTTGTATAAATTGGATATTCGTCTAAAGAGGTCCAATTTTTTTTATTTTTTTCTTGTCTTTTGTCCTGAACTATAAATAGAATTTCTTGGATGCTATCTGCTATTTTAGATTGAGATGATATAATGCCATGGTTTTATTGTCATTTTATTTATTATACAGTAGCATGCAACTTGGTCTTTAATTTGGTTTCATGCTGTTAATAGCTTTTGGTTATTTGTTCTTGAGAATTGAAATTAGTTGATAAAAATTGGTTCTTTACATGTTTTTTTTTTCTTCTTCTCTTTCACGATTTAGGCAATCAATAGGCTACTGTGTGAAGGTTAATAAACATTATAATAATGGAGTTTAACATGGGGTAATTAATGCATTGTGAATTCCGTAATTCTAGTCCACAGAGTTATGTTAATGTAGATTGAGAGTTTAGACTTCAGTTTTGGATTTGGTCTATCGTTTCTCTCATTCATGCATGAAAAAATGATGATATATAATGGTGCTAGTTTCTTAAGCTAGGAATGTTTTGGGGCCCGGATTAATTTTCGAGGCCCCATTAGTTAATTAGTTAATTGTGAGATGAGCGAGACGAGATGCAAATTATTTCAAATCTCGTTGTCAGCATAAAAGAAAAGAGCGGAAAAACCAATTGTAAGGAAGCGAGATGGGTTGCGAATTTATTCAAAACCCGTTGTCAAAGAGTGAAAAAATGACTAATATGATAAAGAAAAGCGTCTCAGATTTAAGAGACAGATAATTGCTTCCAACGGTAGACTCTTTAGTCGCGTCTAATAATAACTGCGTTGATCATGTGGACAGACCCGTTCCTTGGTTAAATGCATATAATCAAAGAAATGTCATGTGGATCATCCCGTTCCTTGACACTCTAATAATAATTGTGTTGACCATGTGGATCGACCCGTTCCTTGGTTAAATGCATATAATCAGAGAAATGTCATGTGGGCCATCCTGTTCCTTGACACTCTAATAATAATTGTGTTGACCATATGGACAGACCCGTTTCCTTGGTTAAATGCATATAAATTAAAGAAAAGTCATGTGGGCCACCCCGCTCCTTGACACTCTAATATAATGAAAGACCTTATGTGCATACACGTTCCTAAGTTTAAACAATTAAAACACATATTATCCAAGAATTAATTATAATCAACTATAAGCCGATAAAAGCGACCGTGCTAGAATCACGTGATTCGGGGAATGCCTAACACCTTCTCCCCGGTCAACAGAATTCCTTACCCGGTCTTTTGTTTTCGCAGACCAAAAGATAAAGGGTCATTTCCCTTTGATTAGGGATTCAGTAAGGTGACTTGGAACACCAAAACTCAATTCCAATTGGCGACTTTGTAAATAAATAATCCCTATTCAAAACAGTCACTTTGAATGGAAAAACCCTTTAAATAATCAAAACCTCTGCGCGTTCATCGCACGGGGCCCAAAAAGGGGTGTGACATATACTATTCTCTTAGTTGCTCTTGTATTATTCAGGCTAGACCCTGGGGGTCTTTACTGTCTTCCGCACTTTCACTACTATCTATAATTATATATATCGTGAGCCTTACATATTTATTGATTTTCTCTACTTAACTTTCATCAATTTATGTATTGGTTCATTGTTGGGATGAGGGTTCGCTTATTGAGGTGGGAAGGTATGTGCCCGCACTGCCTAGGCTAAATGGGTTGTGACAAGTTCGTATCAGAGCCCTAGGTTACTCGGTCTTTAATACAAGAGTGTGTCTAGTAGAGTCTCGCGGATCGGTACAATGAGCTCCGTACTTATCTGCGGGAGGCTATAGAACATTTAGGAAATCTCACTTCCCTTCTTTCCGTCGTGCTACTTTATTCAAATTGGTTTCTTACTCTTTTATCTTCTCTCACAGATGGTGAGGACTCGAGCTACTATGGCTCGAGGTGAGGTTCCAGATCCCGCAGCTACGGTTGGCACTCGAGGGTGAGCGACAGCCAGAGTGCGCGACAGAGCGAGAGCCCACGGGGCTGCCCAGCCAGGGGTAGAGCTCCGATGGTAGGACAGTGCCGAGAGAGATCTCCGTCCCCCGAGCCCGAGGATGTGGCTTCAGCTCAGACACATCCTAAGGTTACTTCTAATCAGGACATGCACGATACTATGGCCAGAGTATTGCTTCATCTTGATGCCCAGCAAGCGGCTAGCGGTGTTACTACACCCGGAGTGGGTTCACAGACTAGGGTTGGGGCGCAGAGCCCTGAGCAGGGACCTACGCGGGCAGCACATCCCGTTGTAGCTATGGCTCCTCGCATTGATACGATACCCGCTCCTGGTGATGAGATTAGGCCTATGGAGGGCACAGTTATGACTGCTTCTGATCAGGAGCTGGTTGGGAGATTCAGGAAGTTAGAGCCGCCAAGGTTTGCTGGTACCTTGTCTGAGGATGCCTATGAGTTTATTCTCAATATGCATGAGTTGTTGCACTATATGGGTTAGTGGAGACCCACGACATTGATTATATGTCCTACAAATTTCGCGGCGATGCGAAGACGTGGTGGAGGTATTTTGTGGCGTACAGACCTGAGGGCTCTCCTCCTTTGACTTGGACTTAGTATTATCGGGCCTTCCTTGAGAAATATGTGCCTCGGTCTTTGAGAGAGGCTCGTAAGGAGCAGTTTTTACACCTTGAGCAGAGGGGCATGTCCTTGGAGTCCTATGTGACCCGTTTCCTTTATCTGTCTTGTTATTCCACTCCATTGATCCCTACTGAGGCTGACAGGATCAGGCACTTTGTTGGAGGACTAGTGAGCTCTCTACAGATTCCTTGTCTTCAGATGGAGTCTATGGGGGCTTCCTTCCAGTCCATTATTGAGCATACTTCTATGGTTGATGGTGCTAAGGCCAGTGCTTTTGGTGGTGCTGACAAGAAGCCACGCCGGACTGGTAGTTTTGGGGGTTCTGGTTCAAGGGGAGCCAGTCAATTTTTGAGGTCACCTCAGCCCTATTCCGGTCATCCCATGCATTCAGCGTTACCGGCTTCCTCTAGTGAGCCGCCTAGGCAGAGAGCTCCTGAGAGTTCATTCTCCAGACCAGTGGACAGGGCTGCTTCATCCGGGTCTTCAGCTTTCGTGTTTCAGTACTCGACTCCTCTTACCTGTTACTTTTGTGGAGAGGTTGGGCATGTTTCCAGGAGATGTCCCTGACCTAGGCGAGATTATCAGCGGCCGAGGACTCCTGTGTCATCCGATGGTCGAGGTGGGACTTCTCAGAGAGGCGGTGCTTAGTCAGGCTGCGGTACTTCCTATGGTTCTAGAGATGGGTCCTAACCAGCTAGGGGTGGTACTCATAGTGCGAGAGGGGGATCTCAGACTAGGTGTGGTGGAGCCCATTGTTACTCATTTCCTGGTAGGCCTGAGGCAGAGGCCTCAAATGCTGTGATCTCAGGTGCCATTTCTGTCTGTCATAGAGCAGCATCTGTGTTATTTGATCCTGGATCCACTTATCCGTATGTATCTGTATTTCATGCTATTAGTTAGGATTTTCCTTGTGATATCATAAATATACCTGTTCATGTGTCTACTCCGATCGGAGATTCTGTGGTTGTTGATCGAGTCTACCTGTCTTGTTTGGTTACTTTTATGGGGTACGACACTTGGGTAGATTTGATTATTCTTGACATGGTGGACTTTGGGTATGTCCTGGCTCTCTCCTTATCGTATGATCTTGCACTGTCACGCCAAGGCAGTCATCTTAGCCATGCTGGCCATTCCTAGGCTTGAGTGGAAAGGTACTCCTGATCCCGCCCCGAAGAAGATTATTTCCTTCCTTCGGGCGAAGAAGTTAGTAAGTAAGGGGTGTTTAGCATATTTGGCGCATGTTTGTGATATGACTGTTGCATCTCCACCCCTTGAGTCTACCCTCTTGTGAGCGTGTTCGCCGAGGTATTTTCGTCGGATTTGCCGGGTATGCCACCCGATCGCGACATTGATTTCTGTATCGATGTGGAACCGGGCACTCGTCCCATTTCCATCCCCCCATATTGGATGGCACCTGCCGAGTTGAGGGAGCTTATGGAATAATTATAGGATTTGTTGAGCAAAGGGTTCATTAGACCGAGCATCTCCCCTTGGGGTGCCCCTGTGTTATTTGTGAAGAAGAAAGATGGGACCATAAGGATGTGTATTGATTACCGCCAGTTGAACAAGGTCACTATCCGGAACAATTGGCCTATGCCACGTATTGATGATCTGTTCGACCAGCTTCAGGGTGCTTCGATGTTTTCGAAGATTGATTTGTGTTCCGGCTATCACCAGTTGAAGAGCAGGGCGGAGGATATTCTGAAGACAGCCTTCCGGACGAGATATGGCCACTATGAGTTTCTAGTGATTTCTTTCGGGCTTACCAATGCCCCGGTTGCATTTATGACTTTGATGAATGGCATTTTTAGGCCGTTCCTTGATTCCTTTGTGATTATGTTTATTGATGACATCTTGGTGTATTCCAAGAGTAGAGAGGAGCATGAGAGCCATCATCGTACCGTTCTTGGGTTGTTGAAGAAACATAGCCTATTTGCGAAATTTTCTAAGTGGGAGTTCTGGTTGGAGTTGTAGCATTCATGGGCCATGTGGTGTCTAGGGAGAGGATTACCATGGATTTCGTCAGGGGTCTTCCAAGGACCCTTGGAAAGTTTGATTCTATTTGGCTGATAGTGGATCGATTGACTAAGTCCGCTCACTTTGTTCCTGTTCAGGTTTCCTATACCGCAGAGAAGTTAGCTACGATGTATATTCGGGATATTGTGAGACTACATGGGATCCCTATTTCTGTTGTATCTGATTGGGGTACTATCTTCACTTCTCGATTTTGAAGGGCATTTCATGAGGAGTTAGGTACCCGATTGGACTTTAGTACAGCCTTCCATCCCCAGACCGATGGCCAATCCGAGCGGACTATCAGGTGCTTGAGGACATGTTGAGAGCGTGTGTTATTGATTTTGGTGGTCATTGAGATCAGCACTTGCCCTTGGTGGAGTTTGCATACAATAACAGCTATCATTTGAGTATTGGCATGACGCCTTTTGAGGCCTTATATGGTAAGAGGTGTAAATCTTCGATTGGTTGGTTCGATGGGTTCGAGGCTTGACCTTGAAGCACAGATCTATTGAGAGAGTCCCTTGATAGGGTGATTATTATTCAAGCCAAGCTTGTGGCAGCTCAGAGTCGGCAAAAGATATATACGGACCGGAAGGTCCGGGATTTGAAGTTTGCTATTGGTAACCAGGTTTTATTGAAGTTTTCACCCATAAAGGGTGTTATGAGGTTTGGTAAGAGGGGAAAGTTGAGCCCCAGGTACATTAGTCCATTTGAGATTGTGGATTGTATCGGTGATGTAGCTTATGAGTCAGCATTACCGCCAGGCTTGGCGGGAGTTCCTCCGGTCTTTCATGTTTTGATGCTGAAGAAATACCATGTCGACGGTACCTACATTGTCCGTTGGGATTCTATATTGCTTGATGAGAATTTGACTTATGAGGAGGAGCCTATCGCGATCTTGGATAGGCAGGTTCGGAGGTTGAGGTCAAAGGAAATTGCTTCTGTGAAGATGCAATGGAAGCACCACCCTGTAGAAGAGACTACTAGGGAGACTGAGTCTGATATGCATAGTCGATATCCCCAGTTGCTCGTCGATTCAGGTATTTCCCTACTTTCCTTCTTTTCTTCGTTCGAGGATGAGCAACAGTTCAATTGGTATCTGATGTAACGACCCGTTTGGTCGTTATAGTACTTTCAGCATTTTTACCCATTTTCGAGCATTGATTAGCTCACCTTTGACCCGAGGGGACCGTTGACATGCTTCCCAAGGTGTCTGGACTGGATTCGGGTAACTTTTAGGAAAATGGGCTCAAAGTGAAAAATGGTCGACCCAAAGTTGACTTTTGGGCAAACGAACCTTTGTCAGAATTTTGTCGATTCCGAGAGGTCCGGATGGTCGTTTAGAACCTGTGTGTGTATTTGGTTCGGTTCCCAATGCACTTGGATACATTCTGGGATTTGGGTTTGGGAATGGGAATTTGGGATTAAGGCATCGGGGGTTGAGTCGGTCAGCGAGGCCTCCGTTTGAAATTCCAAGGCCACGGGCGCTTTCATAGTACATTTTTATGTGAGACTATGTGTTTGGTATGTGAACAGATGACCTTGGGAATTGGTCAGAAAATCAGATCGAAAGGTGAAACTTGGGTTAAGTTTCTGGTGTCTGGTGTCCGCTTTGGCGGCACCAGCACTGCAGCAGTGGCATCGCTGGAGCGGTAGCCCTTCCGCTAAAGCGTTGAAGAGGATTTGGCCTAGACCGCTGAAGCGGCACTGTTGGGGGTGTCCCAGTACCGCTACAGCGAGTGACGAGCAGTTAATAATATTAATGAAGTGTTAAAAAGCCCTAGACCCTCATTTTACCCCATTAAGATATTTGAGCTTGAAGAAACTACTCTTAAGGATATTTGGAGGAAAACCTTGGAGGTAATTCATACTCATCTCGTCATTCTTCCTTTAAACCATCATCATGTTAGATTCCCCCTTTTGCCTTAATAAACCCATGGTGGCAAGAGTTGAAAAGGGTTTGGAAGAACATTGTTCCCATGATTATTAATGAAAAATTAGTGATGTTTATGTTAGATATTGACTAATCTAGGCTAATTAATCATATATCTTTCACTTTTAACAAAGAATTTCGGAATTAAAGACTTAGGGTTTATACCCAATTTGGGGTTTTGCTTGAAATAAAAAATTAGGATAATTCTTGAGCTAAATCAACAATTAATGGTTGGATTATGATTACCTAGTGCTTAATTTGGTATTTTGCCCCCGAATTTCCTGTTTTGCCCTTGTGGGCCCGTTTTTCCAATTTCTAGGGTTAGAATTGACCGAAATGAAATAGTAGCAATATTTGTATCATTCTTCATGATTTCTAATATAGAATTCGGTTATGCTTAGACTACTTTGGTTTTGAGCTTCAGCGAAAGGGCAAGGAAAAGGATTGAGTTGTTGGTGCTGCGGTTCGGCCATCCAGGTAGGTTATGGCTTACCTTTGGTGAGACTTCGTATAGCGAAGCACATATTTAGATTATAATGTCGGAGACAGCATGTGAACCTTCGGGTATGAAGTCAGGTTGGATATTGCCTTAGGTTGGGCCCTGTTGTGTGTTGGGACTAGCCACCCCGTTATGTGTGCTTTGATTGTTCCATTTTGATGGTTTGATGCCATGAGTAGATTGTAGATATTGGAATCTATGTGATTATCTTGGTTGAGATGGAATTAACATACCCGTTGTTGGTAATGGTACTTGTGATACTGATATATTGTTGGCATACCACTGTTGGTATTGTGATATAATACATTGTTGGCGCACCCCGTTGTTAGTACTTGTGATATTGACTTATATTGTTGATGATTGATATATGCATTGCATACATTCTCACTCATTCATGATGCATGGCCGATACCCGGTGATGATCCGGTATCGTTGGTGGAGTGAAACTAATATTTTGATAAATCCTTTACTTTAGTGATTGTGAAAAGGCCGATGTCCGAAGATCAATTCTGGAATCGTTGATGGTATGAAACTGATATTTGATAAACTCTTTTACTTGAGTGATTGTGAGAAGGCCGATGTTCGAAGATCAATTCCGGAATCGTTGATTGCATAGACTGATATTTGATATACTCTTTTACTTGAGTGATTGTGAGATGGCCGATGCCCGATGATCTATTCCGACATCATTGTTGCATGGCCGATTCCGATGATATTCCGGATTCGTTGTTAGTGCATGGACTCCGCCGGTCCCCCAGGGTGGTGCCGGTGAGACTCCCCCCTGGGAACAATTAGCTAGGGTCCTGTCTATCTGTTGGGCAAAGATCGGGATGGGTGGCACTTAGACTTCGCGAGTCACACTGGGTTGTGCTACCAAGACGTCGATATTTCCGTCCGGAGTGCATGTGTACACCTCATTTTCATGGCATTACATTGCATTCATTCCATCATCGCACTGCATTGAATTATGACTTGATTGAGATACTTGGTGATTGGAATACTTGATGATTGGATTGGGTCGGATATATTGGACTTGACGTATTTTTTTTTAGATGCTTTACATAGGCGATGACGGATACTTGGTTGTGTTTATATTATCTTATATTTGCTAGATTCCTTGCCTTATCTGCTTTATCTTCTGAATTGTGTTAATTATACTTAGTCGGCCGATGATGCCTACCGGTACTGTTGATTGTACTGACCTGCACTTGCTGCATTCTTTTATGAATGCAGAGTACCAGGACGGATCTACTTCTGTGACCTGTGGCTGATCTACTCTTTGGCTTTCTCTCGAGCTTCCAGGGTGAGCATGGCGTCTGCTGACCTTGAAGACTTTCCTATCATATGTGTTATTTTCATTTCAGAGACATAGATATTTATGTATTAGTATTCCAGATTATACTATTCCCTTAGTTGCTCTTGTATTATTCAGACTAGACCCTGGGGGTATTTACTATCTTTCGCACTTTCACTACTATCTATAATTATATATATCGTGAGATTTACGTATTTATTGATTTCCGCTACTTAACTTTCATCAATTTATGTATTGGTTCATTGTAGGGATGAGGGTTCGCTTACCGAGGTGGGAAGGTAAGTGTCCGCACGGCCTAGGCTAAATGGGTCGTGACAAACTCTAAGACAAATCTCAACTACCATCATTCGTCATATCTGTCTCAACAAACCAGGACTTAGACACCTACTTCGCTAAGTTCATACTTAACCTTTTTTTGACTTAGACAACTAATTTAACTATGATCACCATTACTTTAATACGACGAAATTTAACTCAGAGATCTCGGAAATAAGCCTTACCTTAGCAAGATGTCGTACAACTCGGGAACACCAACCAACCAACATATATTCAAGCTCAATAACCACATAGGTAATTACGAAAATATAGTACAATAAATAATATCACTTCTCACCAGCCGTAAGTAACACAATAACCACTAGAGTCTTCATTTCTGTTATCCAACCAATGGCCCCTATAGCCTATGACATATTATAACTTACCAATTCATACATAACCCTCTAGTCAACTTCATATTGTACAACCTCAACATAACTCTCAAATTATTAGCTCTTGCTTCGAACGATCTCCTTTTTTATCCTTCATCAATCTTAGTCTAGATTAGAGATTCAAGCTTATGATTTACTACTTCATGAAATCCCACCTTACTATAGGCAAGACTCACTAATTAAACTAATATTTAAAGCCTATTATTAAATTCTCAATGCTAAGGTAGAAACTCATCTTCTCCAACTTGTCCCCATACATTTGCACCATTAATTCAAGCCTAAGATGATAGATAATCATAAGATAAGGCAAGGGAACTCACCCCCAAAAGAAACAAATTCAGGAACTCTCCAAGTTACCCTAAGTGTTTCCAGGGAACTGTGTTGGATTTAAGAGAATAAATAATTCAGACTACGTGTTTTCAAACATGGCTACTGTTTCCCGCTGACGACTGCGGCGGTCAAACCACCACTGCAGCGGTCTCGCTATAGCAGACCAAAAGAAAATCAACCATCGCTATGGCGGCCCATGTTCCGCTATAGTGACATCACCATATAGGGACATGGCCTGCCATAGCGGACATATGAACAATGACTGACCACTGGCGGCGAGGGGCTCACCGTTATAGCGGTGCCACCATAGAGTTACAAGCCCTGCTGCAGCGGTCCTATTTGGGCAGTAAGCTCTACTTTTGCCCAGTTTTCCACTCTATCACCCTACATTTCATCCGAGGCCTCACACACACAAACATGCGTATTAATGTAAAAACACCATACGGACTCACCCGTGGCCTCAGAATCCCCAACGGACGTCTAATTTCCTACGTCACCCCCCAAATGGACTCAATACAACCAAACTTCAAGTCACAACTGGAAACTGAACTTGGATCATACGTCCGAATTAGGAAGACACATTTAGTACCAGGCCATGCCATAACACAAACTGCTCGCAGAAGAGTTTAGGGGAGGGGTTTCGACCATTCGTGGAAGAATAAGACAAGGAAGTGCAGATACCAATTGGAATCGTCAAGATACCAATTTGAATGAAGTAGCACAAAAGAATGAAAGAAGTGGAAGTTTCCTAATGTCCCATAGCCTCTCGCAGATAGGTACGGAGCTTTTCGTACCGATCCGCAAGACTCTACTAGACACGTCCTTCTACAACGAGATTCACGAACCTAGGCTCTGATACCAACTGTCACGACCCTAATTACCGATCGTGCAGGCACCTACCTTATTATCACTTGTAGGCGAACCCTTACCCGTTAACCCATTAGTCATGAGCTACTTTTAACTTCTTAAATCATTTATACTTAAAACAATCAATGAAACAAGTAAATGAATAAATAGTCTGACCAAGTCATAAATAATAATTAATACAAGTGCGGAAGTCTAACTATTACACCCCCAAAATCTGAAAGTCATCGTATAAGGACTCTAACCAACAATGTCTAAAGAATGAAGTATATCTCAAATATAACAAATAATGTCTGGAATGAAAGTAGGCATCCGGAAAGAGAGATCTTTAGGTGGCATGGCATGAATAGAAGCTCACCCTCGGATCTGATCGAGCAAACTAGCTTCAAGCTAGAGATGTAATCTGGATGAAATCTCTAGAACACAATCTGCACTCAAAAAGAGTGCAGCAAGGTAGTATCAGTACAACCACTATGTACCAGTAAGCATCATAGGCCGACTAAGATTAGTCCATGCATGTAAGCATAAAATCAACAAGATAAATAGATAGGCACTTAACAGTCAAATCATAGTCACAAAATATCCCATGATGGAGTCACAGCCTCAGATGAAGCCTTAATCTAACCCACAAGTCTGTCAAGTTTCAATAATCTCACCTGATAATCGCAAGTCCAAGTTCCTTCCTTAGATAGAGTCACTAATCCACAATTTAACTCAGTCAATGGTTATCATTCTATTACAATAGGCATTCAACATCCATACCAAAATCAGAACCAAACGAGCTTATAATAAAGCAGAATAAAATGTAATGATGTGCAATGTAAAATATGATGATGTGCAATGCAATGCAATGCCATGCACTGGCCAATCGCTCGAACTGTACACACATACTAACTGATGTCATTGCTCAGTAGTCATGACCTGCAGGGGACCCATGGTGTCCATGTACCACTCGTTTCGGATTCACTCCTCGGACCCGAGCATAAACCTCTGCTTCGAAAAAGAACATCGGACGCGGGCCACATCAATGTATCTCTCGTTTCTAGAACGAACCTCGGACCACGATCCCATAATCCTTCACTCCGGAAAGAACCTCGGATGCGGATCCACATCATGGACCACTCGTTTCCGGAACGAACCTCGGACCACGAGCTCACATCACTTTTAATGAGCGATTATCAAGTACCATAAATCAAATAGTATCACAAGTTGAACAAGAAGATTTTATTAACTTCTTCACTAATTCCACATCACAATGTATGTCTCAACGTATTCCAGTTCATTAGTATGTATGGCCTATGAACAATTAGCAATATCAATGTCAAACACAAGGCATTATGCCACAAGTCTTTCTTGAATCGTTTCCGAACCATTTCAATCATGTATGAGGGCATGAATGCATAAATGAGTGTAAACATGGTAAATGAATGCAAACCAATGAAGAAGCCGTGGAGGTACAAGTCACAAAGCCACAAGTCATATCAAGACTTAGATCAACTTAGCCATGAAATAAATCATACAAACCGTCTCAACCAACATAAGAGTCTATGTCCCTCTTTACTTCCACATATAGCAAGTACGCCTCACAACTAAGTCTTGTATCACCAAGAAGCTCCACTTTTCTATATATTATCATCAACAGTAAATCATACATCAAGTTTTCATCTACGTACTATCATAAGTTTATATCACAATTCAAGTCTAGACTCATTATCCTTCCTTTCTCTGATGATATGTGTCACAATAAGAGAGAATTGAGTACAACACGACAATTTAAGTAATAAGTCTAATCACAATAACAGGGCAACGAGCCACCATCAACAACAATCAACCCAATAGAATTCCATCCCGAAACGCCACAGTATGAATACAACTACACCTCATATTTCAGTACATAAAGTAATGGCGACGAGCCCACAAAATCAGAAGTCATACCAACCTAGCTAATATCCAACCAAAACACCATCTCCGAAGACCTAATTATGCTTTCTCCCATCAATTCTACACAATACATACGTTTCGCTAATCAAGGTCTAACTAAAGTAAGTCATAACCTACCTCGAATGTAGAACAGGAGCCACGAACTACTCCACACGAGTCTTCTATTTCTGAAGCGCCTCATAACGGTAAAAGTCTAACAATATGATGCTAAGTAAGCAACAAACCATGTATTTAAACAAGAACAACAATTTGGGGAAGAAGACCCACTTACTTCTACCCTTTTCAATTGGTGAAACCATCATTTAATGGTGAATTTATCATAACTTCTATCTCTGCAATCATTAACCTTCAATTCGTGGGTTTCTAATCAATTTTACCCTTTAAAACAGATTTTAGGACAAAGTTTCCATGTTTATTAGAACCTAAGTCTCAACATGCAATTTCAACCATAAGAAATAAAATTCCCTTCCTAAAAGGTGATAATCTATACTCCTAGATGATTAATCAACAACCCACCAATTATTTAAGGGTTTACTAATTCTAGGGTTCTAGGATTTTCAACCACCATTGGTGGACCTTAAAATAATCATGGAACTTGAAGAAGAAAGGAAAATGAAAAAATAAATATGGGGACTTACCCTCCAAGATGCTTCCACCAAAGAATGAAATGTATTTTGCCTCTTTCTCTCTTGAAAACTGACTTTGGGGTCTTGGGGGGTAATGGTTAGGAGTTGAGGCATTAAAATAGGGCTTTCTGTCCCCCGTCGGTCGCTGCGCCTGCCAGTTGGTCACTGCAGCGGTCCCGCTATGGCGCCCTTTGGTCACTATCAGCGGACCTGCTGGAACAGGCCGCACTAAAATGGTCATAACTCCCTCATCCGGAGGCGAAACGCGACGATTCTTTTTGCTATAGCTTCGTTATTTCGATACAGATCTAATGGTTCTAGCCTCACTCAAAACAAAGGTCGTTTGATCAATCTGGATCCTTTTCTATCCACAGACCTACGGCGAAAACATCGAATACGAGCGCGACAAAATCCAAACCCATCTGAAACTCTTCGGAACCTCACCCAAACTTGTGGACAAGTTCAAAATCATAAAATTAACATGTTGGAACTTCCAAAACATTGACACAGGGTCATCCTCACACGATGTTGACCATGGTCAACTCTAACCCGCTAACTTAACTAGTTACTCCATCAATGACTCAATTTACACTCGAACCTTGCTGGAACCAACCCAATGACTTCATTAAGTCATAGATCATACTAACGGGACTTGGGGAAAGGATCAACAATGTTAAATGGGTCAAAACACTATAACGACCAAACGGGTCGTTACAATTAATTACTATAATGCAAAACAAGTAATTACTATCGGTTTATAGAAGAAAACGAAGTGCATAATCTTGAGTTCTTGACTACATACGGTCCAAGGCACGTCACACCCTCACGCAAGTTACCCTAATTGGCAAAATATTAACTTCGTCTCATTTCCCTTTTCAGCCCCATTTAAGGTCATACATTACATTTTTATTAATCTTTAATCATCAATTGAGGAATAATATTAGATCACCAAAGTTTATTAATTTGTAGTACTTTCTCTTCGTTTGGTTCAACAATTGAATCAAAGAAGACACTTTTTTTTTTTTGTTGTTTTACATACCCAAAGAGGCAAAGACGATATTTCAGTAAACCATCTAGAAGGCGTGATATATACCACTGTATGGCTTCTCCTTTATGATGTAGAATAGAAAAAGTCAAAAGTGAACAAGTAAAAGTACACGGAGAAAATAAATGTGTCGGAGAATTAAATTTGAAGTGCATACGTTTATACATGAGAAAGGAATAAATATTAAGTACTATGATATATGTCTACGTGAGATATAAAAATAGTTGAATAAAGTGTATAAGTTATATAACTTATGGTACAATCATTCATTGCGTGTATAATTTGTGAAGCTCATTGTACAAGTGGGGGCAACTGTGTTCGTACTCCCACCGCACTTATATATAATGAAATATACACACATACATATAAAAAAAAAAAAAAAAAGCGGTATGATTCTTGCGTACAGCACCTTCTTAACTCATTCATCAAACTTCTTGTTATATTCCTTTCACTTCTTAATATAACAACGCATTAGTTGAATGTTCTTGAAGCATTTCTTTCTTATTACATTTTTAAAGAATTATATATTAAAAGTATTCAACAAAACTTTTCGTTTTCTATATATTTTTATATTTGCACCGATTTATGTCCCTCTTAGTAACAACAACAACAACAACATGTCAATTGACCTTATTTAGAGATCTTAAAGTTTTCTAAAATGAGATGACAGAAAAATAGGCGTAAAAAGGAAAAAAGATAAATGATTTTTCTGGCATAATAGATGTATATCATGTCAATATTGAGCCCCTCTTTTAGAAAATAAAAGAATGTCAAAAGAAAAATTTGAGACTTAATTGAAAAAGTGGTTAATTTCAAAATATCATGATTAGTAAACATTGTTAGTCTCTAAGCATTCTTTAGCACGCTGATATATATTTCTAATCTATATGCATTATAAAACAATAAATTGAAAAAGTATCATAAATCAATAATCAAGATTAAAAAAATAACTTCTCCTAGCAGAAAAGGGGAATTTGAGTGCATTCGAATACATACCCTCTGTGACACTGAACGATTAAAGGCAAAAACTTGCAAAATGTCAAAACAAAGATAAATGCACATTCATTATTTATTCCTTCCATAGTTCCATTAGCTCCTTTGTTCCTCTTTTCCATAGGAAAAAGAAGCCCGAAGAGAAAGAAACAACATATTAAAATCCATTGAATTGCTCAATTGCATGTTTCAACATCTTTTAAAGGAAATCTAATGCCATAAAACTCAATGATAAGAGGTTCTGCTTGCCTATACTTTATACAACAGAACATCAAACACATACTATTACATATACCAAGATAATAATTCACTACTAAAAAACTGCAAAAAATCGACCGACTTTTTTGCATTTTCAATTTTTTTTAATTAGAAAACCGACGGACGGCGTCGGTTTTTTTTTACAGAATTTTGAAAATATATTTCCGCAAAAAAAAATCGACATCCCGTGTCGGTTTTATTAAAAAAGAATAATAATAATTAATATAAAACCGGCGGACAACGTCGGTTTTAGTTTTAAAAATATTTTAAATAATTTACAATTCATTTTGTATGTTAAAAAATTAATAAACAATTTTTTTTTAGGAAACCGACGGACCGGGACAGTTTTATTTTTTTTGGTCAAATGCTGGTCAACTTTAAAAAAAAACCGACGGACAGGGTCGGTATTGTCTGTCGGTTTTTTTAAAATAAAATGGCCTAACGGGTTCACTCTTCATTTCTCCTTCTCTTCCCAAACAAAAAACCTCATTCCCCTAAAACTGTACCCGCCGCCCACCCCTATCCGCCCAGCCCCGCCGCCCAGCCCCGCTGCCTGCGCAGCCCACCCCCACCTACTCCAGACCCGTTTTTAACTTAATAAATTGAGGTTAGTTGCTTTTAAATTAGGGCTTTTAAAATTCTTTCAATTTTAGTTTTATTTGTAGATTTTAGGCCTAATGTTAGGCTATATAGCTTTGTTAAACATCATTTGCAATGTTATTAATGTTGAATTTGTGAAAACATTTACACTTTATTTGTCTAGTTTACTTTTCTTTCTTTCTTTTTTTTTTTTTTTTTTTTTTTTTGCTTGAGATTGTGCTATATTTTATGTTCATTGTAAATGTATTTGTGTTAGCTTAGTTATCATTGTTTTTAATATTATTGATGTTGAATATGTGCACAAATGTGTACTTTAATTATTTGACTAGTTTTTTTTTGGATTGTGCTTTTTGTTAGAATTCATAAGTTATTAGAATTGTTATTGATCATTCAAAATTAGAATTTTGAGATTGTGCTTTTCAAAGTTAGAATTGTTAAGTTATAGTATTTCTATAACCTCAAAACTAAAATGTAGACTTTATTTCACTAGATTTATTTTCAATTTTTAGAATTAGTTGGGATTATGCTTTTCAAGGTTAGAATTATTAAGTTATGTTAGAATTATTAAGTTATAATATTTCTATAACCTCAAAACTAAAATGTAGACTTTATTTGACTAAATTTGTTTTTCAATTTTTAGAATTAAAGTTAGAATCCATAAGTTATTAAAGTTAGAATTGTTATTGAGAATTCAAAGTTAGAATTGGTTGGGATTGTGCTTTTCAAAGTTATATTAAAGTTAGAATCCATAAGTTATTAAAGTTAGAATTGTTATTGAGAATTCAAAGTTAGAATTGGTTGGGATTGTGCTTTTCAAAGTTATATTAAAGTTAGAATCCATAAGTTATTAAAGTTAGAATTGTTATTGAGAATTCAAAGTTAGAATTGGTAGGTATTGTGCTTTGTTAAATTATTGAAGTTCAATTTGTGAAAAAATGTAAACTTTATTTGACTAGTTTACTTTTCATATATATATATATATATATATATATATATATATATATATATATATTTGCTTGCGATTGTGCTATTTTTTATGTTCATTGTCAATGTATTTGTGTTAGCTTAATTAGAATTGGTTGGGATTGTGCTTTTGCAAGTTATATTAAAGTTAGAATCCATAAGTTATTAAAGTTAGAATTGTTATTGAGAATTCAAAGTTAGAAATGGTTGGGATTGTGCATTTCAAGGTTAGAATTGTTAAGTTATAATATTTCTATAACCTCTAAACCAAAATGTAGACTTATTTGACTAGATTTACTTTTCAATTTTTAGAATTAAAGTTAGAATCCATAAGTTATTAAAATTAGAATTGGCTGGGATTGTGCTTTTAAAAGTTATATTAAAGTTAGAATCCATAAGTTATTAAAGTTAGAATTGTTATTGAGAATTCAAAGTTAGAATTTGTTGGGATTGTGTTTTCTTAAGTTATATTTTAAGTTAGAATTCTTAACTTATACTATATTTCTATAACCTCAATAATTTGTGGGTATATTTTTATAGATGGATCGTATGTGGATGTATAATATGAATAATAGTGATCGTGTGGGTGTACATGATGAATTTGTTGAAAGTGTTGATGGGTTTATCACACATGCAATGTCACTTCACCCTTTTCAAAATGAAGGGGTAATTAGGTGTCCTTGTTCTCATTCCCGATGTATGAAGTATTTGAAACCGGAAGCGGTTAGGGTTCATTTATATAGTCGTGAGTTTAAGGAGAAATATTATGTTTGGACTGATCATGGAGAGACTGATGGGGTCAATGGTATATTTTATAATATGGTTGTTGGTGAATGTGGTATGTCGCAGGAATAAAGTCATGTCCAATATGATAGAGTTAATGATATGGTTAATGATGCTTTTGGCGTACAGTCTGGGTTTGAACCTGAGCAAAATTTTGAGGAACCTCCTAATGAAGAAGCAATGCGCTTCTATCAAGAATTAGAAGAGGCTAGTTATCCATTTTGGGTAGGGAGTCAGCATTCTAAGTTGTCTGTTGCAGTTAGAATGATTAATATCAAATCAGATTGGACTGTTGCTGAAGCTGCTATGGACTCAATGATTAAGCTTGTGGGGGAACTAGTTAGTCCGAAATTCGACATACCTAAGAGTTACTATGAAGCAAAGAGATTGGTTTCCAAATTAGGATAGTCGTATGATAGAATTCATTGTTGTCCAAACGGTTGTATGTTGTTCTATAAGCAAGAAGTTGATTTAAATATGCGTGCTTCTTTGATGTGGACTATTAACGATTTTCCTGCGTATGGGATGTTGTCTGGTTGGATGACTGCTGGAAAGCTTGCTTGTCCTCATTGCATGGAAAATAGTAAAGCTTTCACTTTAAAACATGGCCACAAAAATTCATGGTTTGATTGTCATCGTCAGTTCTCGTCGACGGGACACGAATTCAGGAAAATGAAACAAACATTTAGAAAGAATAAAACCGAAAATGATCCCCCACCTCGAACATTGTTAGGAGAGGAAATTTGGGGGAGGGTTTCTTACTTGCCTAAGGTCACAGAAGTTGCCCCTTATAGACTACCTGGTTATGGTGTTGAACATAATTGGACTAAACATAGCATATTCTGGGAGTTACCGTATTGGAAGGATAATCTTCTACGGCATAATATTGATGTGATGCATATTGAAAAAAATTACTTTGATAATTGGTTTAACACTGTTATGGATGTTAAAGGCAAAACAAAAGATAACCCAAAAGCTAGATTGGACCTAAAGGAATATTGTAGGCGCCCTGAATTGAACTTGCAAGAGTTAGCGAATAATAAGCCCAAGGCCAGTTTTGTCACGTCCCAAAATACCCGCTAGATGTGATTGACACCCAGCAAACACCACCCGCCAGGCGAACCATATATCATACTCTTAATCATTTACAAAAGCACTAAAAGAAAATAAGTGCAGGTCCACCAACGTTATTAATGATAAAAATGCGAAATAGTCGCCAACCAAATCCATAATCGATTTATGAAAACCAACCAACGCTAAGATAAAAAGAATCTCTAGCCCACATCCCACGCTAAGACCATGGAGCATCTAACAGAGTTACATGAGTTTGAGTGTCGGGCATGTAAACCCAAAATAAAAGAAATAACTAGAAATAAACTAGATAAAGCTGAAATGGCTGCCTCCACGAACAATGCGGTGGCTCACCTCAGCAACAGCATCCACTCATGAAGTCTTCAATTACCGGTCTCGTTCTCAACGACAGTATCTGCATGGACATGCAGGTACGGAGTGAGTTATACATAAGTTTAACCTAGTAAGATCCTCGACCCGCCACTTCAACTACCCTTGGAACAAGTGTTAGAAAATACAAACACACAACAAGCACAAAAATATTATGCATATGAATATATCATTATATAATAGCAACGAAGGTCTAAACCACTGTTTATCAAATATTTTATATATCTCAACACAATTTACACTACGAACCGTCATAAGTGGCAGTTAAAGAATTAGTCAACACTATGAATCCACGGCAACATACACAATGTACCAAATATGTCAGGAAGCATACACAATGCTAAGGGAAGCATACACAATGCCCCAATATCATCAAGAAGCATACACAATGCTAAGGGAAACATACACAATGTCCAATTAATCAAGAAGCATACACAATGCTAAGGGAAGCATAGACAACGCCCCAATATCATGGCTCACAGCTATATCACATCACAAAATAATTTATAAAGAGATTTTTGGATTATTTAAAAATAAAGTATATGCGGTTGGCCTTAAGGACCACCAATTCTGCCAAGCACACACTTGCCCCAACACATGGACCAGGCAGACAAAACATATTTTTAAAACGGGTTTTGAAAAGCAAGTACCCAAAGCTTAAACTTTCACTTACCTCAAATTCACAATTCAAGCACACTTCCCAATAAATCAAAACTGCATTCTCGAGTCTCCGGATTGCCTCAAACTACACAAAAACGGATTTAGAATGGTCAAAACCCTTAGGGTAAACCACTTCTATATTTTTAGAGGCTTAAACGGTTAAAGCCAAATTTTAAAGGACGAAAATGCCCTCTGGTCAATGTGTTCAAAACCCGACAAGACATCGATTTTAGGGAAGGCCTTAAGAGAGGATTCCAACGATATATAGAAGTTTAAAATCCGACACTATTTGCCCTTCCAAATCAATGATTTAGGTTGAAGAACCCTAAGGCTGAACTTTCTCAATTCCTCAAAATATCCCCATGGTTTCATCATAAAAATTTACCCATAATTATGTAATAAACTTAAATAAAGGACTAGAGTAAATACCTAGTCCTTGATGATTTGGGGTAAAAGTTCTTATTTTTCTCCTTTTCTTTCTTCTGTTTTTCTCCCCTTTTTTTTCTGCTGGTTTTCTCTCCCTCTGTTTGCTCGTCCTTTTTTTTTTGGTTCCTTCAGATTGTAGTGTTTCACGTTAGCCATCAAACTTTTTAAAGTCTTTTTTTTCCTTTCCTTTTCCTTTTTGGGCTTGGCTACATTCCTTCTTTTCTATTTTTTTTCTTTTTTCTTTCCTTCTTTTATTTAAAATACCAACTAAGCCTTAAAAATATATGGGTTATTACATTCTCCACCACTTAAAATGACGTTCGTCCTCGAACGGGTCTAATTCATACCTGTCGCGTCAAATAAATGAGGATATTTATCTCGCATATCCGCCTCGGACTCCCAAGTAGCCTCCTCGGTTGGGTTATTACTCCATAACACTTTGACTGAAGCTACCTTCTTCGACCTCAATTGTCGTACTTGCCTATCAAGAATATATATGAGACCCTCCTTATAAGTCAAATTCTCATTGAGCTCCACATCCTATGGCTGAATCTTATGGCTATCATCACCAACATATCGTCTTACAATAGACACGTGAAATACAGAATGAACAGCAGACAATCTCGGAGGTAAAGCAAGTCTATATGCCACCAACCCAATTCGATCCAAAATCTCATAAGGACTAATGTACCTAGGACTTAGCTTACCTTTCCGACCGAATCTCATAACTCCTTTCATAGGAGATACTTTTAGAAAGACTTTTTCCCCCTTCATGAACTCCATATCACGTACTTTCTTATCTGCATAGGACTTGTGTCTGCTTTGTGCTATCCGAAGTCGTTCTCGTGTCAATGCAACTTTTTTCAAGACTTGCTGAACCAAATCTGGACCTAATAGTTATGCTTCGCCCAGTTCGAACCAGCCAACTAGTGAACGACACCTGCGACCATATAGAGCCTCAAACGGCGCCATCTGTATACTCGATTGGTAGCTGTTATTATAAGAAAACTCTGCCAAAGGCAACTGATCATCCCAATGACCACCAAAATCAATCGCGCAAGCTCTAAGCATGTCCTCTAAAATCTGAATAACTCGCTCAGACTGTCCATCAGTTTGTGGATGAAAAGCTGTACTCAACTTGACCTGTGAACCCAACGACTTCTGAAAAGACTTCCAAAACTCCGCAGTAAATTGTGCACCTCGATCAGATATTATAGAAATAGGCACACCATGAAGTCGTACTATCTCACGGAGGTAAATATTTGCTAACTGCTTTGCGGTATGAGTAACCCGAACCGGTATAAAATGAGCGGATTTTGTGAGTCTATCCACAATCACCCAGACCGAGTCATGTTTCTTGAAAGTATTCGGCAACCCAACTACGAAATCCATCGTAATCCTTTCCCACTTCCACTCTGGGATAATCAAGTTTTGCATTACTCCGCCGGGTTTTTGATGTTCATACTTGACCTGCTGACAATTTAAGCGACTTGTCACATGTTTCAAAATATCAGCCTTCATACCTTTCCACCAATATAATCCACGCAAGTCTTGGTACATCTTGGTAGCACCTGGGTGGATGGAGTATCGCAAGCTATGAGCCTCTTCAAGAATTAGTTGTTTCACATCACCCACCATAGGAATACACAGTATATCATGACAACGTAACACGCCTTCGCCATCAATAGAGAATGACTTAATGCCCCCATTTTGCACTCGATCTCGCAGTCTAGCAAGACGGGGATCTTCATATTGGCAAGCCTTGACCTACCCCACTAAGGACGATTGTGCCACCATAACTGCAAGCAAACTGCTCTGTACTGTATGATCAATCCGAACTCCGCGGTTGGATAATGCCTGAATATCCTTAGTCATAGGTCATTCTTCAGCAGTAAATCGGGCCAAGCTGCCCATAGACTTTCTACTCAAGGCGTCTGCCACCACATTCGCCTTACCAGGATGATACAAAATAGTAAGATCATAATCTTTAAGTAACTCTAACCACCGTCGCTGTCTCAAATTTAGATCTCTTTGCTTGAATATGTATTGCAAACTCTTGTGATCAGTATAGATTTCACACGGCTCACCATAAAGATAGTGACGCCAGATCTTGAGTGCAAATACAACTGCGGCCAATTCTAAGTCATGAGTTGGATAATTCTTCTCATGTTTCTTTAGCTGCCGAGACGCATAAGCTACTACTTTACCATTCTACATCAAGACACAACCCAACCCGACTCGAGATGCATCACAATAAATGGTGAAACCGCCCTCATCAGTAGGTAAGGTCAAAATCGGAGCCGTAGTCAATGCAGTCTTTAATTTCTGAAAGCTTTCTGAACATTCATCTGACCACTGGAATACCACACCTTTCTGAGTTAAACGTGTCAATGGAGCAACTATCTTCGAGAACCCTCCACAAACCTTCTGTAGTATCCAGTTAGTCCCATGAAGCTGCGTATCTCTGTGGAAGTAGTGGGTTGAGGCCAATCTCGAACTGCTTCAATTTTCTTTGGATCAACTTGAATCCCATCTCGGGACACCACGTGTCCTAAAATGGAAACTGTGCTCAACCAGAACTCACATTTTGAGAACTTGGCATAAAGCTTTCGTTCCTTAAGTGTCTGTAGCACAATTCTCAAGTTTTGTCCATGCTCAGCCTCACTCCGAGAGTAGACCAAAATATCATCAATGAACACAATCACAAAATGGTCTAAGTATGGCTTAAATACCCTGTTCATGAGGTCCATAAATGCTGCGGGGGCATTAGCCAGCCCGAATGACATCACCAAAAATTCGAAGTGCCCATATCTTGTCTGAAAAGCTGTCTTGGAGATGTCCTCAGTCTTGATTCTCAGCTAATGATAACCTGATCTCAAGTCAATTTTGGAAAAATGAGTAGCACCCTGCAGTTGATCAAACAAATCATCAATATGAGGCAATGGATACTTATTCTTGATAGTCGCCTCGTTCAGTTGCCTGTAGTCAATGCACATTATCATCGTGTCATCTTTCTTCTTGACAAATAACACAGGTGCACCCCAAGGCGAAACACTAGGCCTAATGAACCCCTTATCAAGTAGCTCTTGGAGTTGAGCGTTTAGTTCTCTCAACTCAGCTGGAGCCATATGATATGGAGGAATAGAGATAGGTTGAGTCCCTGGAACTAAATCAATGCTGAACTCAATTTCTCTCATTGGGGGTAGGCCGGGTAAATCTTCAGGAAACACATCCGCAAATTCGCGAACAACAGAAACACTATCAATAGTAACATTCTCAGCTCGAGTATCATGAACGGTGGCAATAAAACCCAAACACCCATGATTAATCATTCGGCGTGCCTTTACATAAGATATTATTTTTCCTTGAGTCACAGGAGTCATGCCTTTCCACACTAAAGTTTCTCCAGGAAAATTAAAACGTGTAAGCTTAGCATAGCAATCAACCGATGCATAACATGATGCCAACCAATCCATGCCCATAATCACATCGAAAGCGGACATCGGTAACACACATAGATCAACTACGGTGTCCCTGCCCTGAACAGATATCACACAATCTCTATAAACTCTATCCACTAATATACTACCCCCACTGGGGTTTCTACCACATACGACACATTAATAGACTCAACTCCCCGTTCTAAGAATATAGCAAAAGAAGGAGATACATACGAATACGTAGAACCGGGATCAATAAGAGCATATGCACCATGAGAACCAATAGTAATAATACCTGTGACTACTGCATTAGATTTCTCGACATCCTGTCTGGTCATAGCAAAGAATCTCGGCGGTCCACCCCCTCCCTGAGCAACTTGTGCACCCTGTCGACTCTGTCCACGAGCACCCTGTGGAGCGGTCCTAGGTGGCTGAATATGACCATGTGTAGCTATAGTAGTTCCCTGCGGCTGTGTAGTAGCTCGACTAACACCAAAATTTTCATTAGGACAGTATTTAGCAATATGCCCCTTTTCACCACAAGTAAAACAAGCCCCATCTGCCCCAAAGCAACGACCACTGTGATTTCTACCACAGTTAGAACACCTCGGATGATAACCTGACTGATATGAGCTATTGCCCTTCCTCTGCATCTGCTGCTTGCCCTGTCTAGCTGAATAACCACTAGAAGACTGCACAACTGATTTTGGCTGAGTAGATCTGGACTTCCCACGATAAAAACCACTCTTGCCCCAAGATGGAGCACCATTAAACCCACCCGTGTTATGTGACTTTTTTGCTTTCACGCTCAACTTTGTCTATATCTAGATAGGACTCGTAATAGAGAGCAGTGTCAACTACATCGGAATAGGTACCATATCGCACATCTCGTACTACAGGACCACGATAGCGATGCTCAAGTCCATCCATGAATCGTCTCACCATCTCTCTCGGATCCTCAACCAAAGAAGGCACATACCTGGATAAATCTGTAAACTTGGCCTCATACTCTGTAATGGTCATAGTTCCCTACCGCAGATTATTGAACTGACGTCTCATGTCATCTTGCTTGCTTAATGGAATAAACCTGTTCTTAAACAGTGCTAAAAATTCTGACCAAGTAATAGGTGGTAACCCTGCTTGTCTACCTCTCTGAATCGAAATCCACCAAGACTCTGCAGACCCTGAGAATAAAAAAGTGGCAAATTCCACACCACGAGTCTCCTTCATCCCCAACGTAGTCAATATCTTTTCACAACGATCAACGAACTTCTAAGGTTCAATAGAAGTTGGTGAAGCATCAAACTCTGGTGGCTTAAGATCCATGAAATTCTTAAACTCCTTGGATTACCCTGTAAACTGGACAACCTATTGAGGGGCCAACTGAGGTGTCCGATTAGCTGCAACATTCAACTGAACTTGAGCTTGTGCTTGTGAAGTATCCTGAGGACCTGGAATTCCACCATGATTGGGGGCCAATGCCTCCAACACATTCAACAATCGGGTCACCAAATCTGCAGGCAAAGCAATAGTAGGTGCAGCAGCTGGTGTTGGTGGAGTGTTCTGAACAACTTGTTCCTGCACTTGCTCTGACGCAACTCGGGGCTGACCCCCATTCACGATTTCGGGCTAAGGGGTGGCCTGAGTCCTAGTGTGAGCTCTAGTCTGATGAGTACCAGCTTGTCTCCCACCACGGGTAGCACTTTGTCCAGCACCACGTTTAGCAGATGAAGATCTGCGTTTCTTAGCCATCTGCGAAATAAATATTATAAGGTTAGACTTGATTCAACTCATGCACGAACGAGGAATTAAAGAAGGGAAAACTTCCAAGATGTTCAGTAGTCTCAAGGTCATAAGTATGGGCGCCTACATACCCATGAACAAGACTCTACTAAACACTGCTCCATGACCCGGGACTTAAAGCCTTGGCTCTGATACCAACTTTGTCACATCCCAAAATACCCGCTAGATGTGCTTGACACCCAGCAAACACCACCCGCCAGGCGAACCATATATCATACTCTTAATCATTTACAAAAGCACTAAAAGAAAATAAGTGCAGGTCCACCAACGTTATTAATGATAAAAATGCGAAATAGTCGCCAACCAAATCCATAATCGATTTATGAAAACGAACCAACGCTAAGATAAAAAGAATCTCTAGCCCACATCCCACGCTAAGACCATGGAGCATCTAACAGAGTTACATGAGTTTGAGTGTCGGGCACGTAAACCCAAAATAAAAGAAATAACTAGAAATAAACTAGATAAAGCTGAAATGGCTGCCTCCACGAACAATGCGGTGGCTCACCTCAACAACAGAATCCACTCATGAAGTCTTCAATTACCGGTCTCGTTCTCAACGACAGTATCTGCATGGACATGCAGGTACGGAGTGAGTTATACATAAGTTTAACCTAGTAAGATCCTCGACCCGCCACTTCAACTACCCTTGGAACAAGTGGTAGAAAATACAAACACACAACAAGCACAAAAATATTATGCACATGAATATATCATTATATAATAGCAACCAAGGTCCAAACCACTGTTTGTCAAATATTTTATATATCTCAACACAATTTACACTACGAACCGTCATAAGTGGCAGTTAAAGAATTAGTCAACACTATGAATCCGCGGCAACATACACAATGTGCCAAATATGTCAGAAAGCATACACAATGCCCCAATATCATCAGGAAGCATACACAATCCCCCAATATAATCATGAAGCATACACAATGCTAAGGGAAGCATACACAATGCCCCAATATCATGGCTCACAGCTATATCACATCACAAAATAATTTCTAAAGAGTGTTTTGGATTATTTGAAAATAAAGTATATGCGGTTGGCCTTAAGGACCACCGATTCTACCAAGCACACGCTCGCCCTAACACATGGACCAGGTAGACAAAACATATTTTTAAAACGGTTTTTGAAAAGCAAGTACCCAAAGCTTAAAGTCTCACTTACCTCAAATTCACAATTCAAGTACACTTTCCAATAAATCAAAACTGCGTTCTCGAGTCTCCGGATTGGCTCAAACTACACAAAAACGGATTTAGAATGGTCAAAACCCTTAGGGTAAGCCACTTCTACATTTTTAGAGGCTTAAACGGTTAAAGTCAAATTTTAAAGGACGAAAATGCCCTCTGGTCAATGTGTTCAAAACCCGACAAGACATCGGTTTTCGGGAAGGCCTTAACGAGAGGATTCCAACGATATATAGAAGTTTAAAATCTGACACTATTTTCCCTTCCAAATCATTGATTTAGGTTGAAGAACCCTAGGGCTGAACTTTCGCAATTCCTCAAAATATCCCCATGGTTTCATCATAAACATTTACCCATAATTATGTAATAAACTTAAATAAAGGACTAGAGTGATTACCTTGATGATTTGGGGTGAAAGTTCTTATTTTTCTCCTCTCCTTTCTTCTCTTTTTCTCCCTCTTTTTTTTTCCTACTAGTTTTCTCTCCCTCTGTTTGCTCGTCCTTTTTTTTTTTTGGTTCCTTCAGATTGTAGTGTTTCACGTTAGCCATAAGACTTTTTAAAGTCTCTTTTTTTTCTTTTCCTTTTCCTCTTTGGGATTGGCTACATTCCTTCTTTTCTATTTTTTTTCTTTTTATTTCCTTCTTTTATTTAAATTAGCAACTAAGCCTTAAAAAATATATGGGTAATTACAAGTTTTTTATTCACTTTGGAGGAGAAACGAGAGATTTGTCAATGAGTTAAGAATTTGTGGATGCCAGAGGGGTATGTGTCTAATTTTGACAAGCGTGCTGATATGAATGAAGGAAAATTGATTGGTATGAGAAGTCATGATTGCCATGTTTTCATGGAAACTTTGATTCCTATTGCATTTAGCCGCCTATCGGAAAGAATATGGAAACCAATCACAGAGATAAGTTTATTCTTCAAGGATTTATGTTCTAACACTTTGACGGTAGAAAACCTTCAAAGAATGGAACAAAATATGCCAGTCATTACAACTAAGCTCGAGAAGATCTTTCCATATGGGTTTTTTTGATGTGATGGAACATCTTCCCATTCATCTTGTACAAGAGGCACGCCTTGGAGGCCCGGTTCAAACTAGGTGGATGTATCCTTTCGAGAGGTAAGGAACCAAACTTACTACCTCTTTCTTTAATGTATTTTATTAACTAATTACTGTTCCTATTGATATTAAACATGTGCAGGACCATTGGAAAATGCAAAAAATTGGCTAAGCAGAGATCTAAGATTGAAGGATCTATTTGCGAAGTGTATCTTACAAAGGAAACATCGCATTTTTGTTCATATTATTTCGGAGAGCAAGTGTCGTGTATGAGAAATAGGCCCAACCGTAATGATGAGGGTGGGGTTGATCCTAATTACCCACCAATGTCCATCTTTAATCAACCAGCACGAGGTTCTAAAAAGCCTCCAAAACGAACCCTGAGTAGTATGGAGAGGCAATCAGCTGTGACACATGTTTTGCTCAATTGCCCTGAAATTGAAGTATATATTCGGTGAGTGTTGAATTATGTTATTGAATTAAATGGGTAACTAATAAGGGTGAAACTAATGAAAATCTTGCATATGTCGAACAGTTACTTCGTAGAACTTGAGGGCGATGAAGCCATATATTCAAAGTTTTCCCATTGGCTGTACGATTTTGTAAGTGTGGAAATTCATTGCATAATTTCAATTAAATATAGGCTACATATAAGTTATTGAATTTTAATTTTCCTCCTTATTATATAGGTTTATCATACAGGAGAACATTCCTAATTTGTGAAAGATATAGCCCTTGGACCAGGCAATGAAGTTAAGACAATGAAAAAGTACATTGTTAATGGTTACAAGTTTCAAACCGAAGAAGTTTCTCAATATAAGAAGACGAATAATTTGGAGTGTGCATTAACGGCGATACTGATGGTAGCGGTGTAACTGTTGATTATTACGGTGTATTGTAGGAGATCATACAACTTAAGTATCCAGGTTACCCTAAGAAGAAGATAACATTATTTCGGTGCAAGTGGTTTGATCCAAGCCAAAGAGGTACAAGGGTGAATCGTCAACATAACGTAATTGAAGTCAAACACACAAGACAATACAATCGCTATGATCCCTTTATAATCGCACAAAATGCTAGGCAAGTGTATTATGCTCCATATCATTTGCGTAGGGATAAGGCTGATTGGTGGGTGGTTATAAAGACTAAGCTTGTGGGGAGGATTAAGGTCGATAATTCATTAGATGTGGCTTATCAAAATGATGTGCCAGTTGTTCATCAAACAGTGGACACAGAGTTAGAAAATAGTCTGGAACATCCTCAACACATATTAGAAGAAGTTGATGAAGATGATGTAACTATCATAGAAAATGTTGAGGAAGAATCGACCGATGGACCTGAAACAAGAGATGGGGAAGAATCATGTGATAAAAATGAAACAAGTGAGGATGAGTGGGAGGATAACTAGTTGCATGTTAGTTTATTCTATACAGTTTATTCTATACTTGATAATGACACAATTCTATACTTGTTAAATTTTTATTCTAATGTTATTAACTTTCTGTACTTGGTAATTATATTAGTTCATTTGTATGCAGATGTCATCAGGTGGTAGTGATCAAGGTAGAGGTAAAGGTAGAGGTAGAGGTCGAGGTACTAGTAAGAAAAAAGACAAGACACCTATAGATCCTATAACTACTAGTAGCAAGTCCATTCCCTCCGCTCCACATATGCAGTCTACTCAGCCTTCTTTTTTTTATGCCTGGCTCTTCTATGCAGGCCAAGTCTGGTCAATGGGTCTTTCAGCCGGCACCACCTCAGCCGGCATTATTTACCGATCCTACTTTATACCTACACCTATGTATTTCCCACCACGTGGCAGATCTCCTAGCACATCGGCCACTTTGTCTCATTCTCCTTCTCCTGGTGGTACACCTCCCAGTGTATCTAATTTGCGCCTTAGAGATAGCAGCTCTGAGCCTGAGTCACTGCCATCCAGCCAGTCTCAGACTCATCTTCGCTCTCTTGCACCTGCACCTGCACCGGTTCCTGTACATGCACGGGTATATCATGGTCTACAGCCGGGAGATAGAGATTCGATCGGTCTGGTTTTCGTCGTGCCTGAGGGATCTGGGTAACATTGTCTTTTATTAAGTTTTCCTAAAGTTTTTTTTCATCTTAATCTTATATGCGTTAAATTTTTTAATTGCAGGTACTATCCAGATCACGAAACTACAAAAGCCTTGCTGGATGTTGTTCGGAGGCTTTATGGCGATCGGTTTTATACTTCATGGGGTGAAATCCCATATGATACTCGACAGGCTATGTTTAGAGAGTTTAACGTATGCATCTTATTATACATTTCATAACTTGAATTTACTTTTATATAAATCATCTAACATTAGCCATTTGATTTGCAGATGTATTGTACATGGGATCCAATGGACAATAATAGGGTTGCTGCAAACTTTGAGAGGGGAGTGCAAGGTTGTCTGATTGGTTTTCGAGGGCTAGAAGGTGTATGAGGAAGCCCCAATGGCTAAACAACGAACAATGGGAGAAACTTAAGGCATATTGGCGAAGTCCTGAGTTTATTGCCAAGTCTGAGCAGGCAAAGGTTTCCCGTGCGTCCCGAAAAGTTGGCTCTTTGTACACTGCGGGTGGTAGAAGTCAGGGGCACGTGGCTAGGACAATGGTAAGTAGTTTTATAATTTTAGAGTTACCTACGATCAATATATCATTATTGAGTTATTAATTCTATCTTTAACTTTTTTTTTTTTTTTTTTTTGCAGAAAAAGGCTACGGGACAGATGCTGACTTAGGATCAGCTATTCCTAAAGACCCACACAAAAAAGAAGACGCAGGAGTCGGATCCGATCGTATGAGTTGAGGATAGGGCTCGTGATTCCTATGTAAGTGATAATTTTATTATTTAAGTAATTATATATAAGTTTAATTATGATATATTCGTTATACGCTAAGTTTCATTTTTTAATATACAAACACAATTTATGCAAGATGTGGACTAGTACAACCAAACTCAGACTGACCACCCGAGCCGTCCTCCATCGGAATTAGAGATATATTTTTGGTGTAGAGCAGTTGGGGGGAGTACAAAAGGGTAGAGGGTACGGTCTAGGCCCAAGAAAAAACTTAAGTCGCCTTCGGTCAGGATTGCGAGGTGAAGGGTCTTCTCGACAAGCCGAGGGAGTTGATGGTGTTCAGGTCACAGCTATGGCGCAAAAAATCGCTGAACTTAATAGGAAATTAGCTAAGACTCAGGCAAAAAGAGTTGAGGAAAGTAACTTTATGAAAGCGAACCTTGAATCGCTCAAGGCACACGTTAAAAGCCACACTGCATGTGGACAATTTGGTGTGCCCCCTTCCCCCCAACCCCCCCCCCCCCCCCTCCGAACCCAGAAGATGATGATGGTGATTACGTTGCCCGGACACCGGATGATCAGTTGTAGTAGTTTGGACTCAATAATGGACTTATGTTTTATGGACTTATGTTAAAACTAATTAATGGTACTTTTGGTTGGACATTTAAATATTTTTGAACTTTGAAGGTCTATTTAGATCGTATTTGATGTGTTTAGATAGTGTTTGATGTGTTTTATTGTTACTTAGGGTGATTTTATGTGTTGTAGATCTTTTAGAATTGATTTGGAACATTTTAATGCTAGTTTTGAGTAGCTTTTGGTACTGGTTTTTGTGTTGGTGTGGCTGCAGAAAATGCAGCAATTGCATGGAAATTAATTCTGAAAATTTTTCAAAAAACCGACGCATTGTGTCGGTTTTTTATTTAAAATAAAAAAATTAAATAAAAAACGAACGCAGTGAGTCGGGTTTTCATAGAATTTATATTGTTTTTATTTAAAATAAAAAAATCAGAAATTAAAAAAACCGACGCAGTCCGTCAGTTTTTTTAATTTTATTTTATTATTGGATAAAAAACTGACGAACCACGTAAGCGACGCAGTCCGTTGCAAAAAACCGACGCAGTCCGTTGCAAAAAACCGACGCGGTCCGTCGGTTTTCAAAAAGTGACGCTATGTAAACCGACGGACCGTAATGGGTCGGTTACCCGTTGGTTTCATTGAAAAAACTGATGCGGGCCGTCGGTTTTTGACAGTTTTTTAGTAGTGATTCTTGTCACTTTATTTTCTTTTTCACCATATAAATACCTAGCAAGAATCGAAAAGTTCAACAGGTGTATAAACGCACGAAAAGAATAATTTCCCGAAAATCGGAAACGAAAAAAGATTAATGTCTACCCATTTCTCAATTTACTTGGGAGAGGAATTTGGGCTTCTCTTCTTTCAAAAGACAGCACCAACAATGACGAAGTCAGAGTTATATCAAATATAACAACCTCTTCTAAACATGAAAACTCTAATATTATAACAAATTGTAATTTTATGCAGATTGGATATTCTTGTTCTCCTAGTTTTTCACATTGGATATCCTTTATATTCTGTTTAGCTTTTTCCATAACCTTTCCTTCTTAATTATCATAATAAATCTAAATAAATGCCAACTTTAATATGAAAAACATGAAAAAATGAAACGTGCGGAAACAGGCCACAGAGGCTTTTCATCTTTCATTTCATTGAATGTTTACCTATCATATCAAGTTCAGTAAGCGTTTTAAGTTGTCCATGAGTGAGCACAATAATTAAGAGATAATTAGAGTTTTTCATTTTAAAAATAAAGAAAGTGTGTCAAAAAAAGGAGAAAAAAGATAAATGGTATTCGAGGCTATAGAGAGGTGCCACATCACCTTGTCTACGCCTAGCTTTATATTATATATAGATATAGATTACCCGGACGACGGGGCAAGGTGTTTCCTTAACCATCTTTCTTAAGCCAGTTGATTCTTAAAACAGGTAATAACTTGCACGTTATATGATCATTTAGCTAATTATGTTCCAGTGAGAATATTTATAAATGTACGGCTTCTAACCTATTACCATAAAAATACACTTACTATTATAACCATTAAATTAAGCACGCTGTAAGATAATTTAGTTTATCTTCTAGTGAGCAAAATAGTTAAAACCGAAAAGTGCAAAAAGGACTAAAAGTTATTGAGGCTTTAAGCGCAAAGCGCAAATAAGCATAGATTTTAACAAAGAAAAGCGCCACTTTTGAAAAATAAAAAATAGAAATAGAATGCAAGAGAATATAACTATGAACATAGATAGTATTGTTTTTAACAAAAGATTGAAAAACTATAATTAAGCTATATATAGGATGTGCGGCTTGTGCCCCATGTAATAAAACCCAACAGTATAGGTGCACATAATTTAACATTTAAACTCATACACTAAGTACGGTAACACGCACAACCTTCGAGTTTGTTTGACCTGCCCGCTAAAAACTGCTAATTTGAGAAGTATTTTTTTTTTAAAAAAGTGTTTTTCAAGAAAGGATTTTTGGTGAGAAGCAGTTTGTGTCTAGCTAATTCATTTGAAAAGTGTTTTTGACCGCTTTTAGTAAGCAGATTGTGTTTGGCTAATCTTTTAAAAAAGTGCTTTCGAGTGTCAAATTACGAAAAAGGACAACTATCAATGAACGTTTACTATCAAGATTATTTTGCAGAAAGAAACTATTTTGAATAGCTTAATTTCAATATATATATATATATATATATATATATATATATATATATATATATATATATATATATATATATATATATATATATATATATATATATATATATACATATTTTAGGTTAAATATTAAATATTGATATACTATCAACACAATTATTTAATATACTAGAAAACTACAACCAAAATAAAATTCAAAATCATTCCACTAATTAAAATTCAACACAAAGAATTAATTAGAAATTAATGGATTAATGAGGGATATACTTGGTAAATATGTATTTATGGTAGGGATATTTTGGTCTTGAAGAAATAATTTTATCCTTCTACTTCTATCTTTTTCAAGAAGCAGAAATTTTCTGCTTCTCTCCAACAGCAAAAAAACAACTTCTACTACTACTTAATTTTTTTTTGTAATAAATGTCCAAACACCCTAAATATCTAAAAAAGTGCTTTTCCTTTAAAAGGAAAAAACTTTTGGCCTCAAAACCGCTAGGCCAAACAGGCTCTTAGTTTCACTGAATATCAAGTTTAGGCGCGTTTTAAGTGAGTCCTTAACAATACTTTTAGTGATAGTATGTCTCGGGATGGAAATAACATGGCGTTATGTGGAAGTTAGAAATTACTAATATTGAACGACAATAAATCAGATGTCAAAGAGATATGTACTAAAAGAAGTATAATAGTTTAATATGGTTTGGCCAATGATCATCTCCCCCTAAATGAGACTACTTTCAAAACTATATTATGGATGCTATTTGTGTTATTTGTGTGAAGGAACGATCCTAAATTTGTAGAAGTGCAAAACTTCTCCTCCAAGAAAATGATAACTATGGAAGAATCCTTTTCCACCAAGAAAACTGTTCTGAAGTAAAACACAATTATGTTAAAATCCAAATAAGGTAGAAAATTTAGCACAAACCCTAACAAATCTCCCCTTGACTTGAATTTTCATACAGAATAATCTCAATCATCCTTCTTTACATAATCTTCATCAGTGTTGCTTGTCATGATTAAAAGTAGGTATGGATTAAAATTGAAGCCTTGTGCGTTAAAAAGTAAACACAGGTTAATAATATTAGAACAATGTGTTAAAAATGAGTAGAGTTGAAAGTGGAGCCCAAACATTAAAAGTAATCATGGATTGAAATTGAAGTCCAAACCTTCAAAGTAAGGAAGGGTTGAAAGTTGGAATACAAGTGTTAAAAGTGAGCATGATTTGAAAATTACTCTCTCTATCCCAAAAATATTGTCTTAGTTTGACTTGGCACGGAGTTTAAGAAATAAAGGAAGACTTTTAAAATGTTTGGTCCAAAACAAGCTTTAGGTATTTGTGTGGCTGTAATCATCTCATAAAGTTAAATAGTTTCTAAATATAGAAATGTCCCAATCTTTTTAGGACAAACTAATAAGGAAAGTAATACAATTTTTTTGGTACGGAGGGAGTAATATTTGTTTTTAACGATGGAGTAGCAAGGTTGATAAAAATATGGTTGAAAATTAGTACGTTAGACTTTTTTTTTTTTTGACAAAAAATAATCATTACTATCAAATTGGTTGCAACTTGATTTGATCCATTCTGAACCAGTCTTCAACCTCACAGAAACATTGAGTCTGATATCACTTGTTGAGATCGAAATAAAAGGGCGTCACACTTGCAAATATTGAATGACGGTAAATTAGGCATAAAAAAAAACTATACAAAAAGAAACATAATAATCTTAGATGGTTTGACCAATTGGACTACATATAAGAAAACTAACATAAAAAACTATTGAGAGAATAATCTCCGCTAAATGAGACTTCTTTAGAGACTATATTGTGGACTATTGTGTTATTTGTGGAAGGAACGATCCTTAATTTATAGAAGTGTAAAATTTCTGCTCCAACAAAAGAATACATGAAAGAGTCGTCCTTTTTCACCCAAAAAATAAAACATTTTTGAAGTAAAATACAATCATAATAAAATTCAAATAAGATGAGAGATTCAAGCAAATCCTAAATAGTTTGGTGCATAAGTTTTTAGCCTATTAACATGCATATACAGTATCATTATAACAGATAAGTTGCGTGCTAGCGTTCTTAGCTTCAACTTGGTCATTCATTGGTGATGTTCGGCCTAAAAATGCATATATTTAGTCATTGTTGTCTCACATTTTAATACTTTTAATCATATTTTGAGTACTATTATATTGCTTTGTGCTTAATATTATATTTTTATTATGTAGGAATAAATCAGTGTGAAGATGAAGAGATTTAGAGCAAAATTGAATAAAAATCAGAAGAAAAGGATGGGGGACAAGAAGGGGGGCACTCCTTAGAGTTTGTCCCCCCAATGAAAAGACAAGAAAAAAGGGCAAAAGAAAAATTGCATCACAGGAAATTTTCCTTGGTGCGCCACCTTGGGCGACGCCCAGGGCGGTGCGCCGGGCTTATATTCGGCTGTTTCCCGGTCCGAGTTGGATTTGATTTTTAAAGCCCAGGACTTTTAGTACTCTATAAATACATATTCTACATGGTCTTTATATAACTTTGGGATAACTCGAAACCCTTAGTTCAGAACTTTTGACCTAGAGAGAGCTTGGAGCTGCCGTGGAGGCAAGAGTTACAGGTTTTTATCTTTTCTTCTCTGTAATACTTATTTTTACGC
Source organism: Lycium barbarum (assembly GCF_019175385.1). Lineage (NCBI taxonomy): Eukaryota > Viridiplantae > Streptophyta > Magnoliopsida > Solanales > Solanaceae > Lycium > Lycium barbarum. The sequence continues at coordinate 111,360,767 of NC_083338.1, forward strand.
TTTTATTCGGATGATTTGTTGTTTTTCCTCCATGTCTATGTGGAGCTAAACTCTTTAGTACGACGGTTTTGACGCTAGTATGAAAGTTGACGTTTGATTATCGTTTATATTTATTTATTATCCATCTTTGGGTTATTTATTTATTCTTCGTCTTAATTGTTTGATTTTTTAAAGAAATAGTTGAGCACTATCTGTGGCGTGTAAATTGAACTAGCGATAGGGAATTTGCATGAGTAATAGGAATAAATAAAGCTTGTTCGATTAATCGTTTCGCTAATGCGGATAGAATATACCCTTTAGCCTTTCTTAGTTGAATACGGTGAAGTAAATGCGTTTTTGTTACTTCTGACAATCATAGGAATATAGGTGTTATAGCAGCATGTACAGGCTTGTGAGCAACTCGGAAGATACTCATAAAGTTAACATCGACCCGTCAACTAGTAACCCATAGGTAGAACGATTTGAAGACTCAACTGGATTGTTAGTGGTCATAGCCCTTGGTCTATCTCTTCTTCAATAAAAATCCGCTCTTTCTTGGTTGAAGTTCATTATTTGTTTTATTTTATTTTTAGTTAGTTAATAATTATATCTTTAGATTTTACTTCTTGTTTAGATAATTAGCATTAGTTTAATTAGTAAACAGTTAATCATAAGTCTCTGTGGGTACGATATCTGGACTTAAAAATCCAATATTACTTGTACGACCGAGTATACTTGCGTGTGCGTTTGGGAGCAACAAGTTTTTGGCGCCATTTCCCGGGACGTAGACATTAATTATTTATCTAGATTAGACTTTTTTATTTTGTCTATTCAAGTTTTAATTTTTTTTTTTGTTTAATATTCTGGTATTTTTCTTGACATGGCATCTTGGAACGAAAATTTATGAATGTTGGGTATTCATGTTTTAATGATTTTTGTGCACTTTGTGGAGGACCCCACTTATGAGAAAATGGTTCTAAAATTTGGATCGTACGGGAAGTGCTATGTGACTCTTCTAAATCGTATGATTAGAACTTTTGTAAATGGTGTGGTGGTCAGTGGAATGAGTGTCCTAACTGTTGTTCTAGTCTCTCAAGTGATTTTCACGAAGTGGATATTATGAGTGATACTTGGCTATTGGTTCGATCTCACCGATTAGAGGTATGGGGGGATTATCTTGATGAAATTACAAGTGGCCTAACATACTTCATGGAAGAAAGAACGAAGCTCGGACAGGAGATAGACCAATTTGGCTTAGATATCCATGACCTGCAAGCTCAATTGAGTAAAAAGGTTGAGTCGTCTGATGCCCAACAACATATTATCTTGGATAGTGGCCAGCATATGGAGCAGATAGAGGAATTCCAACCATTTGATCAGATCTTTGTTGATGATGCCAATGTTGAGGAAGTGTACAAAAGTGAGGATGTCAAAAATAATATAGTTTTAGATTTGGGGCGTGTTGGTCCTCATTCTAAACATTTTTCTACATTATGTTTGGTTGGCGACATGGAAATTGAGCCTTTCACGCTGATGAAGAAGTGTATAGATGAGGAACAAGAGCCTTATATCCTAAAATTTTCCACACCAAAAAGACAAAATGACATTCCTCACTTAAGGGCCAAAAAGTGCAAGATGCGACACCTATTTCTTGGGTCCTTAATTTTTACACCACCGCTCCAGAAGCGTGATAGAAAATTTGATGCAAAATTAGGGGTAAAATTCATAAGTTCGAGGTGGAGGAAAAAGTTGATTCATGTCGTGCCGCGATTTTAAATCAAGTGCTAGGCAACCCAACTTGTATTTTAGTTTAATTTATTTTTATAGTGTTACGTTTTTATTTGGGTTTGTTTTAGTTTTGCAGATTAGGGGAAGTCTGAGTGCCCGAAGTTGAAAGTTGAGGAGCATGTTTGAGCTTAACTGTGGGGTCGTGCTTACCCTTAATGTCTAGGTTATGCTGCTAGCTAGGTCCTAGAGGGCCCTAGGGAGTATTTCTTGCTTTACCCGTTCTTAATTTTTTCCATCAATTTTCTGTTAGGGCATTGCATGATTTTAAGTGTGGGGTGGGAGATACATCCCTGGTAAGGTTGAGGATGATGATTTGATATGCCTTAGAATTTTGTTTATTAGTTTTGAGTCTTTGTGTCGAGAAAAAAAATGAAAAAAAAAATAAAAAATTCGAGAAGTTTTTTTTTTTTTTTTTTTTTGATTTTCTTTAGTAACTTCTTAAGTCCCTCATTAATGGCATTCATCATCCGCCCCCTTTGATTTTCTTATGGCCTCGGTTCTTTCCCGAGGGGGGGCCTTTGAACCGGATTTTTTTTTTTAATTTTTAGGATTAAGTTTTTTTAGGAGTAGTAAAGGAGAGAGAAGAAATCCCTTGTGAGTTGTTTGATACTAGTATATTTAGGCCTAAGCTTGAGTAGTACTTTCCTGTGAGTGCTTGAGTAATGAAAAAAATAGCAGACTTTTTGACATCTACACTCATGGTTGTGACTCTGCATATAGCTTATTCTTATTTTGTAGTTTGCCACGATCCTATCTGTCCTAGAGTAGTATTGATCCATCCTGATTAAGACTTGTGCCATGTGTGGTGAGGATTTCTTGCTTATATTCCATGTTTTGCATCTTTGTCTAGAACTTGCCCTGCATGTGATTGAAATGAAATAAAAAGTGTTGCTCTTTTAGATGATGATACGCTTTTTTTGATATGTCTTGTGAATTTTAGCCTTTTTAGATATTGTTACCACTAGTTAGCCCTCTGAGCATGTAGCCTTTCGTTTGTTAACCGTATTTTGCCTTGATCCTTTTAATTGAATCCCTAGTTTTTGCACCCTGCTTCCTTGAGCGCTATAGCTTAGGCTGTGATATAATTGTTAAATCTGAAGAAAGGGATGGTCGAGTGTAAAAGGTGACCAATGATAGTTGCAAAGTGATGAAAAGGCTCTCTTAGAAAGAATGTGAAAAAAAAGGAGAAACATTTCTTGAAAAATAAAATAAAAATTGAAGCGTTCTTGCTATGATGAAAATTTCTAGTGAAATAATTGACGAAGAGAGGACTGAAAAATAAAGTGAAGAGGTGAAAATAATGGGTGATGAAGTCTAAAAGTGCAAAGTACTTAGGGAAGTTTAAGTCACTATTATATAGTTTTCCTACCCGTCCCTTAGCCAATTGCACTTAAGGAAGTGTAAGTCACTATTATATAGTTTTCCTACCTGTCCCCTAGCCAACAATACAATTAAAGTCCTATGTGATTCAATTCGAGCATACTTAATTAGTAGAGATGTACATAACGGGCAAGCCTATGGTTCTTTGTGCATACATGTAAATTTCTTTGTGAGTGCGAGAGTTGTGCTTTGATGCTAAGTTCATAATTTACATTCGGTTCTTTGATTTGAGTGTGTGGACTCTTTATTCTTGTGAGTGCACTTTTTTCATGATAGATAGGTGATGTTATTAGATTTCTTTGACAGAGTAGGTGAGCAGGCTTAAATTTGATGAGTTGTGTCCACCTCTGAGATTAGTAGGTTAGAAGTTTGTTGTTTGTTTATTGACTTGTAAATCTTGCATGATGATCAGGAAGTACATGTTTGATGGTTTGAGTTGCTATAAGGCCCAATTGTTGGTATTAACCAAAGTGGTGGTGTTCCTAGGCTTGCTTTATTGAGAGTGGTTTTAATGCTTACTCGAGGACGAGCAAGAGTTTAAGTGTGGGGTAGTGATATTCGGCCTAAAAATGCATATATTTAGTCATTGTTGCCTCGCATTTTAATACTTTTAATCATCTTTTGAGTACTATTATATTGCTTTGTGCTTAATATTATATTTTTTATTATGTAGCAATAAATCAGTGTGAAGATGAAGAGATTTGGAGTAAAACTGAATAAAAACCGGAAGGAAAAGAAAGAAGAAAAAGATGGGGGACAAGAAGGGGGACACTCCTTAGAGTTTTTCCCCCCAATGAAAAGACAAGAAAAAAGGGCAGAAGAAAAATTGAATCACTAGAAATTTTCCTTGGTGCGCCGCCTTGGGCGATGGCCAAGGCGGTGCGCAGGCTTATTTTCGGCTGTTTCCCAGTCCGAGTTGGATTTGTTTTTTTAAAGCTCAAGCCTTTTAGTACTCTATAAATACATATTCTACACGGGTTTTTATAAAACTTTGGGATAACTTGAATTCCTTAGTTCAGAACTTTTGACCTAGAGAGAGCTTGGAGCTACCGTGGAGGCCAGAATTACAGGGATTTATCTTTTCTTCTTTGTAATACTTATTGTTACATTTTTATTCGGATGATTTGTTGTTTTTCCTCCATGTCTATGTGGAGCCAAACTCTTTAGTTATAGGATTTTGACGCTAGCATGAAAGTTGATGTTTGATTATCGTTTATATCTATTTATTCTCCATCTTTGGGTTATTTATTTATTCTTGGTCTTAATTGTTTGATTATTTGACGAAATAGTTGAGCACTATCTGTGGCGTGTGAATTGAACTAGGGATAGGGAATTTGCATGCGTAATAAGAATGAATAGAGCTTGTTCGATTAATCGTTTCGCTAATAAGGATTGAAATATACCCTTTAGCCTTGCTTAGTTGAATACGAAGAAGTAAATGCGTTCATGTTACCTCTGACGACCATAGGAATATAGGCGTTATAGTAGCATCTACAGGCTTGTGAGAAACTCGAAAGATACTCATAAATTTAACATCAACCCGTCAACTAGTAGCCCATAGGTAGAACGATTTGAAGATTCAACTGGATTGTTAGTGGTCATAGCACTAGATCTATCTCTTCTCCGATAAAAATCCGCTCTTTCTTGGTTGAAGTTCATTATTTGTTTTATTTTATTTTTAGTTAGTTAATAATTATATCTTGAGATTTTACTTCTTGGTTAGATAATTAGCATTAGTTTAATTTAGTAAACAGTTAATCATAAGTCTTCGGGTACGATATCTGGACTCAAAAATCCTATATTTCTTGTACGACCGCGTATACTTGCGTGTGCGTTTGGGAGCAACAAGTTTTTTGTGCCGTTTCCAGAGACATAGAATTTAATTATTTATCTAGATTAGACTTTTCGTTTTGTCTATTCAAGTTTTAATTTTTTTTTTTGTTTAATATTCTGGTATTTTTCTTGACATGGCAACTTGGAACGAAAATTTATCGAATGTTGGGTATTCATGTTTTAATGATTTTTGTGCACTTTGTGAAGGACCCCACTTATGGGAAAATTATTCTAAAATTAAGATCATACGGGAAGTGCTATGTTACTCTTCTAAATCATATGATTGGAACTTTTGTAAATGGTGTGGTGGTCAGTGGAATGAGTGTCCTAACTATTGTTCTAGTCTCTCAAGTGATTTTCACAAAGTGGATATTGTGAGTGATACTTTGCTATTTGTTCGAGCTCACCGATTAGAGGTCCGGAGGGATTATCTTGATGAAATTACAAGTGACATGACATACTACATGGAAGAAAGAACGAAGCTCGGACAAGAGATAGGACAATTTGGCTCAGATATCCATGATCTGCAAGCTCAATTGAGTAAAAAGGTTGGGGCGTTTGATACCCAACTACATAATATCTTGGATAGTGGCCAGCGTGTGGAGAAGATGGAGGAATTCCAACCATTCGATCAAATCTTTGTTGATGATGCCAGTGTTGAGGAAGTATACAAAAGTGAAAATGTCAAAAATAATATAGTTTTAGAATTGGGGCATGTTGGTCCTCATTCTAAACATTTTTGTTTATTATGTTTGGATGGGGACCTAGAAATTGAGCCTTCCACGCCGATGAAGAAGTGTATAGATGAGGAACAAGAGCCTTATATCCTGAAATTTGCCACACCAAAAAGGCAAAACGACATTCCTCACTTAAGGGCCAAAAAGTGCAAGATGCGACACCTATTGCTTGGGTCCTTAATTTTTACACCACCGCCCCCGAAGCCTGATAGAAAATTTGATGCAAAATTTGGGGTGAAATTCATAAGTTCGAGATGGAGAAAAAAGTCGATTCGCGTCGTGCCGTGACGTTAAATCAGGCGCTAGGCAACCTAGCTTGTATTTTATTTTAATTTTAATTTAATTTATTTCTATTGTGTTACGTTTTGTTTGTTTTGCAAATTAGGGGATGTCTGAGTACCAAAAGTTGAAAGCTGAGGAGCATGTTTGAGCTTATGTGTGGGGTCATGCCGACCCTTAAAGTTGAGGTTATGCTGCTAGCTATGTCCTAGAGGGCCCCAGGGAGTATTTTTTGTTTTACCTGTTTTTAATTTTTTCCATCAATATGCACTGAGGGCATTGCATGATTTTAAGTGTGGGGTGGGAAATACACGTCCCTGGTAAGGTTGAAGATGATTATTTAATATGCCTTAGGATAATTTTTATTAGTTTTGAGTCTTAGTGTCGAGAAAAAAAAATTCGAAAAAGATTTTTTTTATTTTTTGATTTTCTTTAGTAACTTCTTAAGTCCTCATTAGTGGAATTCATCATCCGCCCCCTTGGGTTTTCTTATGGCCTCGGTTCCTTCCCGATGGGGGGCCTTTGAACAGGATAATTTTTTTAATTTTTAGGATTAAGGTTTTTTAGGAGTAGTAAAGGAGAGAGAAGAAAGCCCTTGTGACTTGTTTGATACTAGCATATTTAGGCCTAAGCTTGAGTAATAATTTCCTGTGAGTGCTTGAGTAATGAAAAAAATAGCAGACTTTCTGACATCTACACTCATGGTTGTGACTCTGTATGTAGCTTATTCTTATTTGGTAGTTCGCCATGATCCTAACTGTCCTAGAGTAGAATTGATCCATCCTGATTGAGACTTATGCCATGTGTGGTGAGGATTTCTTGTTTATATTCCATGTTTTGCATCTTATTCTAGAACTTGCCCTGCATGTTATTGAAACAAAATAAAAAAGTGTTGCTCTTTTAGAAGATGATGATAGGCTTTCTTTGATATATCTTGTGAATTTTAGCCTTTTCAGATATTGTTACCACTAGTTAGCCCTTTGAGCCTGTAGCCTTTCGTTTGTTAGCCGTATTTTTCCTTGATCCTTTTGTTTGAATCCCTAGTTTTTGCACCCTGCTTCCTTGAGCACTGTAGCTTAGGCTGTGATATAATTGTTAAATCTGAAGAAAGGGATGGTCGAGTGTAGAAGGTGACCAATGATAGTTGCAAAGTGATGAAAAGGCTCTCTTAGAAAGCATGTAAAAAAAAAGGAGAAAAATTTCTTGAAAAATAAAATAAAAATTGAAGCGTTGTTGATATGATGAAAATTTCTAGTAAAATAATTGATGAAGAGAGGGCTGAAAAATAAAGTGAAGAGGTGAAAATAATGGGTGATGATCGAAGTCTAAAAGTGCAAAGTGCTTAGGGAAGTGTAAGTCACTATTATATAGTTTTTCTCCCTGTCCCCTAACCAACAATACAATTAAAGTCCTATGTGATTCAATTCGAGCATACTTAATTAGTAGAGAAGTACATAACGGGCAAGCCTATGGTTCTTTGTGCATACATGTGGATTTCTTTGTGAGTGCGAGAGTTATGCTTTGATGCTAAGTCCTGAATTTACATTCGGTTCTTTGATTTGAGTGTGTGAACTATTTATTCTTTTGAGGGCACTTGTTTCATGATAGATAGGTGATGTTATAAGATTTCTTTGATAGATTAGGTGAGCGGGCTTAAATTTGATGAGTTAGAGTCCATCTCTGAGATTAGGAGGTTAGAAGTTTGTTGTTTGTTTGTTGACTTGTAAATCTTGCATGATGATCAGGAAGTATATGTTTGATGGTTTGAGTTGCTATCATGATTGCTTATCAAGATCAAACTTTTTAAAAGGAAAAATTAAGTTTTACTTATTATCATATTTTTGTAGTTTATCATCCTCTATAAAGTTATGTGACAAAAGAATTGTGGAAAACATTTGAATTTAAGTATGAAACATATATTCATGCTTATCATATTTTTGTGATCTTTTATCGAACTCTATTTTAACATTTCGGATTCGCTTGCGAATGTACAATATAATAAGAAAATGATCTTAACGACATCTAAACTTAGCAACACAATTATCATCTCTTTGTCAGCAAAATAATTGATGTGGTCTCTTAAATTTTAATTCAGAAGTATTTATCCTGTATTGTTCCTTCAAAGGAAAGACATCTCAATTTGTTTGTCTCTTCCGCATGCTATTCACCAATATCATATCCTTATCACTTTACGATGACTATGATATGAATGGCTTTGAGGACATTTCCTTCCCCGGTTTGTTGATTTAAATTTCACTCAAGGTCAATTATGTGTACTCGTTCGTTAATTTAAATTTTCCAATTAGATGATTTAAATTTTATTCACGGTCAACTATGTGTCACCTTGTTATGTGTCACCTTGTTGGGAATAGAAACTATATATGACCTTGCATTGCTTCTAAACTTTAAAGTGTGACATAAACATGAGGGAAAATTGAGCAAAATAGGAAGAAACACCGAAAAAAAAAATTAAGAAGGAAAGATATAAATAGAATTTCTACACCATGAGAGACACCAACATCATAGTCCTTATGACCATCTTTATATTTATACAAGATTTTTTTTTACAAATTTTAAGAATAAGAAACTCAAGTCCCTAGTTCTCTCTTCCACATTCCTCTTTAGTCTTATTTGCAAGAGCAATAGGCCATATTCTCTGCAACAGAAATTAAATCAGGTATTTCCTAAAAAAATATGTTTCCTTTTTCTTGTTCAAAGTTTGATTAGAAGTATAATAACTAAAGTTATAAGTATATGGTTAAAAGTATAGATGGAAAAATAAATTTGCGGAGATACGAAACCAAGAACAACCCTGCATCTAGGTTTCTTCCGATGGAATGAATTTTTATATATAGAAAATTGGAGTTTTCCTCATGCCTCTTCTACAATGGCTTTTGTCATGCCTCTTCTACAATGGCTTTTTTACTCTTTCTCTTCGTTCATCCCGTTGATTCTTTTGTTTTTTTTTAACAATGGTCGATTCTCATCTTTTCCTCCAGGTTTTACTATAAACATTTCAACAAAAAATATATGTTTCTTCCTCCTAGTAATTACTTTTACTATCTCAAAACCTTCATCATTGAGACTTGGGAGAGGAGACAACACAAGTAAATAAAGAAAAAAGAGAAGGAAAAAAGTTTCAAAGACTGAAGCTTTTTGTGAATGCAAAAAGAAACTCACCAATCATTGTCTAAAACTCTAATTCAGTAGATACAATTTAAAGCACTCGAAATCAAACAAAAACTAATTCTGCCATGAAAATGATTTTTCAAGGTTTTAGGTTCTGTGAGTTTTGGATATGGAGAAGAAATAACGGTACATGATAAATATATAGTATTGATTATAGCTTATACCGGTAGTTGAAGAGACGCATTGAGACTGCCAGATTTGATGATTATTGCAGTTTTTTTCCCAATTATTAAGCCTTTATTAGAAATATTTTAATTAGGGGAAAGTTATTGCACTTCAAAAGGGAAAAACCTAGAAAATGGGCTGCTACGGGGGATGATTTAGACTTAACATTTAATTGGACTTTATTGCATTGCTGCATGTAGTTAGACTTTATGCTGCTTCATCCATTATTTAGTAGCAGAAATGAACCAAAAAATGCAAAATAAATTCAGAAAATGTCAAAATAGGAAGAAAAAGATAAATGCCAATGGAGGCCATGGAGAGGTGCCACATAGGATTGTCTACGCTTAGCTTTATATTATATATAGATATAGATTACAACAGGGCTAAAAACTTTTTATCGTTATTATATAATCCCTCAGTCATTTAATATATTATTTTAGTTTAATTAGACACGAAGTTTTAAAACATAATAGAATATTTTAAATTTTGAGGTCTTAAACTAAAGATGTATAATGTAACGAAATATCTTTTAAATCTTGTGTCTTTAACCACACACCATGTGGGATGTTGGGATTAACAATAACAATAATATACCTAGTTTCACATGTAGGGTCTAGGGAGGGCAGAGTGTATGTAGTCTTACGACAGTTAAGAAAACATGACAACTACTATGAAAGCAGTACATTGCATTCATAAAATAAAGGGAATAGTAACAACAGGTGATAACAGAAACTTAAAAACAAGAAGCTGCAAGAATAATGTTAATACTACTGTTAAGAAAGGGGAAATAGAAAAACGGATATAGTGCACCAAACTACCGCCATGTCTATCCCGCTATCTGAGGTCATGTCCTCGGTAAGCTGAAGATGCGCCATGTTCTATCTAATCGCCTCTCTCAATTGCTTCTTTGGTCTACCTCTACCTCTGCGTAAACTTATCACATCAACCTCTCACACCTCCTAACTGGGGCATCTGTGTCTATCCTATTCACATGTCCAAACAATCTTATCTGTGTTTCCCTCATCTTGTCCACCACAAATGTCACTCCTACATCTTATCTTTCCTAATATGCCCACACATCCATCTCAGCATCCTCATTTACACAGCTTTCATCTTTTGACCATAAGAGTTCTTAACTGACAAACAATCCACTCATATATTATAGTCGGTTGAACAACCATTACGTGGAACTTGCATTAAGTTTTGGTGACACCTTCTTATCACAAAAGACTCCAGAGGAGAACCTCTATTTCGTCCATTCCAACCTATGTATGCAAGCCTCACTTCCACTCCAGCCTCATATGTTACATTATTAAACTTGTACTCCAAGTATTCTGTTTCCGTCCGAGTCAACCTGAACCCTTTAGGCTCCAAGGTTTATCGCATTCCTCCAGAAAAGCGTGTAACGACCCGTTTGGTTGTTATAGTCTTTTACACACTTTGACCCTTCCCCGAGCTTATTTAGCTCACTTTTGACCTGAGGGGACTGTTGACATGCTTCCCTAGGTGTTTGGATATGATTCAAGCGACTTTTTGGGAAATCTAGGCTTTAAGCAAAAAAGAGTTGACTCTGTTACACCCTGAAAATTTCTGCGTCGTTTGCATTATAAGTAAACTAAAGCAAGTCCAAAGTGCACTTGAATCCCTTACAAAGTTAATTAAGGTATATAACAATTTTAAGTATGTACCATAAGGTTTCGAAGTTAAATGAATCAGCGGAAACAAGTTCATTGAAGGTTAGAGTTGGTGTCATGTTTTTGGGAAGATTTCGCATCATTTGTGCTATACATTGTTTAGAATTAGCTTGAGAGGGAGTTATAGGGATATTTAGATGGTTAATTAAGGTTTACATAAGTTTAAAGAAGGTATCGTAAGGATTGAAGGTCAAATGAATTGAAAAGAATGCAATTTTACGAAAATTGGAGTTTGTGGGCAGTTTGCGGCTGCATACTGAGTTTGCTATGCAGCATACTGGCCACAAACTTTCCATTGTGGATATGCTTAATTCCCAGAACCACCCCCATGTTTTGGATGGAGTATACGGTGGCAAGTCCAACTAGCGGTGCCGCATCTCCCCCGCAACACAGAGCGGTAAGGCAGTTTTATGCCCTTTTTTAAACTCCAAAAGATCCCATTTTTCATATCCACTTTCCACACTTCTCTACCCATATTATTAGAGTGTTATTTAAGGTTCTGTAACGTTCCAAAACCTTCCACACCATCAAAAGAGAAGATCAAACTCCAAATTCCCAAGCTAACTCATGGAAAATGATTTTTCTTGCTTCTATTTGAGATTGTGATGAATTTGGTCTTGGAAGAAGTTGAGTGAGGTGAAGTTCTTCTAGTAAAAGGTATGCTCTTCATCTTATTTATTATTATTTAGTTGACTTAATGGTGTAACAAGTCTTGGAAAGGAAAAGAATCACAGTGGAGAAGTCACAAGGTATTAAATTAAAGTTGATGGCTGTGAGTTGAATTTAAAAGGGAATTTTGGATTATTTAAGTTTAGTTTGAATGAAATCTTTTGATTATGGTATCGTTTATGTTGTTATTTTTGTTTGGGAGTTATTTGGGAATTTGGTGGAAGTAGATAAAATAGGAGAAGTGCTGCCCAAATTCCGCTAGCTCACTAATTACTCTAGTTTGAACTTATGAGTGTTTTCAAGACTTAACTTTAGTATGAATCCTCTTGAATGTAGATTTGCGAGCTTGGAAGAAAAAATGTTAAGTAGTTAAGGAGACGAAAAGATATGTTAAGGCTAAAACTTTCCTTCTTATGGCATGATCACTTCGATACGAACATATATATAAATGTCCTCGATGATGACTCCATTTCTGGAAATACTAAAGCTTATAGTTCTTGCTACTCTTATGATACTATTGAACTTTGTTTCATGATTATTGATCTTGTTCATTGTTGTTGATCTCATCTTATGGTAATTGTTCCTTCAAGGTGAAATATAGCGATGATGATTTCATATTGGCAATCGGAGGTTTACTGACTTGTCACGACCCGACTAGGGGCCGTGACGGGTACCCGGGGCTAACCACCGAGCACCACTCGTTCTACTACTCATCATACTCAAATCATAAGAAAATCATTTGTCATTTGAGAACATAGATACTTTTATAGACATAAGCCTTTCGACTATCAAAATAATATATATATATATATACATATACAGTAGTGACCTCGTGAGACCATATAACCCACAACTGCGTATCTACGAGCCTCTACTAGAGTGCTAGACATAGGGACGGGACAGGACCCCGTCGTGCCCGAAATATACCTATATACACAAAATAATAATCAAAGGCATCTCCGGAACAATGGAGTGCTCTCAAATCAGCTACTAGCTCCTACGAGTCTGGATCAAGATCTCCTCCCTGTCTACCTGTGGGCATGAACACAGCGTCCAAAGAAAACGGACGTCAGTACGAACATTATACTGAGTATGAGAGGCATAAGTAATGAAAATACGTCAATGAGATAAAGGAAGCATCAATAAGGAGCAACTATATATGACTGTCACTTATAAAAGAAATAACATATGCTGACTTACTCATAATCATCATCATATCATGTATGCATAAATGTATAAGCTTCCCGTCCATGTAGGTACGGTGTGATAATAAGTAGCCCGCGTCCAGGCCTCCCGCGTCCGGGGTACCATCTCATGCCGCCTACTAGTGGTGCTGCCCGTGCAATATAGTCACGGTGTAATCATCTATAAGCCGCCCGCCTTAGCGGTGCTGCCCGACCATATAGGCGCGGTGTAATATCATCAATATGTACTCATCATAATGCATGCATAGAAACTCAAAGATAGCTATACTTTATCGAGGTGAGATAAGGTCGTGAACCCTCGATTCCATTATGGAGCATTTGCAAGCATTCTGCCTCACCTTGAAGGAAATAGTATATAAGGTGAGTATATACAACAAATAACACTATTAACTTTATAGGAGCATCATATCATGAACTTTAGAATCCTTAGACGCAAGCTCATCATCAACATTATTGGGCTCGTAACATATCTCTTTTCTCATATAGCTATTCATGAACATAGACTCATCGTTTTCCGGAATGTAGGAGAATCATGAAGAAGAAGAAAAAATCATACCATCAGATTCATGCCATAGAAAGAAAGGACTAGCCTCACATACCTTTGTCGTTTAACTACTCTATCGCTTGATCGTCCTCCTTCGAAGCTCGCGTTTCTACCTTCAGGAGGATTCGCATTAACATTAGTTACTCGGCTATAAGAACATTTTACTATTTCTAGGGAAAACTGGGCAGCATTTCCTTTGTTTCTACTACTTTTCCCACATTCTATATCAACTCCCAAACGTTCATAACAATATTCACAATATTGCAACAACAATCATCATTTACCTACATTTCCCACAATTCACCATTTTCCTTCAATTTCTCCACAGTTATGGTTATAGCTCACTATCACGTTTTCTCATATATAATACTTATTCCATGGTATAAATGTCATTCATAACATATTTACAATCACAACATATCGATAATCATGACTCAATCCAAACCTCTACCCAATAATGTCACTTATTCCCATATTTATGACCCATTTTCTACCTCCTTCTACAATCCAAGTGTTTCAACTTTTCAATACCTTAAATAACATGTAAATACCATAAAACCCACCTTGGATGATGGATGAACAACCTTTGAGTGGAACTTCTCTTCTTGCACCAAAACCCTAACTCTTTTCTCTTGTGTTTTCTTGGCTTAGATGAACTTTTAATGGGTTTCATACACTTAATTTCATGGATTTGGTATAGTTGATCATGGTTTTCCCTTAGTTTCTTGTGGATGAATAATGGAGAAAGTTCTAGAGGTTTATTTGGTATGTGGAGGAGTGGAATGAAGTGAAATAAAATAAGGGAGGGGTCCTTATATTAATTCTTAAAAATCAGTCTCGACCGAGATATACGGTACGATCTACGAAGCGTCGATCGGATCGACGGAGTGTCGATCTGATCGTCGAAGTCATTAAATTTCCAGTGACCAGCCTTTCGTTTCCTTTCATTCTACGGTGAGAAGGACGGTCCGTCGAACTGATCGACGGAGCGTCGATCTGTTCCGTCGAATGGTCTTCGCTCTAGCTCAATTCTATGGCACAATCGACGAAGCGTCGACCCGTCTGCCGATACAAAGAACGACCGTCGAACCCTCTTTTCGCAGAACTGCAGTGGAGTTTCATTTGACGAACTTTTCTCCCTTGCCTCTAACTTCTTTGGAATCTTAATTAGAATTATTAAACATCCCTTCTTACTTGTAGGGACATCATGTACACCTTAACTTACGTTAGTCCCTTCACCGCTCAGCAACCCAAAGTTCCGAGGTGTAACATTCTTCCCCCCTTTTTGGAACATTCGTCCTCGAATGTTAAGTACTCGGGAATTCTACAAATATTACTCCAGAGTTTCCCCTGTAATATGGCGCTACCATCCTGTCACAACAACCCATAATAATATTGCCTCACAGGGCCACAACACAATAGAACTATAATTTGGCCACACACGACCAAAAACATAAAAGGAAAGCATACATACCTCATAATATTAGTGTTTCATCTTGAATCTCTTCTGGGGCTGAAATAAGTGCGGACATGTGGATTTCATATTTTATTCCGCTTCCCGAGTCATTCTTCTCGGTTGTTATCTTGCCATAATACCTTAACTGAGGCCACTTCTTTATTTCGATGTCTCAGTACTTGCCTATCTAATATGGCAATGGGTAGCCCTTCAAAAATCAATTTTTCTTGTCACTTGAACATCATTTACTGGCATGATCCCAGTAGGATTTCCAACATATTTACGAAGCATCGAGACATGGACAATTGGGTGAACTGACTCCAAATTAGGAGGTAGATCTAATTCATAAGCCACCTTGTCTATTTCGCACACAATCTCATAAGGCCTAATACATCGGGGACTGAGCTTCCCCTCCATTCAGTGACCTAATTGCCTTCGTAAGTTGTCACACCCCAAGGTTACTGTAGTAAGCGTATAGCATGTACTTATGTCATATTCATATACATAGCACACCCGACTTTGAAGGTTCGGTGGTTTTCGCATATCCGGCCACGACAAGGCTCGGTGTCATTCATACCAAAAGTCTCTTTCTTAATTGATGCTTGTAAATCGCAATATCATTAATTACAAGTTTACCGCTAATGCCTTTGTCTCCATTCCAGTATAGCATCGCTATCTTTTACAATATCCCTTGAGTTATTTGCTCTCAATGTCACGTGGTTCGAGGTTTCCACGAATGATTTTCCATACAGTCTCAGATGCCTATTCAATTTATATTTGCTTAGTTGCTAGTCGGTAGACTCATTTCTGTGTAACTCTCACTCTTTGTTTAAGAGTCTTTATCTCTCACATCTTATGGTCCATCATTTCAATCTCCACACTTGTATCCTCTTTATTCGCTTCCCCCTTTTAAGGGTTTTACTTGTACCATTCTCAAATCCGTGGCCTCACCTTCAAATCTTGAATTCATATACCCCTCACTATATTACACCTTATTCATGCCGTTTCTCATAGTCTATAGCTATAATAATTCATATGTGAAGTCTTAGCATACTCACCTTACCGTCTTGTAAACAAATAATGCAAACGATATAGCAATCCGAACAAGAATGTATTTTACTTAGGTTATCTAGTAGTTATGAGTCAATGTCTAAATCCGCCCTAATTAACAAATTTTGTCCCATAAGGATGCTCACCATAGTAGTAGGTCTAGTTATCCTTACCATCCATATAATGTCACTTGCCCTCTTCTTCGGTGCTCAAAGTTCACTTGTAACGTCATCTTTGTTCTCCAGGGCCTAAGTCTCATACGTCACTAATACCCCTCATGCCTCTTATTCTTTTACTCTTGTTTTGCACTCAACACTGATTTCAAAACCAATCATAATCGTATTATATTTGTCGTTGATAATAGCTTTACTATATCGCTTTATCGTCGTACAGTAAACTCATAACTCATGATCATCTTTTTCTTTTCAACTCTTTACGTCATATACTTTATTCGTTCTAATTTGGTACAGGATATTCGTAGGAAATGCATCTCCCTTTAATCATAACGCAACTACGTCTTAAGCACGCGTACTTCGTATATTTCCTTTTCTCTCTATTCTCGCTCTTATTCCTTCCTCCTCGATTTGTCTTATTTTCTCTTGCTTTATAATCAATCCTTTATTCTTCGTATGAGCAACTCTATCCCTAACTGAGTACCGCTTTGTCCTTTAGAATATACTACCTTCGTACAATCCATTCTTTGCTTCCAAAACTTATTCCGTTCATTCTAATCATCCCCCTCTCATCCGAATTGTGTTGGTCCTTTTCCTAATAATCGTCCTATTTCGTTATTCATCTTTTTGTAGCCTTGGTCTTTCACATCCAGCTAAAGATATCACTCCTACTCTTGATTATACCAGTCACCAACTACTACTACTTGCCATATCACTTTTCTCTGATTTCTTTTTCAAGTTGACTTCCCCCTTTTTGCTGGCTACCATTTCTGTCATTGAGGAATCCCTATGCTGAACTTTCCCTTAACAAGGTCCTTTTTAGTTTTCTTATCTACTGCCCCATGGTCTGCTTGTTGGTTTCATACTTGCGTTCACTTTTTATTCACATGGAACATGTCACATCTTTAGTCGTTCCCTCGCTATGCTTTGTATTACAATTCTTGTTACGTTCTCATTATACCTTGATCATAATCAACACTATAGAGTGCCACTTCTTTACCTCGTTCACAATTCTGTTCGTAAAATAGAATAAACTTTGCGAAGTAAACATACTTAACCTGTTATTCTTCCTGATTAGTTCTATCACGCTTACCATATAAATTGTTTCACCAACGCATTCTCATTCGTTATAACCCCTTCGTATTCGTACCTCTGTCTCTGGGTACTGTTACTTTATTTGCTAGTAAGCTTATCGCGTCTTTCTCGTGCTTATCCCTCCAATCCATACTTCGGTATCGCACTCTATTAGAGTTACCCTTTCTTTTCTATGTCGTGCTTTAGCACTACCAGTCTTCCTAATTTACCCTAGTCGTTCTCTTTACCATATCATTGTCGATCATATAATTACCGTTACTCATCTCTTGTAGTTGTCAGTGATACTCCTAACTTAATCTCATCCTGCCATTACCTCGTTGCACATCATCATTTCTCGTCAGGACATATCACAAGCTTATACCTTATCCCCTTTAGGTTCTAGGAAAATTTTGGCAGAGTTTCTTTTGTAAGTATAATAATCCCAAACCTGCACATAGCCCAGAAAACACGTTCGATGTCTCAATAGGACATATATTGGAACACACATAATACGCAACTGCACAACACAAGATCACTTACCATTAAAGGATATAAATAGTAGAGCTTGTCTCATAAGTTGTGTCTGCACATTCGGTCTAGAATTCCAATATCTATATACATACACATATTATTTATATTCACTCACTATCGATCAACTTACTCGTAAATCACGATTCTGGCTATCACTAGGTTACTAACAAATATAGTCATCTCAAATTGTCGGATTGGCTGATATTTTTCACCTCAACAATATCATCACAACGGGGGTGATGCATGACAGCATAGGATCTGAATCAATCGATGCGCACATATCATAAGAGGATACTAACAATATACCTGGAACAATATCAGGGGAAGACTTAGGATCCTGTCGCTCAGCTAACGCATGGATATGACGCTGGAATCCACTTGGACTGGGCGTTCCTCTTTGGTCTCCATCACCACTTACTAGCATCTGTCACCTTGGCCTTGGGGGGCGTACCGACGACAAAGAGCTAGCTATCACTCCCGTAGCCCGAACCTTACCTTTACCATACCTCCATGGGCAGTCGCGCATGAGATGGCCTGGCCGAGCACAGTTATAACAAACATCCGAGCCCAAGCAGCACGGTCCCCAATGTAACTTGCGACACTAAGTGCATCGTGGTACCGGGGATTTCGTCTGACTAGAACCACTCCGAATCCGAGAACTGGAAACTCTGAGACTCTGGGGTGACTTAGAATAAGTAGATCCATCAAATATGGGTCTAGGAAACTGCGGAGGAACACCACTTGTTGAACGAACTGAGTGCCTAGAGAATTGTTGCCTCGGAGCACCCCTAAACTTATGATCAAACCCTGAAGAATTAATTCCCTTTCTCCAACCCCTATTATCGTGGCCCACATCCTGCCGCTGAGCTTGAGCGGCTACCAATTGAGTCAGTAGAAGAATGTCCTGTCTTATCTCTTTGCCCGAGGCATCTGGTAGAGAAACGGAGGGTGCTGGAGCTAAAGTTGAGGCTCCCCTCTGATCCTCAAAAGTGGGCGAAGTATGGGAAAACCGAGGTGGGGCCTTATTCTGGGGTTCGCCCTCCTCCACATCTATAGACGGCTCTCGTTCAAGCCCTTCTTTAACCACCATCTTGCCCTTCTGGGCTGCCATAGCCTTTCCTTTCATCAGTTTTGCTGAAATTATAACGCACAATTAGGGAGGGGATAATCTTATAATACAGCTCTATCGCACGATCTCTTAAGATGAAAAATGATCATTTTTCCTAAATACCCTGTAGCCTCCTGTTTATTAGTATGGCGCGCAACACACCATAAACAAGACCCTACTAGACATGGCTCGTAGAAACTTTCTAGGACTGAACTGCTCTGATACCACTTTTGTCACGACCCGACTAGGGGCCGTGACGGGTACCCGGGGCTAACCACCGAGCACCACTCATTCTACTACTCATCATACTCAAATCATAAGAAAATCATTTGTCATTTGAGAACATAGATACTTTTATAGACATAAGCCTTTCGACTATCAAAATAATAAATATATACATATATAGTAGTGACCTCGTGAGACCATATAACCCACAACTGTGTATCTACGAGCCTCTACTAGAGTGCTAGACATAGGGACGGGACAGGACCCCGTCGTGCCCAAAATATACCTATATACACAAAATAATAATCAAATGCATCTCCGGAACAATTGAGTGCTCTCAAATCAGCTACTAGCTCCTACGAGTCTTGATCAAGATCTCCTCCTTGTCTACCTGTGGGCATGAACACAGCGTCCAAAGAAAACGGACGTCAGTACGAACATTGTACTGAGTATGAAAGGCATAAGTAATGAAAATACGTCAATGAGATAAAGGAAGCATCAATAAGGAGCAACTATATATGACTGTCACTTATAAAAGAAATAACATATGCTGACTTACTCAAAATCATCATTATATCATGTATGCATAAATGTATAAGTTGCCTGTCCATGTAGGTACGGTGTGATAATCAGTAGCCCGCGTCCAGGCCTCCCGCGTTCGGGGTACCATCTCATTCTGCCCACTAGTGGTGCTGCCCGTGCCATATAGTCACGGTGTAATCATCTATAAGTCACCCGCCTTAGCGGTGCTGCCCGGCCATATAGGCGCGGTGTAATATCATCAATATGTACTCATCATAATGCATGCATAGAAACTCAAAGATAGCTATACTTTATCGAGGTGACATAAGGTCGTGAACCCTCGATTCCATTATGGAGCATTTACAAGCATTCTGCCTCACCTTGAAGGAAATAGTATATAAGGTGAGTATATACAACAAATAGCACTATTAACTTTATAGGAGCATCATATCATGAACTTTAGAATCCTTAGACGCAAGCTCACCATCAACATTATTGGGCTCGTAACATATCTCTTTTCTCATATAGATATTCATGAACATAGACTCATCGTTTTACGGAATGTAGGAGAATCATGAAGAAGAAGAAAAAATCATACCATCGGATTCATTCCATAGAAAGAAAGGACTAGCCTCACATACCTTTGTCGTTTAACTACTCTATCGCTTGATCGTCCTCCTTCGAAGCTCGCGTTTCTACCTTCAGGAGGATTCGCATTAACATTAGTTACTCGGCTATAAGAACATTTTACTATTTCTAGGGAAAACTGGGCAGCATTTCCTTTGTTTCTACTACTTTTCCCACATTCTATATCAACTCCCAAACGTTCATAACAATATTCACAATATTGCAACAATAATCATCATTTACCTACATTTCCCACAATTCACCATTTTCCTTCAATTTCTCCACAGTTATGGTTATAGCTCACTATCGCGTTTTCTCATATATAATACTTATTCCATGGTCTAAATGTCATTCATAACATATTTACAATCACAACATATCGATAATCATGACTCAATCCAAACCTCTACCCAACAATGTCACTTATTCCCATATTTATGACCCATTTTCTACCTCCTTCTACAATCCAAGTGTTTCAAATTTTCAATACCTTAAATAACATGTAAATACCGTAAAACCCACCTTGGATGATGGATGAACAACCTTTGAGTGGAACTTCTCTTCTTGCACCAAAACCCTAACTCTCTTCTCTTGAGTTTTCTTGGCTTAGATAAACTTTTAATGGGTTTCATACACTTGATTTCATGGATTTGGTATAGTTGATCATGGTTTTCCCTTAGTTTCTTGTGGATGAATAATGGAGAAAGTTCTAGAGGTTTCTTTGGTGTGTGGAGGAGTAGAATGAACTGAAATAAAATAAGGGAGGGGTCCTTATATTAATTCTTAAAAATCAGTCCCGACCGAGATATACGGTACGATCGACGAAGCGTCGATCTGATCGTTGAAGTCGTTAAATTTCCAGTGACCAGCCTTTCGTTTCCTTTCATTCTACGGTTAGAGGGACGGTCCGTCGAACTGATCGACGGAGCGTCGATCTGTTCCGTCGAATGGTCTTTGCTCTAGCTCAATTCTATGGCACAATCGACGAAGCGTCGACCCATCCGACGATACAAAGAATAACCGTCGAACCCCCTTTTCGCAGAACTGCAGTGGAGTTTCATTTGACGAACTTTTCTCCCTTGCCTCTAACTTCTTTGGAATCTTAATTAGAATTATTAAACATCCCTTCTTACTTGTAGTGACATTATGTACACCTTAACTTACGTTAGTCCCTTCACCGCTCAGCAACCCAAAGTTCTGAGCTGTAACATGACCTTACGTCACTCCGATAGAGTTATAGCTTTCATTTGGGCTCTCATGCATACTTTATATATATGTAGCTATTTTCTGACACCGAGCCGCGCTATAGTCTGCCGGGTACAGCACGTAGATATGCACAATAGTGCAGTGGGTATGTTATGATGTTACCCCGGACACGGGATGATGATGATATGTTGATAACACCGAGCCTATATGGCCAGGTACGGTAATATATATATATATGTTTGATTTTTTTTTTTAAAAAAACTAAGCATGTATGACATCTGCCTTAAGAGGCATTCAGAGGTACAATTGATCTTTTTATCTTATGTTATCTTCATACTTTCATTATTTTGTTACTCATGCCTTACATACTTGGTACAGTATTCGTACTGATGTCCTTTTATTTGTGGACGCTGCGTTCATGGCCACAGGTAGATAGGGAGACAGACATGTGGCCTACTCGTTCCGGGCCGAGTTAGAGTTTTTTGGGGTCTCAGTTCAGAGATGATTCGGGTCAGACAAGGCCACCCGTACCACGATGTTCCCAGTATGGGAAGTTGCATTGGGGTCGATGCCGATTGGGTTCAGATGTTTGCTATTCATGTGGTCGACCAGGCCATATTATGCGTGATTGCCCCTCAGTTCATCGTAGAGGTAGGACCCAGCCTTCAGGGTCGGTAGCCGAATCTTCAGCATCTGTACGCCCTATGGGGCCAGGTTCACAGGCGCCAATCGGCCATGGTAGAGGCAGAGGGAGAGTTCCCAGTTCTAGCGGTCCTTAGCACCGTATTTATGCTTTTCCTGGACGCTAAGATCTTGAGTCTTCTCCTGATGTGGTCACAGGTATATTATCGGTATTTTCTCATGATGTATATGCTTTGATTGATCCGGGCTCCACATTGTCATATGTTACTCCATATATCGCGGGTCGATTTAGAGTCAAGCCGGAGTCGATTAAACCTTTTAAGGTGTCTATTCCCGTGGGTGAATCGGTAATAGCCAGCCGAGTATATAGAAATTGTATAGTTGTGATTTGTGATCATCGTACTATGATTGACTTGCACTAGTTAGAGATGGTGGATTTCGATGTTATTATGGGCATGGATTGGTTGGCTTCTTGCATTGCCAATGTTGATTGTAGAATGAAAATGGTTCGTTTCCAATTTCCGGAAGAACCAGTTTTAGAATGGAAAGGGAATACGACATCACCAAAAGGTAGGTTTATTTCCCATCTAAAGGCAAGGAAAATGATCACAAAAGGTTGCATTTATCATCTAGTTCGGGTTCAAGACGTAGAAGCTGAATCGCCAACTCTTCAGTCAGTCCCCGTGGTGAATGAATTTCCGTATGTGTTCCCGGAAGAGCTTCCAGGACTTCCTCCTGAGCGGGAGATTGATTTTGCCATTGATGTGTTGCCATACACTAAGCCTATATCTATTCCTCCCTATAGAATGGCACCCGCAGAATTGAAAGAGTTGAAGGAGCAGTTGAAAGACTTGCTTGATAAAGGCTTTATTAGGCCTAGTTCATCCCCGTGGGGAGCACCCGTATTGTTTGTCCGAAAGAAAGATGGTTCCTTGAGAATGTGCATTGATTATCGGCAATTGAATAAGGTGACGATTAAGAACAAGTATCCTCTCCCGAGGATTGATGACTTATTTGATCAATTACAAGGTGCCAAAAGGTTTTCAAAGATAGATTTGAGGTCCGGGTATCACCAAGTGAGAGTTAGGGAGAAAGATATCCCTAAGACAGCCTTCAGAACAAGATATGGTCATTTTGAGTTTCGGGTAATGTCATTTGGGATAACTAATGCACCAGCAGTATTTATGAATTTGATGAACAATGTGTTTAGGCCCTTCCTAGATCTGTTTGTGATTGTATTCATCGACGACATCTTGGTATATTCTAGATCCGAGGCAGAACATGCAGATCATTTGCGTACTATCCTTGGAGTTCTTCGAACTCGAGAGTTGTTTGCAAAATTTACTAAATGTGAGTTTTGGTTGAACTCAGTGACATTCTTGGGGCATATTGTTGCAGCCGATGGTATTCGAGTGGATGGCCAAAAGATTGAGGCCGTGAAGAATTGGCCAAGGCCCACAACTCCTACGGAAGTTCGTAGCTTTCTGGGCTTAGCAGGTTATTACAGGAGATTTGTTGCAGGTTTTTCTTCTATTTCTGCTCCACTCACAAAGTTGACCCAGAAATCAGCAAGGTTTCAATGGACAGATTCTTGTGAACGTAGCTTCCAAGAATTGAAAGGTAGATTAACTTCCGCCCCAGTCTTAACACTTCCAGAGGAATTGGAAGGATATGTTTTTTATTGCGATCCTTCAGGTGTTGGGCTAGGCTGTGTATTGATGCAACACGGTAAAGTGAATGCGTATGCTTCAAGGCAATTGCGAAAACATGAGCAGAATTACCCAACCCATGATCTAGAATTGGCCGCAGTAGCTCATGCATTAAAGATATGGAGACATTATTTATATGGTGTCCATGTGGATATTTATACAGATCATAAGAGTCTTCAGTATATCTTCAAACAGAAAGAGTTAAATTTGCTGCAACGACGACGGTTGGAATCGCTAAAAGATTACGATGTCGATATCATGTATCACCCCGGAATGACAAATGTTGTGGCTGATGCTCTTAGCCGCAGATCTATGGGAAGTTTATGTGATGTATGACAGAGATGAGAGAAATGGCCCGTGAGCTCCAGCAGTTGGCTAGCATAGGAGTTCGAGTAGTGGACTCAGGTAGCAAGGGAACTACTATTCAGGATTTAGCAGTCTCGTCGCTGGTAGCAGAAGTGAAAGAGCGGCAATACGAGGATTCCATTCTAATGCATTACAGAGATATATTCCCTCAGAAAGAGGAGTCATCATTTGACCTTTCAGGAGACGGAGTTCTCCGATGCCGAGGCAGATTATGCGTTCCCGATGTGGCAGGCTTACGCCACCAGATATTGAGAGAAGCTCATTGTTCCCGTTATTCTGTTCACCCTGGAGCGATGAAAATGTATCATGATATTAAGTCTGTATATTGGTGGAATGGGATGAAGAAAGATATAGCGGAATTCGTAGCCCAATGTCCCAACTGTCAACAAATGAAAATCGAGCACCAAAAGCCGGGTGGATTGTTGCAAGCTATAGAAATTCCAACTTGGAAGTGGGAAGTAATTAACATGGACTTCATTACAGGCTTACCCCGTTCTCGACGTAAGTATGATTCCATATGGGTGATTGTAGATAGACTCACAAAGTCAGCTCATTTCTTACCGGTCAGAACGACCTATGTGGCAGAGGATTATGCAAAGCTTTATTTTAAGGAGATAGTGAGACTCCATGGTGTTCCAGTATCTATTATCTCTGATAGAGGGAATCAGTTTACAGCTAATTTTTGGAAGTCTTTCCAAGAGGGTTTAGGGACCCAAGTGAGCCTTAGCACGGCATTTCATCCGCAGACCGGTAGGCAAGCTGAGCATACCATTCAGACTCTTGAAGATATGTTGCGAGCATGTATGATAGATTTTGGAGGTAATTGGGATGATCATTTGCCACTCATTGAATTTGCTTACAATAATAGTTATCATTCTAGCATTCAAATGGCACCGGATGAAGCTTTATATGGGCAAAAGTGTAGATCCCCAATTGAGCGGTTCGAGACAGGAGAGGCTAAATTGATAGGGCCAGACTTAGTCCAGCAAGCCATAGAGAAAGTCAACCTTATACAAGATCGGTTGTTAGCAGCCCAAAGTCGTCAAAAGTCCTATGCGGATAATCGTCGAAGAGACTTAGAGTTCCAAGTTAATGATTGGGTATTCTGGAAAGTGTCACCAATGAAGGGTGTAATGACATTTGGCAAAAAGGGGAAACTTAGTCCTCGATACATTGGGCCTTATGAGATTGTACGAAAGATAGGCAAAGTGGCCTATGAGTTAGATTTACCTCTGGATTTGGAGTCAGTCCATCCAGTTTTCCATGTCTCGATGCTTCGAAAATGTGATGGAGACCCTACTAAGATCGTGCCAATAAGTGATGTGCAGGTGACAGAAAAGTTGACTTATGAAGAAGTACCCATTGCCATACTAGATAGGCAAGTACGGAGGCTTAGAAACAAAGAAGTGGCCTCAGTTAAGGTTTTATGGAGAAGTAGTAAGCGAGAATAAATGACATGGGAAGCGGAAGAAAGTAAGCGATCCAGATACCCGCATTTGTTTCAGCCCTTGGAAGAGATCTACGATGAGACGTCAAGATCATAAGGTACGTATGTTTTCCTTTTATGCTTCTTGGTCGTGTGTGGCCAAATTTTATTGCTATTATGTTGTGGCCCTGTGAGGCATTGTTATTATGGGTTGTTGTGACAGGATGGTAGTGCCATATTATAGGGGAGACTCTAGCGAAATTTTTATAGAATCCTCGAGAACTTTAACATTCAAGGACGAATGTTCTTAAGGGGGGAAGAATGTTACACCTCGGAAAATCTTCCGTTGATGCACAGGCGAATGGACTAGTGAGGAGTGCGAGCATACGATATTTCCGTAAGTAAGAAATGACATTCGATGACTCTAGATAAGATTTCAAGGATGTTTGAGATGGGGGAAGAAAGTTGGCCAAGAGAAGGCAAGGCATACGATGGGTATCGGAAGGAATTACGAGTAATGAGTTAACGAGGACTTAATGATGTCATGGAGAAGAGTTATAACGTCCTTTAGATTGGTATTGAAGTGTTGAACAAGTGCTAAGAAGGTTCCATAAGGATTGGAGATCAAACGAGTCGACGAAACGGACCTCGGAACCACTGGGCCGTATAAATTATACGGCCAAACATACTGGCTGTATAAATTATACGGTCCGTATGTTTGGGACCGTATAATAAGCCCAAAATGGCCCAACTTTCTGGTCCGTATATACGGTCGGGGACTGTTTTGTGTATTAAATAAGGCAGCCAAGGTTTATTTCATTTCACTTCTACATGACACCCCTTCTCTCTAAAACATCTCTCTACATTTATTCCACAATAATTCAAGGATTATTAGTGATCAACAACATAAACCAAGTGAATCAAGTGTAAGGAAACCCATTAAAGATCATTCAAGTCAAGAAATCTCATTGGAGATGAACTAGGGTTTTTGCTCAAGTGGAGTATTATCAACCAAGGTTCGTTCCTACAGCATCTTAGGTAAGATTCATGGTATTTATATGTTGTTTAAGGTATTTGAGAGTTGAAATACTTGGATTGTAGAAGGGTATAAAAAGATGGGTCATGAATGTGGAATAGTGTCATTTTGAGTAATAGCTTGAATTGAGTCATGATTCTTGATGTGTTGTGATATAAATATGTTATAAATGACGTTGAGAACATGGGATAGACAATGTATGTGAATGAACGTAGTCGTGTGTATTATGACCATGGGTATGGGTGATTGAAAGTAAATTGAGAAATGTGGATAATGTGGATGAATAATGACTATTTTTATAGTATTGTGAATGTTTTATTGACGTTTGGGAGTTGATGTACGCTATAGAGGAATGTCGTATAAATAGGGGAGACGTTGCCCGATTTTCTCTAGTTTTCGTCATGTATGCTAGCTATCGATTCTAATGATAGTATGACGTTAATGAAGGTAGAAACGCGAGCGTTGAAGAAGAGCGTGCAAGTGGCAAATAGTTGAACGAAAAGGTATGTAAGCCTAACCCTTCTTTCATAAGGCATGGTTCTTTGGCCAAACGTCTAAATCTTCTATAAGACTATGATATCCTTCAAATGATTTGATCTTCCGAGCTTGTAAGCTCACGATTCTTGATACGCTACTATTGTAATAAGTTCCTCGTATGACGAGTAAGCCTATAAAGATAGATGTAATGAATGACGATAATAGTGATAATGATATCAATGACGATTATAATGACGATGATGACAATGATGTTAGTAGTAGAGATGCCTATGAGCTATTAGGTATATGTATCTATGTATAGCTATTATGGAACCCCGAGCTTATGAGGCCGGGTAGGATATGTAAGTAAGTATGTATATGATTATGTAATGCGCGCACACTTCTGCAGATGGTACGGATAACCCTGACGCCTTGGTAGGGCCAGGTAAATGTAACCCTGAAGCCTTGGTGGGCCAGGTATGTGTAACCTTGAGCCTTGGCTGGCCAAGTATGCATGAAACACCAATCCTTCATGGTCGGGTATGCTATGTAAATGCTATGTATATGATATGATGATGTATACGATATAGATATGAGAATGAATATGAATATGATACGATCACGAATAAGAGTATGTATATGATATGAATATGAATAAGGATACGTAAATGGACACAGATACGATTATGGATGTATGTACACAAAATACGCATTAGAAATGGGAAGTTCCTATGAAAGGTAAGTAAGTGCTTATGACGAATATGTTACGATCTCCCATCCTATGCTATTCCTTATGTTGTATATTATGCTTGTATGTTGATATTGATCATGCTTTACATACTCAGTACATTCTTCGTACTGACGTCCTTTTGTTTGTGGACGCTGCGTCATACCCGCAGGTGCATAGGGAGACAGACTCGATCCATAGCTACATTATCAGGGACTACATAGCAGAGCTCCATTTCATTCAGAGCCATAGCTTTTGGGTACTTATTCTTTTGTGAACATAATTATGGGCATAGCGGAGTCCTGTCCCGCCTATATGATATGTTGTACTCTCCTTAGAGGCTCGTAGACATGTGTATATGGTTAGGTATGTCTGGCCTTGTCGGCCTATATTTTGTATATCATTTTGATAGCCTTGTCGGCTCATGTACATTGATGTGGCATAGATGCCAATGATGATATAAAGGCATGGTTGTCCAATGGGACTAGCATGATGAATGAATAGAATTGTATGTTTAAACATGTGGCTCACCTAGATGTAAGTGTAAGTGTAAGCCAAGGGGTGCCCGGGTGGGCTAGTACCGAGTGCTCGTCGCGGCCCCCCTAGTCGGGTCGTGACATATGGGCATAGTTTTATGGCGAATGAATCGATGCGCATTTATCTCTTGGACTCATGCTTACAGATTATGATATTCATGAGTTATCTTTGTGGTCCACCAAGATATGATTATGAGATGTATGTTAAGAGGTGCTCGGTGGGTTAGCTTCGGGTGCCCGTCATGGCCCTCTAGCTAGGTCGCGACAAAAGTTGTATTAGAGCCGTTTGTCCTAGGGTTTGTCTACGAGCTGTGTCCAGTAGAGGGTTGTTTATGGGTGTGAAGCATGCCACACTTATAAACAGGAGGCTGCAGGGCATTTAGGAATGATTGAACTTTCTCTCTCATCTTAGATCGTGCAATAGAGCCGTGTTATAAGGGTTCCCTTTTTCTTGACCGCGTGTTATGATTTCAACGGTGCCTATGAAGAGAAAGCTACAGCGGCCGAGAAGGGCAAGTCCGTGGAAGGTATGAGAACTGGACGGGTACCGCTTACAGATGTAGAGGAGGGCGAGTGCCAGAACGAGGTTCCATCTCGGTCCTCCCATACTCCACCCACTCCAGAAGAGTATAGAGGAGCCCCAGCTCCAGCTCCAGCACCCCCAGTTCCTCTACCGAATGCCACAGGCCAAGAGATAAGAGAGACTATTTAGTTGTTTACCAAGTTAGTAGCCGCTCAATCTCAGCGATAGGGTGCGGGTTATGGTGATAGGGTCGTTAGTGCCAGATTTCGTGATTTTATTAACTTAGACCCTCCAGAATGTTTTGGGCCGAAACTAGATAAGGACACGCAGAACTTTATAGATGGGATGTTAGGACATTGAGGGTGATGCATGCTTCATATGTTGAGTCGGTAAAGTTGACCTCTTACTGATTACGGGGTGTGGCTGTTCATTGGTATAATACCTGGGTGTCTTTTAGAGGGTTGACGCACCTCCACCTGTATGGCAAGAGTTTGTAGATGCTTTCTTTTGACATTATTTGATGCCAGAGATTCGATGATCCAGAGCTGATAGGTTCCTAAACCTTAGACAGGGGAACATAAGTGCTCGGGAGTATAGCCTTCATTTTAACTCATTAGCTAGGTATGCTCCAGCTATGGTAGCTGATATGGGAGATTGTGTCTACCGGTTTGTGAGTGGTTTGGGACCACATTTGATTGATAATTGCTTGATGGCCTCAAATTAGGAATGTATGGATATTTCTCATATTCAGGCTGACGCCCAAACTCTTGAGGAGCGACAGCAATAACAGAGGGGTGAGCGGAAGCATGATAGGGGTTATAGTAAGAGAGCCAGATCCACAGGTGCTGTTACTGAGTTCAGAAGGGGTTAGAGGCAGCAGTATTCTAGACACTCCATCCATTTAGCAGCTAGTGCACCTCCACGATTTGTAGGCAAGAGATTTGATCGACCTATTTATTCAGAATCGGGTCAGAGTTCTAGAGCCTCAGGTTCTCAGTATAGGTGTGATTTAGGCTAGATAAGGCCGCCTTTACCACGATGTACCCAGTGTGGTAAACTACATTCGGGACAGTGCCGTTTGGGTTCAGATACTTGTTATGCCTGTGGTCAGGTAGGCCATATGATGCGTGATTGTCCATCGAGAGGTGGTAGAGGTATCATTCAACCCATAGGATCAACAACTGGTTCATCATCATCTGTGTGCCCTCCGGGGCAAGGCTCTCAGACGTCAGCAGGCCATGGTAAAGGTAGAGAGGGAGCGTCCAGTTCAAGCAGTTTTCAGAACCGCTGCACTGGCTGGACGACAGGATCTTGAGTCTTCATCTGATGTTGTTACAGGTATATTATCAATATCTTCTCATGATGTGTATGCATTGATTGATCCTGGTTTTACATTGTCGTATGTTACTCCTCTTATCGCTGGTCAGTTTGGGGTGAAACCTGAGTCGATTAAACCTTTCGAAGTGTCTACACCCGTTGGTGACTCAGTGATAGCTAGACGGATATATAGAAATTGTGTGGTTATAGTCTGTTATCATTCTACTATGGCAGATTTGATTGAGCTAGATACGATAGACTTTGATGTAATTATAGGTATCGATTACAGACAACTGAATAATGTGAAACTAAAAAAAAACAACTTCCAATAATTGATGATTTATTTGATTAGTTGCAGGGTCCCAAAGGGTTCTCAAAGATAGATTTGAGATCAGGGCACCACCAGGTGAGAGTTAGAAAGAAGGACATTCCGAAGACGGCCTTCAGAAATAGATATGGTCATTTCGAGTTTCAGGTAATGCCGTTCGGGTTGACTAATGCACCGACGGTATTTATAGATTTAATGAACACTGTATTCAGGCCTTTCCTAGATTTGTTTGTGATCATGTTTATCGATGATATCCTGGTATATTCTCGATTCGAAGCAGAGCATGCAGATCATTTACGTGCTGTCCTTAGAGTTCTTTAGGCCTGGGAGTTATATGCGAAGTTCTCTAGATGTGAGTTCTGGTTGAATTCTGTGACTTTTCTGGGGCAGATTATTTCAGCTGATGGTATTCGGGTGGATACCCAGAAAATTGTAGCTGTAAAGACTTGACCGAGGCCTACAACACCTACGGAAGTTCGTAGTTTTTTTTAAAACTGTTTTTCAAGAAAGTATTTTTGGGGAGAAGCAGTTTGTGTTTAGCTAATTCATTTGAAAAGTGTTTTTGACCGCTTTTAGTAAGCAGATTATGCTTGGCTAATCTTTTAAAAAAGTGCCTTTGAGTGTCAAATTATGAAAAAGGACAACTATCAATGAACGTTTACTATCAAGATTATTTTGCAGAAAGAAAATATTTTGAATATCTATTATGATTTTTTTTTACTGTTATTTAATTAAAATTTTAAAATACATATTAAAATTCTCAATTAGCATAATACATAGATAAATAAAAACAAATATATATATGACCGCTTTAGTAAGCAGATTATGCTTGGCTAATCTTTTAAAAAAGTGCCTTTGAGTGTTTATATATATATATGACCGCTTTGAGTAAGCAGATTATGCTTGGCTAATCTTTTAAAAAAGTGCCTTTGAGTGTCAAATTATGAAAAAGGACAACTATCCATGAACGTTTACTATCAAGATTATTTTGCAGAAAGAAACTATTTTGAATATCTATTATGAAATTTTTTTACTGTTATTTAATTAAAATTTAAAAATACATATTAAAATTCTCAATTAATATAATACATAGATAAATAAAAACAAATATATATATATATATATATATATATATATATATAATATTGATATACTATCAACACAATTATTTAATATACTAGAAAACTACAACCAAAATAAAATTCAAAATCATTCCACTAATTAAAATTCAACACAAAGAATTGTTAATTTATACTTGGTAAATATGTATTTATGGTAGGGATATTTTGGTCTCGAAGAAAATAATTTTATGCTTCTGCTTCTGTCTTTTTCAAGAAGTAGAAATTTTCTGCTTCTTCCCAACCGCTGAAAAACAGCTTCTACTACTACTTAAAGATTGTTTTAATAAATGGCCAAACACCCTAAATATCTAAAAAAGTGCTTTTCCTTTAAAAAAAAAAGAAACTTTTGCCCTCAAAACTTCTAGGCAAAACAGGCTGTTAGTTTCACTGAATATCAAGTTTAGGCGCGTTTTAAGTTAGTCCTTAACAATACTTTTAGTGATAGTATGTCTCGGGATGGAAATAACATAGCGTTATGTGGAAGTTAGAAATTACTAATATTGAACGACAATAATCAGATATCAAAGAGATCTATACTAAAAGAAGCATAATAGTTTAATATGGTTTGGCCAATGATCATCTCCCCCTAAATGAGACTGCTTTAAAAACTATATTATGGATGCTATTTTTGTTATTTGTGTGAAGGAAGGATCCTAAATTTGTAGAAGTGCAAAACTTCTCCTCCAAGAAAATGATAACCATGGAAGGATCCTTTTACACCAAGAAAACTGTTCTGAAGTAAAACACAATTATGTTAAAATCCAAATAAGGTAGAAAATTCAGCACAAATCCTAACAAATCTCCCCTTGGCCTTAATTTCATACAAAATAATCTCAATCATCCTTCTTTACATAATCTTCATCACTGTTGCTTGTCATTATTAAAAGTAGGTATGGATTAAAATTGAAGCCTTGTGCGTTAAAAAGTAAACACGGGTTAATAATATTAGAACGATGTGTTAAAAATGAGTAGAGTTTGAAAGTGGAGCCCAAACATTAAAAGTAATCATGGATTGAAATTGAAGTCCAAACCTTCAAAGTAAGGAAGGGTTGAAAGTTGAATACAAGTGTTAAAAGTGAGCATGATTTGAAATTACTCCCTCCGTCCCAAAAAGATTGTCTTAGTTTGACTTGGCACGGAGTTTAAGAAATAAATGAAGACTTTTAAAATGTTTGGTCCAAAAAAAGCTCTAGATATTTGTGTGACTGTAAATCATCTCATAAAGTTAAATACTTTCTAAATATAGAAATGTCCCAATCTTTTTAGGACAAATTAATAAGGAAAATAATACAATATTTTTGGTATAGAGGGAGTAATATTTCTTTTTAACGATGGAGCATCAAGGTTGATAAAAATATGGTTCAAAATTAGTACGTTAGACTTTTTTTTTTTGACAAAAAATAATCATTACTGTCAAATTGGTTGCAACTTGATTTAATCCATTCTGGACCAGTCTTCAACCTCACAGAAACATTGAGTCTGATATCACTTGTTGAGATCGAAATAAAAGGGCGTCACAATTGCAAATATTGAATGACGATAAATTAGACATTAAAAAAAAAAACTATACTAAAAGAAACATAATAACCTTAGATGGTTTGGCCAATTGGACTACATATAAGAAAACTAATATAAAAAACTATTGAGTGAATAATCTCCGCTAAATGAGACTCCTTTAGAGACTATATTGTGGACTATTGTGTTATTTGTGGAAGGAAGGATCCTTGATTTATAGAAGTGTAAAACTTCTACTCCAACAAAAGAATATATGAAAGAGTCATCCTTTTTCACCAAAAAAAAAAACATTTTTGAAGTAAAATACAATCATAATAAAATTCAAACAAGATGAGATATTCAAGCATATCCTAAATAGTTTGGTGCATAAGTTTTTAGCCTATTAACATACATTTACACTATTATTACAACATAAAAGTTGCGTGCTAGCGTTCTTAGCTTCAACTTGGTCATTCATTCGTGATGTTCGGCCTAAAAATGCATATATTTAGCCATTGTTGTCTCACATTTTAATACTTTTAATCGTCTTTTGAGTATCATTATATTACTTTCTGCTTAATAATATATTTTTATTATGTAGAAATAAATCAGGGTGAAGATGACGAGATTTGGAGCAAAACTGAATAAAAAACGGAAGAAAAAGAAAGAAGAAAAAGATGGGGGACAAGAAGGGGGGTATTCCTTAGAGTTTCCTCCCCCCCCCCCCCCCCCCCCAACGAAAAGACAAGAAAAAAGGGCAGAAGAAAAATTGCATCACTAGAAATTTTCCTTGGTGCGCCGCCTTGGACGACGCTCAGGGCGGTGCGCCAGGCTTATTTTCGGTTGTTTCCCGGTTCGAGTTGGATTTGATTTTTAAAGTCTCGGTATTTTAGTACTGTATAAATACATATTCTACACGGTCTTTATATAACTTTGTGATAACTTGAAACCCTCAGTTCAGAACTTTTGACCTGGAGAGAGCTTAGAGCTGCCGTAGAGGCCAGAGTTACAGGGTTTTATCTTTTCTTCTCGGTAATAATTATTTTTACGTTTTTATTCGGATGATTTGTTGTTTTTCCTCCATGTCTATGTGGAGCTAAACTCTTTAGTTCTAAGGTTTTGACGCTAGCGTGAAAGTTGACGTTTGATTATCGTTTATATCTATTTATTCTCTGTCTTTGGGTTATTTATTTATTCTTGGTCTTAATTGTTTGATTATTTGATGAAATAGTTGAGCACTATCTGTGGCGTGTGAATTGAACTAGGGATAGGGAATTTGCATGCGTAATAAGAATAAATAAAGCTTGTTCAATTAATCGTTTCGCTAATGAGGATAAGAATATACCCTTTAGCCTTTCTTAGTTGAATACGGTGAACTAAATGCGTTCTTGTTACCTCTGACAACCATAGGAATATAGGTGTTATAGTAGCATCTACAGCTTGTGAGCAACTCGGAAGATACTCATAAAGTAAACGTCAACCCGTCAACTAGTAACCCATAGGTAGAGCGATTTGAAGACTCAACTGGATTGTTAATGGTCATAGCACTAGATCTATCTCTTCTCTGATAAAAATCCGCTCTTTCTTGGTTAAAGTTCATTACTTGTTTTATTTTATATATCTTTGGATTTTACTTCTTGTTTAGATAACTAGCATTAGTTTAATTTAGTAAACAGTTAATCATAAGTCTGTGGGTACAATATCTTGACTTAAAACATTTTATATTACTTGTACGACCGCGTATAGTTGCGTGTGCTTTTGGGAGCAACAGGTTTTTGGTGCCGTTGCCGGGGACTTAGAAATTAATTACTTATCTAGATTAGACTTTTCGTTTTGTCTATTCAAGTTTTATTTTTTTTTGTTTAATATTCTAGTATTTTTCTTGACATGGCATCTTGGAACGAAAATTTATCGAATGTTGGGTATTCAAGTTTTAATAATTTTTGTGCACATTGTGGAGGACCCCACTTATGGGAAAATTATTCTAAAATTTGGATCCTACGGGAAGTGCTGTGTGACTCTTCTAAATCATGTGATTGGAATTTTGTAAATGGTGTGGTAGTCAGTGGAATGAGTGTCGTAACTGTTGTTCTAGTCTCTCAAGTGATTTTCACAAAGTGGATGTTGTGAGTGATACTTGGCTATTGGTTCGAGCTCACTGATTAGAGGTATGGGGGGATTATCTTGATGAAATTACAAGTGCCATGACATACTTCATGGAAGAAAGAATTAAGCTCGGATAAGAGATAGACCAATTTGGCTCAGATATCCATGACCTGCAAGCTCAATTGAGTAAAACGGTTGAGGCATCTGATGCCCAGCCACATATTATCTTGGATAGTGGCCAGCATGTGGAGTAGATGGAGGAATTCCAATCATTTGATCAGATCTTTGTTGATGATGCCAATGTTGAGGAAGTGTACAAAAGTGAGGATGTCAAAATTAATATAGTTTTAGAGTTGGGGCGTGTTGGTCCTCATTCTAAAACTTTTTTCTACATTATATTTGGTTGGCGACATGAAAATTGAGCCTTCCACGCCGATGAAGAAGTGTATAGATAACGAACAAGAGCCTTATGTCCTGAAATTTACCACACCAAAAAGACAAAATGACATTTCTCACTTAAGGGCCAAAAAGCGCAAGATGCGACACCTATTGTTTGGGTCCCTAATTTTTACACCACCGCCCAGAAGCGTGACAGAAAATTTGATGCAAAATTAGGGGTGAAATTCATAAGTTCGAGATGGAGAAAAAGTTGATTCACGTCGTGCCGCGACGTTAAATCAAGCGTTAGGCAACCCAACTTGTATTTTATTTTAATTTTAATTTAATTTATTTTTATAGTGTTACGTTTTGTTTTGTTTTGTTTTTATTTTGCAGATTAGGGGAAGTCTGAGTACTCGAAGCTGAAAGCTGAGGAGCATGTTTGAACTTAAGTGTGGGGTCGTTCCGACCCTTAATGTTGAGGTTATGCTATTAGCTAGGTCCTAGAGGGACCCAGCGAGTATTTCTTGCTTTACATCTTTTTAATTTTTTCCATCTATAGGCACTGAGGGCATTGCATGATTTTAAGTGTGGGGTGGGACATACGCCCCTGGTAAGGTTGAGGATGATGATTTAATATGCCTTCGGATTTTTTTATTAGTTTTGAGTCTTAGTGTCGAGAAAAAAAAATTAAAAAATTCAAAAAAGATTTTTTTTTTCGATTTTCTTTAGTAACTTCTTAAGTCCCTCATTAGTGGCATTCATCATCCGCCCCATTGGGTTTTCTTATGCCCTCGGTTCTTTCCTGAGGGGGGCCTTTAAACCGGATAATATTTTTAATTTTTAGGATTAAGTTTTTTTAGTAGTAGTAAAGGAGAGAGAAGAAAGACCTTGTGACTTGTTTGATACTAGCATATTCATGCCTAAGCTTGAGTAGTACTTTCGTGTGAGTGCTTGAGTAATGAAAAAAAAAGCAGACTATCTGACATCTACACTCATGGTTGTGACTTTGTATATAACTTATTCTTATGTAGTTCGCCATGGTCCTAACTGTCCTAGAGTAGAATTGATCCATCCTGATTGAGACTTGTGCCATGTGTGGTCAGTATTACTTGCTTATATTCCATGTTTTGCATCTTAGTTTTGAACTTGCCCTGCATGTTATTGAAATGAAATAAAAAGTGTTGCTCTTTTAGAAGATGATGATAGGCTTTCTTTGATATGTCTTGTGAATTTTAGCCTTTTCAGATATTGTTACCACTAGTTAGCCCTTTGAGCCTGTGGCCTTTCGTTTGTTAGTCGTATTTTGCCTTGATCCTTTTGTTTGAATCCCTAGTTTTTGCACCCTGCTTCCTTGAGCACTGTAGCTTAGACTGTGATATAATTGTTAAATCTGAAGAAAGGGATGGTCGAGTGTAAAAGGTGACCAATGATAGTTGCAAAGTGATGAAAGGCCCTCTTAGAAAGAATGTGAAAAAAAGGAGAAAAATTACTTGAAAAGTAAAATAAAAATTGAAGCATTCTTGATATGATGAAAATTTCTAGTGAAATAATTGATGAAGAGAGGGCTGAAAAATAAAGTGAAGAGGTGAAAATAATGGGTGATGAAGTCTAAAAGTTCAAAGTGCTTAGGGAAGTGTAAGTCACTATTATAAAGTTTTCCTACCCATCCTCTAGCCTACAATACAATTAAGGTCCTATTTGATTAAATTCGAGCACACTTAATTAGTAGAGAATTACATAACGGGCAAGCCTATGGTTCTTTGTGCATAAATGTGAATTTCTTTGTGAGTGCGAGAGTTGTGCTTTGATGCTAAGTCCTTAATTTACATTCGGTTCTTTGATTTGAGTGTGTGGACTATTTATTCTTGTGAGGGCACTTGTTTCATGATAGATAGGTGATGTTATTAGATTTCTTTGACAGAGTAGGTGAGCAGTCTTAAATTTGATGAGTTAGAGTCCTTCTCTGAGATTAGGAGGTTAGAAGTTTGTTGTTTGTTTATTGACTTGTACTTCTTGCATGATGATCAGGAAGTATATGTTTGATGGTTTAAGTTGATATAAGGCCTAATTGTTGGTATCAACTAAAGTGGTGGTGTTCCTAGGCTTGATTTATTGAGAGTGGTTTTAATGCTTACTCGAGGACGAGCAAGAGTTGAAGTGTGGGGTGGTGATGTTCAGCCTAAAAATGCATATATTTAGCCATTGTTGCCTCACATTTTAATACTTTTAATCGTCTTTTGAGTACTGTTATATTTCTTTGTGCTTAATATTATATTTTTATTATGTAGCAATAAATCAGTGTGAAGATGAAGAGATTTGGAGTAAAACTGAATAAAAATCGGAAGAAAAAGATGGGGGACAAGAAGGGGGACGCTCCTTAGAGTTTGTCCCCCCAATGAAAAGACAAGAAAAAAGGGCAGAAGAAAAATTGAATCACTGGAAATTTTCCTTGGTGCGCCGCCTTGGGCGACGCCCAAGACGGTGTGCGAGGCTTATTTTCGGCATGTTTCTCGGTCCGAATTGGATTTGGTTTTTTAAAGTCAGGCCTTTTAGTACTCCATAAATACATAATCTACATGGTTTTTATATAACTTTGGGATAACTTGAATTCCTTAGTTCAGAACTTTTGACCTAGAGAGAGCTTGGAGCTGCCGTGGATGCCAGAGTTACATGGGTTTATCTTTTCTTCTCTGTAATACTTATTTTTACGTTTTTATTCAGATGATTTGTTGTTTTTCCTCCATGTCTAGGTGGAGCTAAACTATTTAGTTCTAGGATTTGACGCTAGCATGAAATTTGACATTTGATTATCGTTTATATCTATTTATTCTCCATCTTTGGGTTATTTATTTATTCTTGGTCTTGATTGTTTGATTATTTGACGAAATAGTTGAGCACTATCTGTGGCGTGTGAATTGAACTAGGGATAGGGAATTTGCATGCGTAATAAGAATAAATAAAGCTTGTTCGATTAATCGTTTCGCTAATGAGGATAGGAATATACCCTTTAGCCTTGCTTAGTTGAATACGGAGAAGTAAATGCGTTCTTGTTACCCCTGACGACCATAGGAATATAAGCGTTATAGTAGCATCTACAAGCTTGTGAGCAACTCGGAAGATACTCATAAAGTTAACATCAACCCGTCAACTACTAACCCATAGGTAGAACGATTTGAAGACTCAACTGGATTGTTAGTGGTCATAACCCTAGATCTATCTCTTCTCCGATAAAAATCAGCTCTTTCTTGGTTGAAGTTCATTATTTGTTTTATTTTATTTTTAGTTAGTTAATAATTATATCTTGAGATTTTACTTCTTGTTTAGATAATTAGCATTAGTTTAATTTAGTAAACAGTTAATCACAAATCTTTGGGCACGATATCTGGACTTAAAAATCCTACATTACTTGTACGACCGTGTATACTTGCGTGTGCGTTTGGGAGAAAAACGTTTTTGGTGCCGTTGTCGGAGACTTAGAATTTAATTATTTATCTAGATTAGACTTTTCGTTTTGTCTATTCAAGTTTTAATTTTTTTTGTTTAATATTCTAGTATTTTTCTTGGCATGGCAACTTGGAACGAAAATTTATCGAATGTTGGGTATTCATATTTTAATAATTTTTGTTCACTTTGTGGAGGACCGCACTTATGGGAAAATTGTTCCAAAATTTGGATCGTAAGTTCTATGTGACTCTTCCAAATCATATGATTGGAACTTTTGTAAATGGTGTGGTGGTCAGTGGAATGAGTGTCCTAACTGTTGTTCTAGTCTCTCAAGTGAGTTTCACAAAGTGGATGTTGTGAGTGATACTTGGCTATGGGTTCGAGCTCACCGATTGGAGGTCTGGTGGGATTATCTTGATAAAATTACAACTGACATGACATACTTCATGGAAGAAAGAATGAAGCTCGGACAAGAGATAGACCAATTTGGCTCAGATATCCATGACCTGCAAGCTCAATTGAGTAAAACGGTTGAGGCGTTTGATGCCCAACTACATAATATCTTGGATAGTGGCCAGCATGTGGAGCAAATGGAGGAATTCCAACCATTTGATCAAATCTTTGTTGATGATGCCAGTGTTGAGGAAGTGTACAAAAGTGAGGATGTCAAAAATAATATAGTTTTAGAACTAGGGCGTATTGGTCCTCATTCTAAACATTTTTGTTTATTATGTTTGGTTGGCGACATGGAAATGGAGCCTTCCACGCCGATGAAGAAGTGTATAGATGAGGAACAAGAGCCTTATCCTGAAATTTGCCACACCAAAAAGACAAAACGACATTCCTCACTTAAGGGCCAAAAAGCGTAAGATGCGATACATATTGCTTGGGTCCTTAATTTTTACACCACCACCCTAGAAGCGTGATAGAAAATTTGATGTAAACTTTGGGGTGAAATTCATAAGTTCAAGATGGAGAAAACAGTTGATTCACGTCGTGCCGCGACGTTAAATCAGGCGCTAGGCAACCCAACTTGTATTTAATTTTAATTTTAATTTAATTTATTTTTATAGTGGTACGTTTTGTTTTGTTTTGTTTTTGTTTTGCAGATTAGGGGAAGTTTGTGTACCAAAAGTTGAAAGCTGAGGAGCATGTTTGAGCTTAAGTGTGGGGTCGTGCCCATGGCGGTGCGCCAGGCTTATTTTTGACTGTTTCCCGGTTCGAGTTGGATTTGGTTTTTTAAATCCCAGGACTTTTAGTACTCTATAAGTACATATTCTACACGGTTTTTATATAACTTTGGGATAACTTGAATTCCTTAGTTCAGAACTTTTGACCTAGAGAGAGCTTAGAGCTACCATGGAGGCCAGAGTTACAGGGCTTTATCTTTTCTTCTCTGTAATACTTATTTTAATGTTTTTATTCGGATGATTTGTTGTTTTTCCTCCATGTCTATGTGGAGCTAAACTCTTTAGTTCTACGGTTTTGACGCTGAAAGTTGACGTTTGATTATCGTTTATATCTATTGATTTTCCATCTTTGGGTTATTTATTTATTCTTGGTCTTAATTGTTTGATTATTTGACGAAATAGTTGAGCACTATCTGTGGCGTGTGAATTGAACTTGGGATAGGGAATTTACATGCATAATTAGAATAAATAAAGCTTGTTCGATTAATCATTTCGCTAATGAGGATAGGAATATACCCTTTAGCCTTGCTTAGTTGAATACGGAGAAGTAAATGCGTTCTTGTTACCTCTGACGACCATAGGAATATAGGTGTTATAGTAGCACCTACAAGCTTGTGAGATACTCGGAAGATACTCATGAAGTTAATATCAACTCGTCAACTAGTAACCCATAGGTAGAACGATTTGAAGACTCAACTGGATTATTAGTGGTCATATCTATCTCTTCTCCGATAAAAATCCGCTCTTTCTTGGTTGAAGTTTATTATTTATTTTATTTTATTTTATTTTTAGTTAGTTAATAATTATATCTTGAGATTTTACTTCTTGTTTAGATAATTAACATTAGCTTAATTTAGTAAACAATTAATCATAAGTCTCTGTGGGCACGATATCTGGACTTAAAAATCCTATTCTACTTGTACAACTGCGTATGCTTGCGTGTGCGTTTGGGAGCAACAATTGGATTTGACAAATTTTGGTTCCATATGTTCTAATTTTTCTTTCTACAAGTGAAACAATACCGCATGTAATGATTTCATTTTGCTCTTCTAGTCAGACCCTTCTTGTGAGGTGGCAATTTGGTCAGGGGAGGGGGAAGAGAAAGCAATAGACAAAAGTCCAATAATAATAATCTAAAATGCAACTTGATATTTGAAACCCCGTTAAACACTTCAAAAAAGAGTATGATTAAACTTTTTGAAACATGGATAACCATGACATAAATAAGAGGATGTTCTTTCTTATAGAGGAATGGATGATGAAAACTTCCCATATTCATTACCGGTTGGAAAAACATTCTCTAGGAAACAAGAAAAGGTCATAATCCCCAAAAAGTTCCGAAGAGATAGTACAGACCATTTGTTATCATTATTAGAACTTGCGGTTCTTAAGGTTTGAGTATTTAAAAGGTTAATCGAAGGTAACCTCCCTTTCAATAAATACCTTCACGCAATATACTTGTCATTTGTGAAGGAAAATAGAGAACATTAAGAAGATAGACTAAATATTATGGTTCATAAAACTGAAGATAATGCGCTTCATTGCATGTGCTTCAAAGTGGTTTCCCATTTTTGTTAATTCATGCTTGAAAGTGCTGTTGTGGACCCCACTACCACTAATCCCCCACCTCCACTCTTTTTTCCTTTAACCTTATTAAACTTCATGAGAGCTACTATCACCTTAAATGTTAACTAGTATACATGTCCGCGCTTTGGCAGTCGTAAAAAAATATGATTGCGTATCAAGGTCAAAGTTTTTAAAAGGAAAAATCAAGTTTTACTTATTATCATATTTTTGTAGTTTGTCATCCTCTATAAAGTTATGTGACAAAAGAATTGTGGAAAACATTTGAATTTAAGTATGAAACATATATTCATGATTATCATATTTTTGTGATCTTTTATCGAACTCTATTTTAACATTTCGGATTCGCTTGCGAATGTCCAATATAATAAGAAAATGATCTTAACGACATATAAACTCAGCAACACAATTATCATCTCTGTGTCAGCAAAATAAAATTCAGAAGTATTTATCCTGTATTGTTCCTTCAAAGGAAAGACATCTCAAATTGTTTGTCTCTTCCGCGGGCTATTCACCAATATCATATCCTTATCACCTTACGATGACTATGATATGAATGGCTTTGAGGACATTTCCTTCCCCGGTTTGTTGATTTAAATTTCACTAAAGGTCAATTATGTGTACTCGTTTGTTAATTTAAATTTTCCAATTAGTTGATTTAAATTTTATTCGCGGTCAACTATGTGTCACATTGTTGGGAATAGAAACTATATATGACCTTGCATTACTTCTAAACTTTAAAGTGTGACATAAACATGAGGGAAAATTGAGCAAAATAGGAAGAAACACCGAAAAAAAAAATTAGAAGGAAAGATATAAATAGAATTTGTACACCATGAGAGACACCAACATCATATTACTTATGACCATCTTTATATTTATACAAGAATTTTTTTTTTACAAATTCTAAGAATAAGAAACTCAAGTCCCCAGTTCTCTCTTCCACGTTCCTCTTAAGTCTTATTTGCAAGAGCAATAGGCCACATTCTCTGCAACAAAAATTAAATCAGGTATTTCCTAAAAAAATATGTTTCCTTTTTCTTGTTCAAAGTTTGATTAGAAGTATAATAACTAAAGTTATAAGTATATGGTTAAAAGTGTTGATGGAAAAATAAATTTGCGGAGATACGAAA
The DNA here is from genome assembly GCF_019175385.1 of Lycium barbarum. Lineage (NCBI taxonomy): Eukaryota > Viridiplantae > Streptophyta > Magnoliopsida > Solanales > Solanaceae > Lycium > Lycium barbarum. Next base: position 111,403,741 of record NC_083338.1, read on the forward strand.
CCAAGAACTACCCTGCATCTAGGTTTCATCCGATGGAATGAATTTGTATATATAGAAAATTGGAGTTTTCGTCATGCCTCTTCTACAATGGCTTTTTTACTCTTTCTCTTCGTTCATCCCGTTGATTCTTTGTTTTTCTTTAACAATGGTCCATTCTCATCTTTTCCTCCAGGTTTTACTATAAACATTTCAACAAAAAAATATATGTTTCTACCTCCTAGTAATTACTTTTACTATCTCAAAACCTTAATCATTGAGACTTGAGAGAGGAGACAACACAAGTAAATAAAGAAAAAAGAGAAGGAAAAAAGTTTCAAAGACTGAAGCTTTTTGTGAATGCAAAAAGAAACTCACCAATCATTGTCTAAAAGTCTAATTCAGCAGGTACAATTTAAAGCACTCAAAATCAAGCCAAAACTAATTCTGCCATGAAATTGATTTTTCAAGGTTTTAGGTTCTGTGAGTTTTGGATATGGAGAAGAAATAACGGTACATGATAAATATATAGTATTGATTATAGCTTATACCGGTAGTTGAAGAGACGCATTGAAACTGCCAGATTTGATTATTATTGTAGTTTTTTTCCCCAATTATTAAGCCTTTATTAGAAATATTTTAATTAGAGGAAAATTATTGCACTTCAAAAGGCAAAAACCTAGAAAATGGGCTGCTACGGGGGATGATTTAGACTTAACATTTAATTAGCCTTAATTGCATTGCTGCATGTAGTTGGGCTTTATGCTGCTTCATCCATTATTTAGTAGCAGAAATGAACCAAAAAATGCAAAATAAATAGAGAAAATGTCAAAAAAATAAGAAAAAAGATAAATGCCAATGGAGGCCATGGAAAGGTGCCACATAGGATTGTCTACGCTTAGCTTTATATTATATATAGATTATAGCAGTGCTAAAAACTTTTTATCGTTATTATATAATCCCACAGTCATTTATTATTTTAGTTTAATTAGACATGAAGTTTTAAAACATAATAGAATATTTTAAATTTTGTGGTCTTAAACTAAAGATGTATAATGTAACGAAATATCTTCTAAATCTTATGTCTTTAACCATACACCATGTGGGATGTTGGGATTAACAATAACAATAATATACCTAGTTTCACATGTAGGGTCCAGGAAGGGTCGAGTGTATGTAGTCTTACGACAGCTAAGAAAACATGGCAACTACTATGAAAGCAGTACATGGCATTCATAAAATAAATGGAATAGTAACAACAACTAATGATATGAAAATCGAAGCACAAGAAACAACAGGTGATAACAGAAACCAAAAAACAAGAAGTTACAAGAATAATGTTAATGCTACTGTTAAGAAAGGGGAAATAGAAACAGCAGATACAGTGCACCAAACTACCGCCAAGACTATCCCGCTATCTAAGGTCATGTCCTCGGTAAGCTGAAGATGTGTCATGTTCTTCTAATCGCCTCTCTCCATTGCTTCGGTGGTCTACCTCTGCCTCTACGAAAAATTATCACGTCAACCTCTCGCACCTCCAAACTAGGGTATCTGTGCCTCTTCTCTTCACATGTCCAAACAATCTTATCCATGTTTTCCTCATCTTGTCCACCACAGATGTCACTCCTACATCTTATCTTTCCTAATATGCCCACACATCCATCTCAGCATTCTCATTTATGCAACTTTCATCTTTTGACCATAAGAGTTCTTAACTGGCTAACACTCCGCTCATACATTATAGTCGGTTGAACAACCACTACGTAGAACTTGCATTAAGTTTTGGTGGCACCTTCTTATCACAAAAGACTCCGGAGGAGAACCTCTATTTCGTCCATCCCAGCCTATGTATGCAAGCCTCACTTCCGCTCCAACCTCATATGTTACATTATTAAACTTGTACTCAAAGTATTCTGTTTCGGTCTGAGTCAACCTGAACCCTTTTGGCTCCAAGGTTTGTCTCATACCTCCAAACAAGCGTGTAATGACCCGTTTGGTCGTTATAGTCTTTTACAGACTTTGACCCTTCCCCGAGATTTTTTAGCTCACTTTTGACCCGAGGGGACTGTTGACATGCTTTCCTAGGTGTTTGGATATGATTTGGGCGACTTTTTGGGAAATCTGGGCTTTAAGCGAAAAAGAGTTGACTCTGTTACATCTTGGAAAATTTAGCGTCGTTTGGATTATAAGTAAACTAACGCATTTCCAAAGTGTACATAAAGCCCTTACGAAGTTAAGGAAGGTATATAAAAATTTTAAGTATGTACCTTAATGATTTGAAGTTAAATGAATCAGCGGAAGCAAGTTCATTGGAAGTTAGAATTGGTGTCATGTTTTTGGGAAGCTTTCGCATCATTGGTGCTATATATTGTTTAACATTAGCTTGAGGTGGAGTTATAGGGCTCATTAGATGGTTAATTAAGGTTTACATAAGCGTCAAGAAGGTATCATAAGGATTGGATGTCGAACGAATTGAAAAGAATGCAATTTCGTGAAAATTGGAGTTTGTGGGCAATTTACGGCCGCATACTGAGTTTGCTGTGCAGCATACTGGGCCACAAACTTGCCATTTTGGTTGAGCTTACTTCCCAGCACCACCCCCATGTTATCGATGGTGTATGCGGCTGCAAGTCCAACTTGGAGTGCCGCATCTCCCCCATAACACGGAGCAGTGGGGCGGTTTTAAGCCCTTTTTAAACTCCAAAAGATCCCATTTTTCATATCCACTTTCCACAATTCTCTCCCCATATTATTAGAGTGTTATTGAAGGTTCTATAATGTTCAAATCCTTCCACACCATCAAAAGAGAAGATCAAACTCCAAAACCCCAAGCTAACTCATGGAAAATGATTGTTCTTGCTTCTATTTGAGATTGTGGTGAATTTGGTCTTGGAAGAAGTTGAGTGAGGTGAAGTTCTTCTAGTAAAAGGTATGTTCTTCATCTTATTTCTTATTATTTAGTTGACTTAATGGTGTAACAAGTCTTGGAAAGGAAAAGAATCACAGTGGAGAAGTCACAAGGTATTAAATTAAAGTTGATGGCTGTGAGTTGAATTTGAAAGGGAATTTTGGATTAATTTAAGTTTAGTTTGAATGAAACCTTTTGATTATGGTATTTTTGATGGTGTTATTATTTTTTGGGAGTTTTTTGGGAATTTGGTGGAAGTAGATAAAATAGGGGAAGTGCTGGCAAAATTCTGCTTGCTCACTAATTACTCTAGTTTGAACTTATATGTATTTTCAAGACTTAACTCTAGTATGAATCCTCTTGAATGTAGATTTACGAGCTTGGATGGAAAAATCTTAAGTAGTTAAGGAGACGAAAAGGTATGTTAAGGCTAAACATTTCCTTCTTATGGCATGATCACTTTGATACGAACATATATACAAATGTCCTCCATGATGACTCCATTTCTGGAAATACTAAAGCTTATAGTTCTTGATGCTCTTATGATACTATTGAACTTTGTTTCATGATTATTGATCTTGTTCATTAGTGTTGATCTCATCTTATGGTAATTGTTCCTTCAAGGTAAAATATAGCGATAATGATGATTTCGTAATGGCAATCGGAAGTTTACCGACCTTATGTCACTCCGATAGAGTTATAGCTTTCATTTGGGCTCTCATGCATGCTTTATGTATATGTAGCTATTTTCTGACACCGGGCCGTGCTATAGTCTGTCGGGTACAACACATAGATATGCACACCAGTGCTGTGGGTACGTTATGATGTTACCCCAGAAGCAGGATGATGATGATATGTTGATAACACCGAGCCTATATGGCCAGGTACAGTAATATATATATATATATATATATATATATATATATGTTTGAAAAATGTTTTTTTTAAAAGCTAAGCATGTATGACATCTGCCTTAAGAGGCATTCAGAGGTACAATTTGATATTTTTATCGTATGTTATCTTCATACTTTAATTATTTTGTTACTCATGCCTTACATACTCGGTACATTATTCGTACTGACGTCCTTTGGTTTGTGGACGCTGCGTTCATGGCCACAGGTAGACAGTGAGACAGACTAGACCCCTAAGCTGCTTCATCAGCTATTGTCACGACCCGAAACCCACCCTGGACGTGACCGGCATCCGACGTCACGAACAACATCGGAAGAACCTAAACAACACAATAATGGTACTTGAACCCGCCAGGTTCAACATTCGCCTCCAACAATTTATAAATTAAATGCAACACATCATGAGTTAAATCAGCGGAAGTCTTTATAAGTACTAGCCATCAACGTGGCAAACACCCATTAAGTCGTACGAGACTTTTGACAATCTACCCACAATTCTAACAACTATCTATGGAGCTTCTAAGAGACATAACAATCCTCAAACTTCGGGACGCAGCCCGGAAATCTAAAATAATAAATGAAACAGGAAGTGTCCCACGAACAATGATGTGGGCTCACCAAATCAGCAGCAACAGCGAGTCCTTTCTAAGCGCCTGAAGTGTCAAGAACCTGCTCTTCTCCGTTACCTAACATACCATCCAAAAACAACAATGGTATGCCTGAGTACTTCGTACTCAGTGAGTGCCTCGGGTACAATAAGTAATATAGACATAATTATAATAATACATAAAGAAATCAGTTCCGAAAAAGATAGTATACAAACTGTTATTCCACTTTATGAGTCTTAATATCACTTATTGCACAGTTTAATAAGCCATTTCAAAATACCAGTTTCAATTAAGCTTTAAATCAATCTGGCATAAATACCAATTTCATAATAAAGATGGATATCACAATCGCCTATATGAGCCCAACTCAATATCATCAACATTTCGTAATACACCGGAACATGACTTCACGGTGGCTACTCTTCCTCCCGAATAGCAAGGCAATTAATGCACCCCCAGGTAGCGAACCCGGAAGTGGCCACTCTTCCTCCCGAATGACAAGGCAATTAATGCACTAGGATCCATAGTGGCTACTCCTCCTCCCGAATAGCAAGGCAAATACAACAACAAGATTCATGGCATAGAAGCCGATTTACAATTTATCTCAAAGTAGTCACACCATTAATAACATTAAAATTCATTAAGCCATATCGAAGGAATAAGTCATTCAAATCAACGGTTTGAAAACATATAACTTCTTTACAAAAGATTTCCATGTCCCAAATTCATCAATGAATATGTCATTACCAACCCTTAACCATCATCATTACGCATCTCTCATAGAAGAAAAACATTCACAATATCTCATACCTCTATAGGGTTTGTTACAATCTAGGTTTAATGTGGGTTTGTCCCCTCACACACATTAACCACCATTTAGACATGAATTAGAGTTCAAGAAACATGAAAAGGTTAGTTTTCCTTTAATTCATAAAAAAAAAATCTTGAAAGAAAATTCATACTTCTACCCATAGATTCAAAAGTGATTTTCATTCAAAATAAGTTCTTAAAAGAGAGACATACCTTACTTTGTTAAACAAGGTTTAACAATTCACTTTCTAATGAAGAACACCCAAACCCTAGCTTGAATCCCTTTGGAAAGAATTATGTTGCAACCCTAGGTTTTTGTCACAAGAATCATGTTAAGAATCATGGGTTTATTGTTAGGATTGATAATCAATGATTAAGATGTTCTTACCTTAGTGTTGGAGGCTTGGGGAATGATTTTCGTCCTTAGGGTTTTGAGAGTGAAAAGAATGGAAGAAAAACTAAAATTTGGCAACTTATAAATTTTCAGCCCGTCAGGCACAATCGATGGTTCATTCGACGAATCGTCGATCAGATCGACGAACCGTCGATCTGTTCCGTCGAATTCGTCAATTTTCCAGTGATTCAGGCACAATCGACGGTTCATTCGACGAATCGTCGATCAGATCGACGAAGCGTCGATTAGATCGACGGTTCGTCGAAGCCACCAAACTTCCAGCGAAGACAGTCTTCAGTAAAACGGTCATAACGTTTTGTACAAAATGTTTCTCGGGCTGGCCGACCTACCGTTGGAAAGCTATTTCAAATATATACAACTTTCATCAAGGATGTATTTCCAAATTCTCAACACATTTTCATGAAAATCGCCCAGAAGACAGACCTACCAAAACTTAGGCGAATTTCAGAGCCCCTAAGAACTTCACTAGTTGATTTGACTTCAAAACGATCCTTCTCCACCCGAATTCATCAAGAATGGATTCATATACATATAGTATCATCTTAATACTAGATTTTTAATATATGCACACTTAATTCAAATTCACGAGGTCTTACAGCTATTGTACAGGAGCGTTCCATTTGCTCCGGAGCTGCGGTTCTGAAGGCATTATTCTTTTTTGTACATATATGGCCATGGCGGGGTGCTGTCCCATCTTTATGATGTTATGCACTCCATGTAGAGACCGGTAGAAAGATGTGTATAGTTAGATGTTCTGCGACCTTTTCTGTCCATATTTTGTCATATCATTTTGGTAGCCTTGTCGGTTTGTGTATGTATATATATGGGCATAGTTTGATGGAAAATGAATTGATGCGCATTTATCGCTTGGACTCATGCGTACAGACTATGATATTCAGGAGTTATCTTTGTGGTCCACCTAGATATGATTATGAGATGTATGTCAAGAGGTGCTTGGTGGGTTAGCTTTGGGTGCCCGTCATGGCCCTCTAGTTGGGTGGTGACAAAAGTTGTATTAGAGCAGTTCGTCCTAGGGTTTGTCTACGAGCTGTGTCCAGTAGAGTGTTGTTTATGGGTGTGAAGCATGCCACACTTATAAACAGGAGGCTGCAGGGCATTTAGGAATGATTGAACTTTCTCTCTCATCTTAGATCGTGCAATAGAGCCAGGTTATAAGGATTCCCTTTTTCCTGACCGCGTGTTATGATTTCAACGGTGGCTGTGAAGAGAAAAGCTACAGCGGCCCAGAAGGGCAAGTCCGTGGCAGGTATGAGAACTGGACGGGTACCGCTTACAGATGTAGAGGAGGGCAAGTCCAAGAACGAGGTTCTATCTCGGTCCTCCCATACTCCACCCACTCCAGAGGAGTATCGAGGAGCCCCAGCTCCAGCTCCAGCACCCCCAGTTCCTCCACCGAATGCCTCAAGCCAAGAGATGAGAGAGACTATTTAGTTGTTGACCGAGTTAGTAGCCGTTCAGGCTGAGCTATAGGGTGCGAGTTATGGTGATAGGGTCGTTAGTGCCATATTTCGTGATTTTATTAACTTAGACCCTCCAAAATTCTTTAGGTCGAAACCAGATGAGGACCCGTAGAACTTTATAGATGGGATGTTAGGACATTGTGGGTGATGCATGCTTCAGATGTTGAGTTGGTAGAGTTGGCCTCTTATAAATTACGGGATGTGGCTGTTCATTGGTATAATACCTGGGTGTCTTCTAGAGGGTTAACGTACCTCCAATGTCTTCTAGAGGGTTAACGCACCTCCACCTGTGTGACAAGAGTTTGTAGATACTTTCTTTCGACATTATTTGCCTCCAGAGATTTAATGGGCCAGAGCTGATAGGTTCCTAAACCTTAGACAGGGGAACATGAGTGCTCGGGAGTATAGCCTTCGTTTTAACTCATTGGCTAGGTATGCTTCAGCTATGGTAGTTGATATGGGAGATCGTGTCTACCGATTTGTGAGTGGTATGGGACCACATTTGATTGATGATTGCTTGATAGCCTCACTTTAGAAAGGTATGGATATTTCTTTTATTCAGGCCCATGCCCAAAATCTTTAGGAGCGACAACAACTACGGAGGGGTGAGCGTGAGCATGATAGGGGTTATATTAAGAGAGCCAGATTCTCAGGTGCTGTTATTAAGTTAAGAGGGGGTCAGAGGTAGCAGTATTCTAGACACCCCGTCCATTTAGCAACTAGTGCACCTCCGCAATTTGTAGGCAAGAGATTTGATCGACCTATTTATTCATAGTCGGGTCAGAGTTCTAGAGCCTCAGGTTCTCAGTATAGGGGTAATTCAGGCTAGATAAGGCCACCTTTACCACGATGTACCCAGTATGGTAAGCTATATTCAGGATAGTGCCTTTTGGGTTCAGATGCTTGTTATGCCTTTGGTAAGGTAGGCCGTATGATGCGTGACTGTCCATCGAGAGGTAGTAGAGGTATCATTCAGCCCACAGGATTAGCAACTGGTTCATCATCATCTGTGTGCCATCCAGGTCAAGGCTCTCAAACGTCAGCAAGCCGTGGTAAAGGTAGAGGGGGAGCGTCCAGTTCGAGCGGTCTTCGGAACCACATCTATGCACTGGCTGGACGACAGGATATTGAGTCTTCGCCAGATGTTGTTACAGGTATATTATCAGTATCTTCTCATGATGTGTATGCATTGATTGATCCTGGTTCTACATTGTCGTATGTTACTACTCTTATCGCTAGTCAGTTTGGGGTGAAACATGAGTCGACTAAATCTTTCGAAGTGTCTACACCCGTTGGTGACTCAGTGATAGCTAGACGGATATATAAAAATTGTGTGGTTATAGTCTGTGATTGTCATACTATGGCAGATTTGATTGAGCTAGATACGATAGACTTTGATGTAATTCTGGGTATCGATTACAGACATCTGAATTATGTGAAAATAAAGAACAAATATCCACTTCCAAGAATTGATGATTTATTTGATAAGTTGTGTTACACCCCTCGTGTTCATAGTAGTAGAACCTATGATTTCCTAGTCGGGTATGCCCATGGAGTTGAGACCCTAGCCCGAGTTTGGAGGTAGAAAATGTCTTACCCTGTGTACGAGGGTACCAGCAGATATTCCTGGCAATTTATAGAGTTAGAAGTTGAACGAATCGAATCGACGTGATCTGAATTGAATCAGAAAATCTGCAGGACACCTGTCATCATTAACGGGTCGTCGACATGGTCGACGGACCGTAGACGTGCGGCGTCGACGGACGCTGTATCCTTTTTGGATTCCAAGTATAAATAGGTGGTCCACGACCCTATTTCATATTTTGCTCCTTCCAAAATTAGAAAAACCCTAAGATATTCTCTCCCAATATTTTCCATCATATTAGTGAAGATTTGACAAGAACCGGACCCTGTAAACCCGAGATGGTGAAGAAGAAGGTTGCTTCTAGGGTTTCTTCGAGTTGTGGAGTTTAGGGAGTTGAAGTTGAAGTAATTCTTAGGATTCTTGACCCCTCAAGGTATCTAAATGATTTCTACCCTTACATTTAAGTTGGTTATCAAGATTTTTGGTAATGTTAAGTGGAGAGAAGGTAATTATGGAAGTGTTAAGTTGTCGAAGGGCAATGTACTGATATAGGGTTATTTTAAGAGATGATTGGAAACGGGTTTACGTATATTTTGATATATATATGTGTTTTCATTGTTGATGTGGGATCGAATGAGAAGTTGGAGAGTGGTAAGCTTGCAAAGGAAATTATTGTCTATAGTTCGTTGAGCTTTATACGCAATTGAGGATGGTTAGTAAGCGAAGTAAATAGCCTAATTAAGCCCTATGTTACCTAAATTGTAGATTTACAAGTTCAAGAGGTAGAGGTTGGGCTATTGGAGATACTCCAAGGTATGTTAAGGTCATTCCTTTCTTCTTTTGGCATGATCCTATGATACGATCCAACAAGCTAGTAAGCGAGCTTCCATATTACTCTACTCTTAGAAACATTAGAAGTACTTCAGTCTTTGATGTTCATGTACCCCATTTATGAGTAATCCTTCTATTCGTGGGTCCAGTCTTATGTGGCCAGTTCTGTGCACACATCTTAGTCATGCATTACATTATATATTTATGTACATTGACCCGTGACTAGAAGGCGTTATATATGTGCACATATCAGGCGTTATATACACGAATATTAGATATATGTAAAGTTTGAGAAACGATATAGGCGTTATATACGCATTAGCACTATGATGATGATATTGGTTATGGCCACAGAGGAGCCAGTATGATATGACGAGATGCCGTAGAGGCTTACAAGCGTTATATACGCACATACATCAGGCGTTATACACGCACTCATATAAATGTACGACCATCATTGGTAGGTATGAGCATGCATATTATGTGCCCAAAGAGGCATTGTCAGTTACGTCGATTTATTCAGATTTAGGCAGATACTAGTTTATACAAGTACATGCAGTCAGTCATTTCAGTTTATGAGTTCAGATCTTATCCATGATTCTTAGGTATATATGTTGTTCTTATGCCTTACATACTCGGTACATTATCTGTACTGACTCCCTGTTGTTTGGGGGGCTGCGTTCATGCCCGCAGATACAGGGAGACAGACAGGTGGTCTAGCTCAGTAGGACCTCTAGATCTAGCAGTGGTCAGTACGCTTCATTCGATCCGGAGCTACAGTCAGTTTTGGTGTGCCCCTTTTGAGATATGTATACATATGGGTATGACGGGGCCCTGTCCCGTCCTTTCTACAGCTTTTATTCTAGTAGAGGTCTGTAGACAATTGTATGTAGTAGTCAGATGATGTAGCCTTGTTGGCTTCTATTCTTTTGTGTACAGTATATGTAGCAGCCTAGCTTGCTTGCACTGTTCTTCCGCATGTTGAGTATATATATATGCAGATTGTACAGAGTACTAATGTTCCCTTTTTGGGATCAGTTTATGCCATTTATGGGCCTTTGATGTTCAGTACGTTCCAAATAAGTGTTTAGGGGTGTTTGGTCGCTAGAGATCAGACTCCCGTCACGGCTCATCGGTTGGATCATCACAGAAGTGGTATCAGAGCAGTTCGTCCTAGGGTTGTCTACAGACCGTGTCTAGTAGAGTCTTGTTTATGGGCGTGTTGTGCACCACCCTTATAAACGGGAGGCTACATGACATTTAGGATGATATTATTCCTTCTCTCTTAGATTATGCGATAGAGCCCTGTGTAAGCGTTCGCTTCTGATGAATTGTTCAGATTTCAGCGATGCCCCGCAAGAAAGCTACAGCCGCCCAGAAGGGCAAGAGAGCAGCCGATGAGGCCACTAGTCGTACTCGACAGGCCACGAGGGCCCATGATGAGATTCAGAGTGAGGGGCCGTCTGAGACATCGCATACCCTGCCTCCAACACCAGCCCCAGTTCTTCAGCCGGATGCAGAGGGCCAGGATGTATGGGATGCCATACGGTTGTTGACTAGATTAGTAGCTGCCCAAGCACAGCGGCAGGGAGTTGGTGTTGACCCAGCAGACAGGGCTAGTAGTTCGATGGTTAAGACCTTCCTTGGGTTGGGTCCTCCTGAGTTTTCTGTGGTAAAGCAAAATATGGACCCCTAGGATTTTATTGATGGTATGCAGAGGACTTTGAGGTTTATACACACGGATGAGGGTTAGTCAGTGGAGTTGGCTTCATATAGACTCCAGGATATTTCGATACAGTGGCATCAGGCATGGGAGTTATCTAGGGGAGAAAATGCCCCTCCAGCTGTGTGGCGATAGTTCTCAGATGCTTTTCTTCGCCATTACTTACCTCCAGAGGTCCGACGTGCCCGAGCAGATAGGTTCCTACGTTTGAGCAGGGAAATATGAATGTGTAAGAGTATTGTGTATATTTCGATTCCCTAGCTAGATATGCCCCAGCCATGGTGGCTGAGATGGAGGATAAAGTTCATCACTTTGTGGCCGGCCTAGGGCCACACTTGATAGATGAGTGCACCACTACTGCACTACACCCAGGCATGGACATCTCCCGTATACAGGCGTATGCACAGAATTTAGAGGATCGTAAATGCCAGCGGAGGATAGAGTGTGAGCATGATAGGAGCCGTGGTAAGAGGTCTAGATCTTTTGATATGGTTAGTGAGTTCAGGAGAGGACAGAGACAGCAGCATCGCAGGTATTCTTATCAGCCTGCAGGGAGTGCACCTCTGTGGTTCCCAGGTCTGAGGTTTGACTGGTCTTCTTATTCCGGAGCGGGCCAGAGTTCTAGAGCGTCAGGCTCTCAGTACTGACCGGCGTCAGGTCAGATGAGACCCCCTTTGCCGCGATGTACCCAGTGTGGCAACTTACACGCAGGTCAGTGTCGGCTGGGTTCAGGTGTTTGCTATGCTTGTGGACAGCCAGGCCACAGGATGAGGGAGTGCCCGATGGGGGTTGGTTCAGGTATGGTTCATCCTACAGGGTCTGTGGTTGGCTCATCTTCTGCAGTGCGCCCTTCAGGGAAAGTTTTTCAGACGACAGAAGGGCGAGGTAGGGGGAGGAGTGGAGCATCCAGCTCGAGCGGTCCTTAGCACCGCGTGTATGCATTGGCTGGCAGACAGGACCGTGAGACGTCTCCTGATGTTGTTACAGGTATATTATCAGTTTCCTCCCATGATGTTTATGCACTGATTGATCCAGGTTCCACTTTATCATATGTTACGACTTTTGTTGCCGGAAAGTTTAGGGGAGAGCCCAAGTTGATTAGACCTTTGAGGTGTCTACACCAGTTGGTGATCCGGTTATAGCTAGGTGAGTATACCGAGACTGTGTTGTTATAGTTTGTGACAGCCATACCGTAGCAGATCTAATTGAGTTAGATATGATCGACTTTGATGTTATTATGGGCATAGACTGGTTGGCTTCTTGTTATGCTAATGTTGATTATAGAGCAAAGATGGTTCGATTCTAGTTCCCAGGAAAGCCAGTCCTAGAATGGAAGGGAAATGCTACTTCGCCTAGAGGTAGGTTTATTTCCTACCTTAAAGGCAGAGAAGATGATCAGAAAAGGGTATATTTTTCACCTAGTTCGAGTTCAAGATGTGCAAGTAGAGTCACCGACTCTTCAGTCTGTTCCTGTGGTTAATGAGTTCCCAAAAGTATTTCCAGATGAGCTTCCAGGCATTCCCCAAGAGAGGGAGATTGATTTTGCTATTGACCTATTGCAAGACACTCAGCCAATATCTATTTCTCCTTATAGGATGGCACCTGTGGATTTGAAGGAATTTAAGGAGTAGTTGAGAGATTTGCTTGAGAAGGGCTTTATCAGGCCTAATACATCACCGTGGGGAGCGCTGGTGTTATTTGTAAGAAAGAAGGATGGCTCTTTGCGAATGTGTATTGACTATAGACAATTGAATAGAGTGACTGTAAAGAATAAGTATCCGCTTCCGAGGATCAATGATTTATTTGATCAGTTGCAATGCACTAAATATTTCTCGAAGATAGACTTGAGATCAGGATATCACCAGGTCAGGGTCAGGAAGAGGACATTCCGAAGACGGCATTCCGGACTAGATATGGCCATTATGAGTTTCGTGTTAGGTCGTTCGGGCTAACTAATGCCCCAGCTGTATTCATGGACTTGATGAATTGTGTATTCAGGCCCTTTCTAGATTTGTTCGTGATTGTGTTCATAGATGATATTCTGGTTTATTCGCCGTCAGAGGCGGATCATGCAGAACATCTGCGGACAATGCTTGGAATTTTTTGAGGTAAAGAGTGGTATGCCAAGTTTTTGAAATGTGAGTTCTAGTTGAACCCTGTAGCTTTTCTGGGTCACATTATTTCAGATGAAGGCATTAAAGTGGATGCCTAGAAGATTGAGGCTGTAAAGAATTGGCCAAGGCCCACGACACCAACGGAGATACGTAGTTTCTTGGGCTTGGCAGGTTATTATAGAAGGTTTGTAGAAGGATTTTCCTCTCTTTCAGCCCCATTGACCAAATTGACTCAGAAATTCGCTAAGTTTCAATGAACAGATGCTTGTGAGCAGAGTTTTTAGACGTTGAAGGATAAGTTAACTTCAGCACCAGTTTTGACTCTTCCAGAAGGAGCAGATGGCTCTGTGGTGTATTGTGATGCTTCAGGTGTTGGATTGGGTTGTGTGTTGATACAGCACGGTAAAGTTGTCGCTTATGGTTCTAGACAGTTGAAGAAGCACGAAAAGAATTATCCAACCCATGATCTTGAGTTAGCGGCAGTGATTCATGCCTTGAAAATATGGAGGCACTACTTATACGGCGTCCATGTTGATATCTATACTGATCATAAGAGTCTTCAGTACATCTTTACGCAGAAGGACTTGAACTTGCGTCAGAGGCGACTGTTGGAGAGGTTAAAAGACTATGATATGGATATTTTGTACCATCCCGGGAAGGCTAATGTAGTAGCCGATGCCTTCAGTCGCAAATCTATGGGTAGCTTGTTGCACGTGTCGCCAGAAAGAAGAAAAATGGTCCGTGAGGTTCATCGATTGGCTAGCCTCGAAGTTCGATTGATAGATTCAGGTGATGCAAGAGTTACTATTCAAGACACAGCGATATCATCTTTGGTAGTAGAGATAAAGGAGCATCAGTATGAGGATCATGTTTTAGTTCATTACCGAGATACAACACCTCAGAAAGAAAAGACACCCTTTGTGATCACAGGTGATGGAGTACTCAGGTATCGAGACAGATTATGTATCCCTAATGTTGCAAGGCTTTGTCAGCAGGTTATGGGAGAGGCACATTACTCCCGCTATTCTATTCATCTAGGCTCAACGAAAATGTACCATGATCTCAAGGAAGTTTATTGGTGGGATGGTATGAAGAGAGATATAGCATAATTTGTCGCTCAGTGTTCAAACTGTCAGCAGGTCAAAATAGAGCACCAGAAGCCTGGAGGTCTATTGTAGGCTATGGACATTCTGACATGGAAGTGGGAGGTAATTAATATGGACTTTATTACAGGGTTGGCCCGTACTCAGCGGAAGTGTGATTCGATATGGGTCATAGTTGATAGGCTTAGAAAGTCAGCTCATTTTCTGCCTGTCAGAACTACTTATGCAGCCGAGGATTAGGATTATGCAAGGCTTTATCTTAGGGATATTGTACGACTTCATGGTGTTCCTTCGGCCATTATTTCAAATATGGGAGCACAATTCACAGCCAAATTTTGGAAGTCTTTTCAGCAAGGATTGGGGACTCAGGTGAGTCTTAGTACTGCGTTTCATGCCCAGGCAGAAGGACAGGCGGAGCGTACTATACAGACCCTTGAGGATATCCTTAGAGCTTGTATACTTGACTTTCAAGGCAGTTGGGATGATCATTTTCCTCTTATTGAGTTTGCGTACAACAACAGTTACCATTCCAGTATTCAGATGGCTCCTTATGAGGCCTTATATGGGAGGAGATGCAGATCGCCCATAGGGTGGTTCGATGTCGGGGAGAATCAGTTAATAGGCTCTGACTTAATTCAACAAGCAGTTAATAAGGTGAAAGTGATTAGAGAGAGGTTGCTAACAGCTCAGAGTCGATAGAAATCCTATGCAGATAATCGGCGACGTAAGCTAGAGTTCAAGATAGGCGACTGTGTTCCTTAAAGTTTCACCTATGAAGGGAGTGATGAGGTTTGGTAAGAAGGGAAAGTTCAGCCCCCGATATATCGGGCCATATAAGATCATTCGTACAGTGGGCACGGTTGCATATGAGCCAGGATTGCCTTCTGAGTTAGAGTCAGTACATCCGGTATTCCATGTATCTATGCTTCGTAAGTGTATCGGAGATCCTTCGAGAGTGATACCAATGAATGACATTCAGATGACCGAGCAGTTATCATACGAAGAAGTTTCAGTGGCTATATTGGACAGACAGGCCCGTCGGTTGCGGACCAAGGATGTAGCTTCCGTTAAATCCTTGTGGAGGAATAAGAATGTTGAGGAAGTGACTTGGGAAGCAGAAGAGGCAATGAAGACTGAGTACCCGCATTTTTTTCCAGCAGTATAGGAGGATCGATCTGAGACATCATCACCCCCAGATACTATTTCATTTCAGTTATTGTGATTGGTCGTGTGAGGCCATGGTATTGTGTGTTATTGTATGTGGCCCTGTGTGGCATTATTTTGGGTTACTACGTGCAGGATGGATTGGAATAAGTACAGGGGAAACTCTGCCAAAATCTTTATAACCCAGTGATGTTCGAACATTCGAGGACAAATGTTTCAAGGGGGGGAGGGGGAGAATGTTACACCCCTAGTGTTCATAGTAGTAGAACCTATGATTTCCTAGTCAGGTATGCCCTTGGAATAGAGACCCGAGCCCGATTTTGGAGGTATAAAATGTCTTACCCCGTGTACGAGGTTACCAACAGATATTCCTGGCAATTTATAGAGTTAGAAGTTGAACGAATCGAATCGACGTGATCGGAACTGAATCAGAAAATCTGTAGGACACCAGTCATCGTCGACGGGTCATTGACATGGTCGACCGAATGTCGATGTACGGCATCGATAGGATCCCTCAGCCTTGCATCTATAGGCACAGCTCGTCGGAGCAAGTCGATGGACCGTCGACCTGTTGACGGGCCGTCGACCCGCTCGTCGAACTGGACGCTGTAGCCTTTTTGGCTTCCAAGTATAAGTGGGTGATCCACGACCCTATTTCATATTTTCCTCCTTCCAAAATCAGGGAAACCATAAGATATTCTCTCCCAATATTTTCCATCATATTAGTAAAGATTTGACAAGACCCGGACCCGGTAAACCCGAGATGATGAAGAAGAAGGTTGCTTCTTGGGTTTCTTCAAGTTGTGGGGTTTAGGGAGTTGAAGTTGAAGTGATTCTTGGGATTATTGACCCCTCAAGGTATGCAAATGATTTCTACCCTTATATATAAGTTGGTTATCAAGAGTTTTAGTAATGTTGAGTGGAGAGAAGGTAATTGTGGAAGTGTTAAGTTGATGAAGGGAAATGTAGTGATATAGGGTTATTTTAAGAGATGATTGGAAACGGGTTTACATATATTTTGATATATATATATATATATGTGCTGTCATTGTTGATGTGAGTGTTGTAGTTGATGTGGGATCGAATGAGAAGTTGGAGAGTGGTAAGCTTGCAAAGGAAATTATTGTCTATAGTTTGTTGAGCTTTATACGCAATTGAGGATTGTTAGTAAGCGAAGTAAATAGCCTATTAAGCCCTATGTTACCTAAATTGTAGATTTATAAGTTCAATAGGTAGAGGTTAGGTGATTGGAGATACTCCAAGGTATGTTAAGGTCATTCATTTCTTCTTTTGGCATGATCCTATGATATGATCCAACAAGCGAGTAAGCAAGCTTCCATATTACTCTACTCTTAGAAGCATTAGATGTACTTCAGTCTTTGATGTTCATGTACCCCATTTATGAGTAATCCTTCTATTCGTGGGCCCAGTCTTATGTAGCCAGTTTTATGCATACAGCTTAGTCATGCATTACATTCATTATATATTTATGTACATTGACCCATGACTAGAAGGCGTTATATACGCACACACATCAGACGTTATATATGCACACACATCAGGCGTTATATACACGAATATTAGATATATGTAAAGTATGAGAAGAGATATAGGCATTATATTCACATTACTACTATGATGATGATATTGATTATGGCCACAGAGGAGCCAAGATGATATGACGAGATGCCATAGAGGCTTACAGGCGTTATATACTCATATACATCAAGCGTTATACACGCACTCATATAGATGCACGACCATTATTGGTAGGTATGAACATGCATATTATGTGCCCACAGAGGCATTGTCAGTTACGTAGATTTATGCAGATTTAGGCAGATACTAGTTCATACAAGTACA
Organism: Lycium barbarum; assembly: GCF_019175385.1. Classification (NCBI taxonomy): domain Eukaryota; kingdom Viridiplantae; phylum Streptophyta; class Magnoliopsida; order Solanales; family Solanaceae; genus Lycium; species Lycium barbarum. The sequence goes on from NC_083338.1 coordinate 111,421,233, forward strand.
TGCAGTCAGTCATTTCAGTTTATAAGTTCTGATCTTATCCATGATTCTTTTGTATATATGTTGTTCTTATGACTTACATACTCGGTACATTATCCGTACTGAATCCCCATTGCTCGGGGGTCTTCGTTCATGCCCGCAGGTACAGGGAGACAGACAGGTGGTCTAGCTCAGTAGGACCTCTAGATCTAGCAGTGGTCTGTACGCTCCATTCGATCCGGAGCTACAGTCAGTTTTGGTATGTCCCTTTTGAGATGTGTATACATATGGGTATGACGGGGCCCTTTCCCGTCCTTTCTATAACTTTTATTCCAGTAGAGGTCTATAAACAGTTGTATCTAGTAGTCAGATGATGTAGCGTTGTCGACTTCTATTCTTTTGTGTACAGTATATGTAGCAGCCTAGCTGGCTTGCACTGTTCTTCCGTATGTTGTGTATATATATATATATATATATATATATACAGATTGTACAGTGTTCTGATGTTCCTTTTTTGAGATTAGTTTATGCCATTTATGGGCCTTTGATGTTCAGTACGTTCCAGATAAGTGTTTAGGGGTGTTTGGTCACTAGTGGTCAGACTCCCGTCACGGCTCATCGGTTGGGTCGCGACAAGTTGTAGTATGCCAAATGGTTCTCAAAGGTAGATTTGAGATCGGGGTAACACCAAGTGAAAGTTAGAGAGAAGGACATTTCGAAGATGGCCTTCAGAACTAGATATGGTCATCTCGAGTTTCGGGTAATGTCGTTCGGGTTGACTAATGCACCGGCAATATTTATGGATTAAATGAACAGTATATTCAGGCCTTTCCTATATTTGTTTGTGATCGTGTTTATCAATGATATCCTGGTATATTCTCGATCCGAAGCAGAGCATGCAGATCATTTACGTGTTGTCCTTAGAGTTCTTCAGTCCTGGGAGTTATATGCGAAGTACTCTAAATGTGAGTTCTGGTTGAATTCTGTGACTTTTCTGGGGCAGATTATTTCAACTGATGGTATTCGGGTGGATACCCAGAAAATTGAAGCTGTAAAGACTTGGCTGAGACCTACAACACCTACGGAAGTTCATAGTTTTCTGGGCTTGGCAGGTTATTACAGAAGATTTGGAGAAGGTTTTTCTTCTATCTCTGCACCACTAAAGCTGACTCAGAATCAGCTAAGTTTCAATGGATGGATGCTTGTGAGTGCAGTTTTTAAGAGTTGAAGAATAGATTAACTTCATCCCTGATTCTAACACTTTCGGAAGGATCGGAGGGCTAGGTCATTTATTATGGTGCTTCAGGTATTGGAATAGGTTGTTTATTGATGCAGCATGGAAAGGTTATAGCTTATGCTTTAAGATAGTTGCGGAAACACGAGCAGAACTACCTAACCCATGTTCTAGTGTTGGCTGCGGTGATTCATGCATTGAAGATGTGGAGGTACTATTTGTATAGTGTTCATGTTGATATCTATATTGACCACAAGAGTCTCCAGTATATTTTCAAGCAGAATGAGTTAAATTAGCGTCAAAGGTGATGGTTGGAGCTATTGAAAGATTATGATGTTAGCTTTTTGTATCATCCTGAAAATGCGAACGTAATAGCCGATGCCCTTAGCCATAGATCTATGGGTAGCTTATGTGATGTTTAGCAAGAGAAAAGCGAGCTAGCCTAGGAGTTCGATTATTGGACTCGGGTGATACGGGAGTTACTATTCAGGATTCAGCTGTCTCATCTTTAGTAGTTGAGGTGAAAGAGCGCCAGTATGAGGATCCCATGTTAGTTCATTGTAGAGATACATCCCCTCAGAAGAGAATGTGACCATTTGATATTTCTGCAGATGGAGTTCTCAGATTCCGAGCCAGATTATGTGTCCCTGATGTTGCACGATTACGTCGCCAGATCTTGGGGAGGCTCATTGTTCATATTATTCTATTCATCCGGGAACGACAAAGATGTACCATGATATTAAGGAAGCTTATTGGTGGGCCGGAATGAAAAAAGACATAGCAGAGTTTGTAAATCAATGTCCTAATTGCCAACAGGTAAAGATCGAACATCAAAAGCCCGGTGGATTATTACAAGCTATTGCGATTCCGACTTGGAAATAGGAAGTAATGAATATGGATTTCATTATAGGCTTTCCTCATTTTCAGCGTAAGTATGATACCATATGGGTAATTGTGGATAGACTTATAAAATCAGCTCATTTTATGCTGTCAGGACTACGTACTCAGCTGAAGATTATGCAAAGCTTTATATCAAGGAGATAGTACGACTCCATGGTGTTCGGGTATGCATTAACTCTGACAGAGCTGCACATTTTACGGCTAATTTTTGGAAGTCTTTCCAAAAGGGTTTGGAGACTCAGGTGAGTCTTTGCAAGGCATTTCACCCAGACTGATAGACAGGCTGAGCATACCATTCAGACCCTCGAGGATATGCAACGGGCATATTTGCTAGACTTTGGAGATAATTGGGATGACCACTTGCCGCTTATGGATTTTGCGTATAATAATAGCTATCATTCCAGTATTCAGATGGCCCCGAATGAGGCTTTATATGGGCAGAAGATCATCAATTGGATGGTTCGAAGTGAGGGAGTCTAAGTTAGTATGGCCAGAATTGATCCAGCAAGCAGTGGAGAAGGTCAAGGCTATTCAGGGTCGATTATTGACAGACCAGAGTCATCAGAAGTCTTATGGAGATAACCACCGATGAGACTTAGATTTCCAAGTTGATGACTAGGTAATATGGAAGGTATCGCCTATGAAGGGCATTATGAGATTTGGTAACAAGGGTAAGCTTAGTCCTCGACACATTGGGCCTTAAAAGATTGTACACAGAGTGGGCCAGGTGGCCTATGAGTTGGATCTAACTTCAGACTTAGAGTCAGTCCATCAGATTTTTCACGTGTCAATGCTTCACAAATGTATTGGAGATCCTTCCAAAGTTGTACCCATAGATAATGTTAAAGTTACCGAGCAATTGACGTGAAGAGGTCCCCATTGCTATCCTAGATAGTCCAGTCTGGAGATTGAGGACGAAAGATGTAGCTTCAGTTAAAGTTCTCTAAAGAAACAGTAATAATGAAGAAATGACTTGGGAAGCTGAAGAAGACATGAGGTCCAGGTATCTCCACTTATTTCCACTTCAGAGGAAGTTCAGACAGAGGCACAATCATTTCTAGGTATGTGATATTCTCTTTTTATGCTTTCTTGGTCGTGTGGGACCATTATTGTTATTGTTGTTGTGGCCCTGTGAGGCACTGTATATTTTGAGTTGTTGTGACAGGATGGTAGTGGTATAGTTACAGGGTAAACTCTGTCGAAATATTTGTAAGACTCCTAAGAGTCTAACATTCGAGAATGAATGTTCCTAAGGGGAGAAGGATGTTACACCTTGGAAAATTCTGCGTCATTTGCATTATAAGTAAACTAACGCAAGCCCAAAGTGGACATGAACCCCTTACAAAGTTAGGAAGGTACCTAACAATTTTATGTACCTTAAGGTTTCAGAGTTAAATGAATCGGCGGAAGCAAGTTCATTGAAGGTTAGAATTGGTGTCATGTTTTTGGGAAGATTTCGCATCATTTGTGCTATACATTGTTTAGCATTAGCTTGAGAGGGATTTATAGGGCTCTTTAGATGGTTAATGAAGGTTTACATAAGTGTCAAGAAGGCATCATACGGATTGGAGGCCAAACGAATAGAAAAGAACGTATTTTCGCGAAAAGTGGAGTTTGTGGGCAGTTTGCAGCCGCAAACTAAATTTGCTGTGCAGTATAATCTTTCCATTTTGTCTGAGCTTACAGCCCAAAACCACCCCCATGTTGTTGGGGAGTATGCGTCCGCAAGTCCAACTTGCGGTGCTTCATCTCCCCTGCAACACGGAGCGGTGGGCCGGTTTTAAGCCCTTTTTAAACTCCAAAAGATCCCATTTTTCATATCCACTTTCCGCACTTCTCTCCCCATATTATTAGAGTGTTCTGGAAGGTTCTCTAATGTTCCAAATCCTTCCACACCATCAAAAGAGAAGATCATACTCCAAAACCCCAAGCTAACTCATGGAAAATGATTATTTTGGCTTCTATATGAGATTGTGGTGAATTTGGTCTTGGAAGAAGTTGAGTGAGGTGAATTTCTTCTAGTAAAAGGTATGTTCTTCATCGTATTTCTTATGATTGAGTTGACTTAACAGTTTTACAAGTCTTGGATAGGAAAAGAATCATAGTGGAGAAGTCACAAGGTATTAAATTGAAGTTGATGGCTATGAGTTGAATTTGAAAGGGAATTTTGGATTAATTTAAGTTTAGTTTGAATAAAACCTTTTCATTATGGCATTTTTGATGTTGTTATTGTTGTTTGGGAGTTGTTTAGGAATTTTGTTGAAGTAAATAAACTAGGGAAAGTGTTGGCCAAATTCAGCTTGCTCACTAATTACTCTAGTTTGAACTTATATGTGTCTATGCTGAAGAAGTACCATGCCGATGGTACTTATTTTGTTCATTGGGACTCGATATTGCTTGATAAGAATTTGACTTATGAGTAGGAGCCTATTGCAATTTTGGATAGGCAGGTTCGAAAGTTGAGGTCTAAGGAGATTGCTTCTATAAAGGTGCAATGGAGGCATTGTCCTGTGGAGGAGGCCACTTGGGAGATTGAGTCCGACATTCTTAGCCGATATCCTCAGTTGTTTGCTGATTCAGTGTTACACCCGCACCTTTATATGTGAAGTTCGTCGTGAGTTAGATGACGAAGACTTAAAAGGCGAGGTTGTCGTCAAGGTCATGAGGAATTATACATGCTCATTCTTCATACATGAGAGCTTGGTATCATGTTTAGTAAGTATCGGGAAGGTTGGATGTCAAGAAAATCGAAGAAATTAAGTTTATTGAAACTTTGGGAAAATTTGGCAGAATTCCGGGCATAAATTTTGGGTCAAATTTATAGAGGCACATCTCCTAGAATACGAGTAGTTACATAACCCATAACCTATGCATTCATAAGTTCAGCGAGTCTACTTTCCAATGCAGTTGGCATAACTGAAGTTTCACATCGACAGTGGGAGTTATGAACCATTGAAGTTTGACGGTCTGTCGATGCACATAGACGGTCCGTCAACAATGAGTCGGTGGAGAATTTTCTGGAATGTTATTTATTGATCCATTTTGTTTCATTATATAATACACCAACAGACCCTACATTTATTAATACTCCCCTCAACCCTTTTCCTAATTCCCTCCATCATCCAAGAAAGATTTGAGCCCGTAAAACCCTAGACTAGTTAGAACATCATAGTAGCTTGTGTTTTGCATTGTGTTGCCGGTCTTGTGGCCTTAAAGCAAAGTGTTGTGGTTGAGATTTTGGACTATATAAGGTATTTTTTCCATCTAATCTTTGATATTAAATGGTTATTGAAGGATTTTAATAGTTTTAAGTTAAGAAAATTGTGATATAAATATTACATGTTGGCATATCGGTGTTGCTGGCTTGGGGTCTGATTTGAAGGAAGTTTTGGGATGGATTTACTTACTCTTTGACTTGTAGTTCTTGATTATGTTGTTGTTGATGTTGGTATTGATGTTTTGGCTTGATTTGGAGTTGGCTTGGAATGGAAATTATAGGGGAAATGCTGCTCGAATTCCGTTAACTTAAGAACTAGTTTAAACATGGATTATGAGTTTTCCTTTAACCTAATTATGTGGTAAATGATCTTGAATGTAGATTTGTGAACTCAGAAAGATAGGCATTAAGTAATAAGGACACAATGAGGTATGTTAAGGTTGTCCCTTTCTTTCCAAAGGCATGATTCTATTTTTATGAACTTATACATGATATCCATAATACCCTTACTCCTAAAATGCTAGACAATTCATGATACTCAAGGTTTTTATGATGTGAAAGATAAATGTTTTCTATGATGATAATGAAGATGAGCATGATCCCATTTCTAGAGATTCCAAAGCTTATGATTTTGATGTCATTATGAGATTATTGAGCTTGTTTACTGATTATTGATTTTATTCATTGTTGTTGATCTCACCTTATGATAGTTGTTCCTTGAAGGTGAGATGTAGCGATGATGATGATACCATAATGATACATCGGAGGTTACCGACCTTATGTTGCTCTGATTGAGTTATGGATTTTATTTGGGATCTCGTGCATGCTTTATATATATGTATGTTTATTATCATACCGTGCGCCGCTACAGTCGGCCGGGCAGGCCCGTAGTTGCGTATACCACTGCAATGGGCAGCTTATGATATCGTCCCGAATACGGGATGCCCAAAACACCGTGCCTATATGGCTAGGCAGTATACATGAGGAGATGATGATAACACTGCGCCTATATGGCCGGGCAGTATACTATATATATGTATGTATAAGATGTTTTTAAAATTTAAGCATGCATGACATCCGCCTTAAGAGGCATTTAGATGTATAGCGTTATACAAATATTTTCAGCTATACAGTCATACTGATATAGACAGATATACAAATTGACTCTCATGTCATAGATTCCTTTCATGATTCTTGTGTATATGCTATTTTAATGCCTTACATACTCGGTACATTATTCATGCTGACGTCCTTTTGCTCGTGGACACTGCGTTCATGTCCGCAGGTAGACAAAGAGACGGTTCAGATTCATAGGCTACTATCTCAGCGTTGGTACAGGAGCATTCCACTTGTTCTGGAGTCATAGTCCAGTTGGTATGGTTTTATGTACAGATGGGCATGGCGGGGTTCTGTCCCGTCCTTATTATGTTATGATTCCAGTAGAGGTTCATAGATAGATATGTGCAACTAGATGTCTGGTGACCTCCTCGGTCCCGCTTGTGTTGTATCATTGTTTAGTAGCCTTGTCGGCTCGAGTACTTGAGACCAGCTTGATGATGTATATATGTATATATCTTTTGGGCTTGTGTCCCTTACAATTATGGCATGTAATAGTTAGTATTATGGCCCACTCAGGTATGGATATGAGATGCATGTACGTATTGTGGTGCTCGGTAGGTTAGCTTTGAGTGCCCGTCATGGCCTTCCGGTTGGGTCGTGACAGAAGTGGTATCAGAGCAGTTCGTCCTAGGTTTTGTCTACGAGCTATGTGCAGGAGAGTCTTATTTATGGGTGTGAAGGGCGCCACACTTATAAGCAGGAGGCTACATCGACATTTAGGATGGTTTCCTTTCTTTCTCATTCTAGATCGTGCTGTAGAGCCAAGTCGTAGGATATGAATTTCCTAACTCTAACTCTGATTATTTTGCGGTTGAGAGATGATTTCTACGGGAAAAAAGATGAGTGGTTCAAGGGATCCAGAGATAAGTTATTCTTATGAGACCTACCCTTCTAAGGATATATCTTCTATAGACACTGATCCGTCAGAGATTCAGGAAGAATCAGCAGAACAGGTGAGGAACTAGCAGATAATGGGAGCCAATCTTCAGGCCTCATGTTATGATATGTTATTTAATGAAGCAGGTACTTCTGTGAGGTTGAAGAGGTTACAGATGGGAGAACCAAGTAGCCAAGGTGTAATGGTATTCGCAAAACAGGGATCTAATGATAACGATTGTCAAGCTGACATGATTAGTATAACTGGTATGTTTATAAAGAATTCAGGTGTTGCTGAGCAACCTATGGATAGGCAACTATAGGGATAACCTCCTTATCTACTATTAGATCGATTTGTGCCAGATCAAAGTTCCAGAATAGGATCAAGGTAACGGTTTCCTGTAACATTATGTTAATAGTGATAACGAAATGCATAATTGATTGATTAACTAAGAAAAGGAGTAAAGGAACGTATGCAGAAGAACATTTTATGAGTATATGCATTTTTATTTAAGAGGATTGATTAGCGAAGGGCTTAGAAAGTAAATTTGATGTTTTGCAAGAAGGATGCCCAGATATGGCATATGAAGCGAGAGTTATTGTCTTATATCCTTTTCATACCAATAGCCCTGTGTTGCTGAGTTGTGTATCATATGTATTTTTATGGGTTTTATAGGTAGCCTTGTGAGACATTAGATGTATTTTAGGGGCTATGTGCAGGTTTGGGGTAGTAAGAATTACAGAGGAAACTCTGCCTTAATTTCTCGAAAATTTAAGTTATTTAAGTATATGTGTGTGCTGCAAAGGTAAGATGTTGCGATAGACCAAAGAAGTTTGGTGATGAGTAATTGGAAGAAAAATTAGCAGTGAACCTATGTGAGGAGGGATAAATAGTAAGATAGCGCTATACGTAAGTAAGGAAGCGGATATACAAGTACTAGAAAGAATTGACATGTTCCCTACTAGTAGAAATTAAAGGAGGACCTAATTGTTTAAGGAAGGTCAAGGAAGGCAAGTCGTTTCGAAGGCAGTTTTTTGATCCATATATATATGAGTCGCATTGGTCTCGAGTACTAAGATTTATCTCCGAGCTTCCGAGGTGTTGAATATGTTATTTCATGTGTCCCAAGGTATGAGCTCATGATTATTAAGTTACGAAAGGGTTATAGGTTAAACGAATCGAAATGATTTGAGGTTACAGGGGTGTGCAACTCGACGGGTAGAAGAACGGACTGTCAAGCAGAACGACGGCTCGTCGAGTCCCTACCGTCGAGCCACCTTAGCCTCTGAATCAGGTTGCACAACGACGGTGCAACAGGATGAACCGTTGAGTGGAACGATGGTCCATCGATGTACACCATCGAAGTGAGGCAGTGGTTGAGCTTCTGAGATGTTAAATATTGAACCCTATATTTTGTTAAGATACAAGGCAGAATTAGTATGTATATGTGTGTATAGTACGAGTACAGGTTAGTAGATCAGAGATAGATTCATTGTTGATGATTAAAGTTTATATGTTTGATAGACCAAATCCTATGGGCTCATAATAACGACATAAGGTAATGAATAAGGAAAAACGTTATGTGGGATCGAGGATAAGCCAAGGGAATGATGAGTAAGGAAAGAATAAGATAATGAGTGGATAAAGAGGATGATGCAGTAACAAAGAGCAAGGTGACAAAGGACAACAAGTTAAAGGATGAGTGGAGAGTGAGCAGTGACATTACAAAGTATTCGTGATTAAAACAAATGAAAGGAAACGTTTAGGAAGGAGGCAGATAATTAAATTCCTACCCGCTATAATGGCCATGATAAGTATAGTATGAGGAAGATACGCTCCCCACAGATACTTCTGTACTAGGAAGGAAATTTAGAACTTTAAGACGATTGAGAGTAAGACAAGCCGCCAAGAATATGTGATACGTGATTATTTCAATCAAGACAAGAGGCGTTATAACTAGTAAATGCTTCAGTTCCCCAAGCATCAGTTAAGAATGGATTTCTCGCCCCTCCTAATTACACTTAGCAATCACACCATAGCAATGATCCCTTAGAGTAACAAAGGATTACCCATTATGGCATTGCGGACTAATTTGGGGAAATTCCAAAAGGACCCAGCTAAATTAAAATTTAAGTTGTTTCCAAAGGTGAAATTTAAGACATTATCGGTAATGCCTAAGGTTATCCTAGTATGTGTTTTTCCATCTAAAGAGATAGAAGACGAGACAAGGCACAAAAAGGAAGAAGCATTATTTCTATTACGTGTTACACCTCGTGGTTTTTGTACGCTGAGATTTGCTAGGTGTTAGTTGTCCAATTGTGGACACTGGAGTTATTATCAAGGAGATATGAGATCATATGCGCTCATCTTATGATTATGAAAGTTTAAGCTCATGTAATAAGTCATGGAAGGGTTTAAGAACAGGTGAATCAAGGATATTGAGTTTTCAGAACTCTGGAGAAAAGTCGGGTAAGATTTGGTACGATAATTTTTGTCTAACTTGGAGAAAGAAAATAAACCGCGCATCAATCCGATATCGGAATCAACTGTTATGAGCATTTTAAGATAGGCTGTCAAAGCAGGGAATTAACCCTGCGTGAATGTGCCAGAAGGTGGCGCGAACGCGCAGAGGAAGACCCAGCAACTCAGCGCGAACGCGCCATAAGGCACTGTGGTCACGCGGAGCAATTTTTGAGTCGGTCCAAGCAGACGTTGGAACATTATATAAGGGGGCTTACCCCCTCTTTCTTCATCCAAAACACCCCAAACCTCCTCCAAACTTCTAGAAAATTCCCCCCAGCTTCCAACATAAAATTTTAAGCCCAAAACAAGTATTATCCCCGGATTTAGGTTCGGACAGCGTATAGTTGCGGTTATAAAATCGTATTGCGGCGAGTCTTATATTGAACTCAAAGTGGAAAGTGAAGATATGGTGGTTCTAGCAGAAGCAAAGCATGAATCTTCCTTTATTGATATTGATTTAGGTTTATTTACAGAGATAAAGTTATTAAATAATCGTATAATGAGTTGGTTAGTTGAAAAATTTGGAAAAAATCGTGAGGGATGTTTTATGAAGCATATTGGTATTGATAATTTTGTTGTTGATGTTGGTATTGTCGTTGTTGTTGTTGGTTGTTAGATTGTGAATTCGGGCTAGGCATATAAACAGGGGAGATGCTGCTCGATTTTCGGCAGGATATGAAGTATTTTTATTTGAAAGCTTAATATAAGTATACGACGATAAGTCTAATGATAGTATGAATTCTCTCAAATGTAGATTTACGAGCTCGGGAGGATAACCGTAAGTAGTAGGAGACAAAAAGGTATGTTAAGGCTAGTTCCTTTCTTTCTAAAGACATGATTCCTATGTTATGATTCCATATATGTCTTCCATAACATCCCTATTTCCCAAAAGCTAGAGGTTTATGATTCTCAAGGTTTTTATGATGTTAAAGATAGATGTTTCCTATGATGATAATGATGATGATGAACCCATTTCTAGAAATTTCAAAGCTTATTGTTTTGATGTTATTATGAGATTGTTGAGTTTATTCCATGATTTTCTTGACTTCATTCATTGTTGTGGATCTCACGTTATGTTACTTGTTCTTTCAAGGTGAGATATAGCGATCATGATTATTCCATAACATAAATCGGAGGTTATCGACCTTATGTCACTCCGATAAAGTGGTAACTTATATTTGGGCTATCATGCATGCTACTCATATATATATATATATATAGGGGATATGGGGAAAGGTGAGGCGTTATATACCCATAGCCACCTGATTAGTTGGTATATTATGATATCGTCCCGGACGCGGGATATATGGGTATGGATCGGGCTGCACGTTATGCAGCAATATAATATATTTATGGATTGGGCTACACATTCCACAGCAATATAAAATATTTACGGATCGGGCTGCACGTTCCGAAACGCTATTATGTTATATAAGTATGAGAAATGTTTTTATGAAAAGGCTAAGCATGCATGATATTCGCCTTAAGAGGCAATCAGACATACAGGTTATCCTTATCTCATGTTATGTTCTATATCTCTTATTATGTGGTTACTCTTGCCTTACATACTCAGTACACTGTTCGTACTGACATCCTTTTTTGTGGACACTACGTTCATGCCCGCAGGTAGATAGATAGACAGATCCGATCCCTAGGAGCTCCATCAGCAGCATCTCAGAAGCGCTCCAGTTGTCCCGGAGCTGCAGTCTTTAGGTACTACTCCTTTGTACATATATACACGGGCATGGCGAAATCCTGCCCCGTCTTATGGATTTATGTATTCTACTTAGAGGCTCGTAGACATATGTATGCTGTTAGATGTTCAATAGTTTCTTCAGTTCTTATTGTTGCATAATATTTTGGCAGTCTTGTTGGCTTATGCTTATGGACATTATTGTTGATGATTATACTAAGTATGATATTCATGAGCTGTCTATATGGCCCACTTAGAAATGGTTATGGAACGTTAGACTAGAGGTGCTTGGTATGCTAGTACCGGGTACCCGTCATGGCCCACCGGTTGGGTCATGACAATACGATAAGAGACTTCCGTGAGTAACACGGTAGATGATTGGGAGAACGACGGCGGTACCAGAAAAGTCAGGTGGTGAGTTATATAAATTGTGATACCAAAAAGAAGGAAGATAAGTGAATAAATGTTGGTTCATTTCCTATATTGACGACGGAGAATTCAAATGTAAGAAAGGATTGAAAGAAGAAGTAAAACCTAGTCAACGAAACCTGTGAGGCTATTATGAGATTTGCCAATATGATGCGACATGTCTTTATTGCTCCCCTATATGAGATATGCATCTTAGAGTTTACAAATACACTGGATCTAGGGCCTATAATCTGTCATCATTCCAGCGTGTTAGTCCTAAAGTTGAGTTTCAAGTTACTATAAGGAGATTAGAGTTTCCCTAAGTATATTTTTATCAGAATATGATTAAAGGAATTTATAGAGCATCAGTTAATAAGGGTGGTATTTAGGATGAAGTATATGACAACTCCAAGAATACAATTGCGAAAAGCAAAGCACATAGAGGATTTACGAGAAGTAACCTGTGACTAAGCTTAACTTGTAAGGAGTTCAACGGAAAATGAATTGAGATGAACGTCAAGATAGGTAAACTACAAAGGTGGAAGCAACAATGTCAAGTAAGGGATGTAGAATGATCCTATCACGATAGAGACAGAAGTGAGAAGAACGTGGAAGCATATCGAGCACAACAGTGACAACTCTAAGTTGACAAGAGTATAAAAATTTGAGGAGGGCTACTGGCATCAAATGATGATTTAGTAAACAATGTGATAATGTAGTATCTCAAGTAAAGCATTCAAGCCAACGGGTCATATTACGCGAAGGACAAACCAGAAGGAAAATTTTAGAGATATAGTAGGAGGTGAAGGCAAGAAACTGGTAACTTGGAGATATTAAAGAAAGAGTTTCAATGCTCATTATAAGGATAAATAAAGAGTGATAAAACGGACTTTTAAATACTCAAAAGTACATTCTTTGACTTATGGCTTCTAGGTATTAAATGGTTCAGCTATGAAAGAAAAAGAAAAAAATAAGTGCCATTTGGTGTCTCGTTACAGTTGTAGAATAATATAAGAAGGGGTGTCATATTAGCAAATTCAATGCAAGGTGTGAGTAGAAATAAGTAGAGTAAATGATACAAGTACGTGTGAAAGGAAAGTGAGAAGAGAAGAAATAAAGATATGTCAAGTTAAGGAGAACGATGGTACGATTAGACATGACCAGTTGAGAGGAAGGTATGTGCAGGACATGACTCAATAAGAGAACGCTTGAGGAAGTATTGAGAATGCAAAACTAGTTTAATATTCGAGGACGAATGTTCCAAAGGGGGGACAGATGCTACACCCCGTACTTTTATATATAAAGTTTCGTCATGAGTTAGTTGACGAAGACTTAAAGGCGAGGTTGTCGTTAAGGTCATAAGGAATTATACATGCTCATTCTTCATACATGAGAGCTTGGTATCATGTTTAGTAAGTATCGGGAAGGTAGGATGTCAAGCGAATCGAAGAAATTAAGTTTTTTGAAACTTTGGGAAAATTTGGCAGAATTCTGGGAATAAATTTTGGGTCAAATTTAGAGAGGAATATCTCCTAGAATAAGAGGAGTTATGGAACCCATATCGTATGCATTCATAAATTCAGCGAGTCTACTTTCTAATGTAATTGGCAGAACTGAATTTGTACATCAACGGTAGGAGTTATGAACCGTCGAAGTTCGACAGTCTGTCGATGCACATTGATGGTCCGTCAACAGTGAGTCGGTGGAGAATTTTCTAGAATGTTATTTATTGATCCATTTCGTTTCATCCTTCATTATTTCACACATCAACAGACCCTAAATTTCCTAATACTCCCCTCAACCCCTTTCCTAATTCCCTCCATCATCCAAGAAAGATTTGAGCCCGTAAAACCCTAGACTAGTTAGAACATCATAGTAGCTTATGTTTCCATTGTGTTGGTGGTCTTGTGGCCTTAAATAAAAGTGTTATGGTTAAGGTTTTGGACTATATAAGGTATGTTTTCCATCTAAGATTTGATATTAAACTTGGATTATGAGTTTTCCCTTAACCTAAATATATGGTAAATGGTCTTGAATGTATATTTGTGAACTCAGGAAGATAGACGTTGAGTAATAAGGAGACAACGAGGTATGTTAAGGCTGTCCCTTTCTTTCCAAAGGCATGATTCTGTTTTTATGAACTTATACATGATATCCATAATACCCTTACTCCTAAAAATTATAGCAATTAGTGATGCTCAAGGTTTTTATGATATGAAAGATAAATGTTTTCTATGATGATACTGAAGAGAATGATCCCATTTCGAGAGATTCCAAAGCTTATGGTTTTGATGTCATCATGAAATTATAGAGCTTGTTTCCTCATTATTGATTTTATTCATTGTTGTTGATCTCACCTTATGATAGTTGTTCCTTCAAGGTGAGATATAGCGATGATGATGATTCCATAATGATACATCGGAGGTTGCCGACCTTATGTCACTCTGATAGAGTTGTAGCTTTTATTTGGGCTCTCATGCATGCTTTATATATATGTATGTATTTTATCACACCGTGCCGTGCTAGAGTCGGCCGGGCAGGCGCGTAGATGCGCATACCATTGCACTGGGCACCTTATGATATCGTCCCGGACACGGGATGCACGGATGCGGGATGATGATGAGATGATGATAACACCGTGCCTATATGGTCGGGCAGTATACATGAGGAGATGATGATAACACCGTGCCTATATGGCCGGGTGTCACGACCCGACTAGGGGCCGTGACGGGTACCCAGGGCTAACCACCGAGCACCACTCATTTCCTTACTCGTCATAGTCATTATGAAATTCTTTACCATTCATATACTCATAATCATAAGACAACCATTTTTCATTTGGAAAACATAATTAATTTTATATACATACGCCCTTCGGCTATCAAAATAGTAATATATACACCATTGTAGCATCGTGAGACCATACTACCCACACATACGTATCTACGATCCTCTACTGGAGTACTAGACATATGGACGGGACAATACCCTGTCGTTCCCAAAATACATATACATATATATACACAAAAGTATAAACCCGATTAGCACCTCCTGAATAATGGAGTGCTCCTGCAAATATGCTTATAGCTCCGAAAGGTCTGCGACGTCTCCCTGTCTACCTGTGGGCATGAACACAGCGTCCCAAGAAAACGAACGTCAGTACGAATATTGTACTGAGTATGTAAGGCATGAATGAAATAAACATGATAGAGAAATCATAAGTCAGAAGGTGAAGGCAAAACCTGCGCGACCTTTAAGGATGAATACATTTCATACATATATCATATATACTTAATCATCGTACAAGAATCATCATAGCGTATACATTATTATGTCATATAATTCATCATCGAAGTACCGTATCTGCTCATACACATAAAACTTTATTCGTATTCGGCCACGTAGTGGCTCGACAATATCACATACATGTCTTCCGTATTTGGCCACATTGTGGCTCGGCAATATCACATACATCATAACAAGGCTCGGTATATCTCATCATCATCATTGCCATAACATACATCTCATAAGCTTATCATAACCTTTTCATAAAGCATACATTTGAATTTAAAGACAACCTATGAAAATCATATCGTGTTCGTAGCATGAATTTCGTATAAATATCGTATGATAGATTCTATAATCTCTAGACTTAGGCTCATCATTATCATCCTAGCATCTATGGCATATCTCTTACCTCTATCTCATATGAAATCCTCTATGAACATAAACTCGTAATTTTTCGGGACATTGGTCGTAGGACGTGCATTAGAGCTTATAGACAATTTATAACAATATCGGGGTGACATAAGGTCGAGAACCCCCTATTTCATTATGAAGCATTCATAAGTATTCTGCTTCACCTTGAAGGAATTATTATATAAGGTGAATGCATACAACAAGCAACACCAATAGATCATAGTTAATATCGCTAGCTTTGTAGAAACATTATACCATGAACTTTAGAATCTTTAGACCTAACTTATCATCTTCATTATCGTGCTCATAACATGCCTCTTATCTTTATCTCACGTGGCTATTTATGATCATAAACTCTTAGTTTTCCGGAAGGTAGGAAAGTCATGGAGAGGTAGGGAACATAATATCATGGAAGTTACATAAGTATCATTAGCTTCGTAAGAATGTCATATCCTGAGCTTTAGGACTTCCAGACTTATATTCATCATCGGTATCGTCATGCTCGTAACATATCTCTTTTCTTTATCTTGTATGAAACTCTTTATAATCGTAGACTCATAGACTTCGATACGTAGGAAAATCATGAAGAAGAGGGAACCTTACACCATAGAATTCATGTCTTAGAAAGAATGGACTAGCCTTACATACCTTTTCGTTTAGCTATTTTACCGCTTGATCGTTCTCCTTCGATGCTCGCGTCCTTACCTTCAAGGGAGTTCGTATTAACATTAGTTAAACGATTATAAGAACGTGTTACCATTTCTAGGGAAAATTGGGCAGCATTTCCTTTGTTCATACAACTTTACTTATATCATATTTCAACTCCCAACGTGAATAATAACATTCATAATATCATCATCATTATTCAATTCCTACAATTTACTCTCATGGTCATCCATAGTCGTAATCATACTACAACGTTACATTCATTCTTATACTCCTAACATCATTCATAACGTGATTACAACCTCAACATATCAGGATTCATGATTCATATTAATCTACTATTCACAAAGGTCACTATTCTCATCTTTTGTAGTCCATTTTCCATTTTCTTCCATAATCCAAGTGTGTTAACTTTTCCTTACCTTAAACAACATGGAATAATCATGAAACTCACCTTTGAATTTGTAGGAACGGGTTTTTGTTGACAATACTTCACTTGGAGAAAATCCTAACTTCACTCCCAAGAGAATTCTTGACTTGGAGGAACCCTAGTGAGCTTCTTGCACTTGATTCACTTGAATTCTTGATATTGATCTTTTCTTTCCTTTGTATTCTTGTATATGAAATGTGTATGGAACCATCTAGAAGCTGGAAAGAAGTGGAGAAGTGAGGTGAATAAATAAAATGAAGTTGGATCACATTTAAATACTTGGAATAACTCAGCCCGTCTGGACTTATACGGACCACTTATACGGTTCGTATAACATTTCACGGGCCGTATAAGTGTCCGTGGTTCACCACCATGGAACACCTAGTTGCTGTTGGGTTATACGGACCATTATACGGTCCGTATAACGTTCCACGGGCCGTATAATGTGGTCGTGTAACTCACAGTTTTTCCGAAGTTGTTCTTGTCGTTTCGTTTGATCTCCAATCCTTATGGAACCTTCTTGACACTTTTTTAACACTTCAATACCAATCTAAGGGACGTTATCACTCTCCTCCAAGACATCATTACGCCATCCTTAATTTTTCACTCGAAATTCTTACTCGACACACAACCTACCCCTTGCTTTCCTTACCTCAAATGTCTTTAAAATTTCGATAAGGATCGTCAAATGCTATTTCTTACTTGTCAAAACATTGTATACGTTGTACCCTTCGCTAGCCTATTCACTATACGTTAACAGAAAATTTCCATGGTGTAACATTATTCCCCCCTTTTGGAACATTCGTTCTCGAATGTTAAACACTCGGGAATTCTACGAAAATTTCGCCTGAGTTTCCCCTGTAATATGGCACTACCATCCTGTCACAACAGCCCATAATAACATTGCCTCACACGGCCACAACATAATAGCAATAGATTTCGGCCACACACGACCCAAAAGCATAAAAAGGAAACGTACATACCTTTTTCAAGCTTCCATTTTTAGTTTTTAACTTACGTCCTGGGGCTATTTGGGGGGGCATTTTCATATCTGCCTACACCTCTCTCATTTTCTTTCTATCATACAGTAAATTCTTCTAGGACATCTCTCATGTCCTTTATTGACTATGCAGCCTCGTACTACTAACTCAATAATCCTGTAATGATAACTTCTAAAGTGCTATAACTCATGTCTCGTATATTTTCCGTACACTCACATCTTCATAAAATATATAGACAATATAGTCAGCACGATACGGAAGCTTTCATTAATAACTAACTTACTCGATAGCGTATGTTACTCTCTTACTTTTTCTAACTAACCCTATCTTTTCTCTATTCTTCAGAAACTGCTATCTTGGAGGTTCTACTCTTCACACCCTACTTCCTTAAAACTTGTGTACTATCGTCCTTACAATCCCCTTTAAGTCTCATCAGTAGTACTTTTTTAAAGGTATTTCATGTAGATTACAGGTAGTGGATCAATACTGTCCTCAAGGATATATATAAACATTGTTAATACCACATATCGTACTTTACCGATTACCGTCGCTACATAGCATAAAACCTCTCAATTCATACCTGCTTAATATTACAAATATTTATTTCTCCTTTCACACATTATCAAAGGTGCATATATACCTGTGACGGCATCGGGGAATGACTCTGGATCCTGTCGCTCAGCTAAAGCATATATACAGGGCTGAGTGGCACCTGAAGTAGATGCTCCCCCTCTGCCTCTACCTCGACCTGCTGGAACCGGGGAAGTCTGCCCTCCCGGGCGTATCGAAAAAGAACCAGCCGCTGATCCTGCGGGCTGAACCACATGCCCACCACCTCGAAATGGGCACTCTCTCATAATATGACCTGACTGGCCGCAAACATAACAAACATCCGAACCCAATCGGCATGGTCGCCAATATAGCTTACCGAACTGGGTACATTGTGGTATAGATGATCTCCTCTGGCCTGAATCACTCCTATACCGAGAGCCCGACTCTGTGAAACTCTGATCCGGTCCGGGATGATTAGAGCGATCGGACCCCTGGCCTGCAACTCGTGGGGGTACACTAGTCGCCGACTGGCCTAAGTGTCTAGAATATGTCTGCCTCGATCCCTCTCTATAGTCGCTATCAGTACCTATGGATCTGGCCCTCTTACTTTGCCCCTGATCCATAGCACGCTCGCCCTTTTGCGGACGTCGTTGCTCTTCTAGATTTTGAGCATGGGCTTGAATGCGGGAAATATCCATCCCGTTTTGCAATGCAGCCATTAAGCAATCTTTGAACAAATGTAGCCCTAGGCCACTCACAAACATGTGCACTCTATCTCCCATATCGGCCACCATAGCCGGGGCATATGTAGCCAATGAATTGAATTGAAGGCTATACTCTTGGGCACTCATATTTCCTTGTTTTAAATTTAAGAACCTATTCTCTCTAGCTCGGCGGACCTCAGGTGGCAAATAGTGGTGGATGAAGGCATCTACAAATTCTTGCAAAACCGGGGGAAGCGCATTCTCTTTTCTTGATGATATCCAATTATTATACCATAAAACTGCCACATCCCGGAGTCTATAAGATGCTAACTCCACAGATTTGATTTCGGAGGCATGAATAATCTTTAATGTTCTCAACATTCCATCAATAAAACCTTGAGGGTCTTCATCCAGCTTTGACCCGAAAAACTCCGGAGGATTCAAACTCATAAAATCACGGGCTTTAGTACTAACGACCCTGTCACTTGAACCCGAACCCTGCCGCTGTACCTGGGCGGCAACTAGTTGTGTCAATAAGTGTATGGCCTCGGTCTCTTGGTGACCCGAAGCAACTGGTGGAGGAACTGGAGCTGAAGCTCCTCCTTGTTCTTCTACATTGGGCGGGATGGAGAAATTATTAGATGGGGCCTCATTATATGACTCAGCCTCCTCTACATTCATTGGCGGCTCTCTTTCAATCCGCCTTTTCGTCGTAGTCTTGCCCTTCTGGGCGGCTGTAGCTTTTCCCTTTGGCGGCAATTCTGAAATCATAGCACACTATTAAGAGGGGAAAATCTTATAACACAGCTCTATCGCACGATCTCTTAAGATGAAAGATGGTCATTTTTCCTAAATGTCCTGTAGCCTCCTGTTTATTAGTGTGGCGCGCAACACACCATAAACAAGACTCTACTAGACACGGCTCGTAGAAACTTCCTAGGACTGAACTGCTCTGATAACACTATTGTCACGACCCGACTAGGGCCGTGACTGGGTACCCGGGGCTAACCACTGAGCACCACTCATTTCCTTAATCGTCATAGTCATTATGCAATTCTTTACCATTCATATACTCATAATCATAAGAAAACCATTTTTCATTTGGAAAACATAATTAATTTTATATACATACGCCCTTCGGCTATCAAAATAGTAATATATACACCATAGTAGCATCGTGAGACCATACTACCTACACATACGTATCTACGAGCCTCTACTAAAGTACTAGACATATGGACGGGACAAGACCCCGTCATGCCCAAAATACATATACATATATATACACAAAAGTATAAACCTGATTAGCACCTCCGGAATAATGGAGTGCTCCTGTAAATCTGCTGATAGCTCCTAAAGGTCTACGCCGTCTCCCTGTCTATCTGTGGGCATGAACAGAGCGTCCCAAGAAAACGGACGTCAGCACGAATATTGTATTGAGTATGTAAGGCATGAATGAAATAAACATGATAGAGAAATTATAAGTCATAAGGTGAAGGCAAAATCTACGCGACCTTTAAGGATGAATACATTTCATACATATATCATATATACATAATCGTCGTACATGAATCATCATAGCGTATACATCATTATGTCATATAATTCATCATCGTAGTACCGTATCTGCTCATACACATAAAATATTATCTGTATTCGGCCACGTAGTGGCTTGACAATATCACATACATCATAACAAGGCTCGGTATATATCATCATCGTCATTTCCATAACATACATCTCATAAGCTTATCATAACCTTTTCATAAAGTATAAATTTGAATTTAAAGACAACCTATGAAAATCATATCGTGCTCGTAGCATGAATTTCGTATACATATAGTATGATAGATTCTATAATCTCTAGACTTAGGCTCATCATTATCATCCTCACATCTATGGCATATCTCTTACCTCTATCTCATATGAAATCCTCTATGAACATAAACACGTAATATTTCGGGACATTGGTCGTAGGACGTCCATTAGAGCTTATAGACAATTTATAACAATATCGGGGTGACATAAGGTCGGGAACCCCCGATTTCATTATGAAGCATTCATAAGTATTCTGCCTCACCTTGAAGGAATTAGTATATAAGGTGAGTGTATACAACAAGCAACACCAATAGATCATGGTTAATATCGCTAGCTTTGTAGAAACATTATACCATGAACTCTAGAATCGTTAGACTTAACTTATCATCTTCATTATCGTGCTCATAACATGCCTCTTATCTTTATCTCACGTGGCTATTTATGATCATAAACTCTTAGTTTTCCGGAAGGTAGGAAAGTCATGGAGAGGTAGGGAACATAATATCATGGAAGTTACATAAGTATCATTAGCTTCGTAAGAATGTCATATCCTGAGCTTTAGGACTTCTAGACTTATATTCATCATTGGTATCGTCATGCTTGTAACATATCTCTTTTCTTTATCTTGTATGAAGCTCTTTACAATCGTAGACTCATAGACTTCGATACGTAGGAAAATCATAAAGAAGAGGGAACCTCACACCATAGGATTCATGTCTTAGAAAGAAGGGACTAGCCTTACATACCTTTTCCTTTAGCTATTTTACCGCTTGATCGTTCTCCTTCAATGCTCGCGTCCTTACCTTCAAGGGAGTTCGTATTAACATTAGTTAAATGATTATAAGAACGTGTTACCATTTCTAGGGAAAATTGGGCAGCATTTCCTTTGTTTATACAACTTTCCTCATATCATATTTCAACTCCCAACGTCAATAATAACATTCATAATATCATCATCATTATTCAATTCCTACAATTTACTCTCATGGTCATCCATAATCATAATCATAATACAACATTACATTCATTCCCATCTAATGTTTCTCTCATACTCCTAACATCATTCATAACGTGATTGCAACCTCAACATATCAAGATTCATGATTCATATTAATCTAGAATTCACAATTGCCACTATTCTCATCTTTTGTAATCCATTTTCCATTGTCTTCCATAATCCAGGTGTGTCAACTTTTACTTACCTTAAACAACATGGAATAATCATGAAACTCACCTTTGAATGTGTAGGAACGGGGTTTGGTTGACAATACTTCACTTGGAGAAAACCCCAACTTCACTCCAAAGAGAATTCTTGACTTGGAAGAACCCTAGTGAGCTTCTTGCACTTGATTCACTTGAATACTTGATATTGATCTTTGCTTTCCTTTGTATTCTTGTATATGAAGTGTGTATGGAACCCTCTAGAAGCTTGTAGAGAAGTGGAGAAGTGAGGAGAATAAATAAATTGAAGTGGGATCACATTTAAATACTTGGAATAACTCAGCCCGTCTGGAGTTATACGGACCACCTATACGGTCCGTATAACATTTCACGGGCCGTATAAGTGTCCGTGGTTCACCACCATGGAAAACCTAGTTGTTGTTGGGTTATACAGACCATTATACGGTCCGTATAACGTTACACGGGCCGTATAATGTGGTCGTGTAACTCACTGTTTTTCCGATGTTGTTCTCGTCGTTTCGTTTGATCTCCAATCCGTATGGAACCTTCTGGACACTTGGTTAACACTTCAATACCAATCTAAGGGATGTTATCACTCTCCTTCAAGACATCATTACACCATCCTTAATTTGTCACTCGAAATTCTTACTCGACACACAGCCTACTCCTTGCTTTCCTTACCTCAAATGTCTTTAAAATTTCGATTAGGATCGTTAAATGCTATTTCTTTCTTGTCAAAACATTGTATACGTTGTGCCCTTCGCTAGCCTATTCACTGTACGTTAACAAAAAATTTCCAAGGTGTAACACCGGGCAGTGTACTATATATATGTATGTATAAGATATTTTTAAAAGTTAAGCATGCATGACATCCGCCTTAAGAGGCATTCAGATGTACAGAGTTATACAAATATTTTCAGCTATACAGTCATAAAGATACAGACAGATATACAGATTGACTCTTATGTCGTAGATTCCCTTCATGATTCTTGTGTATATGCTATTTTCATGCCTTACATAGTCGGTACATTATTCGTACTTAAATCCTTTTACTTGTGGGCGCTGCGTTTATGCCCGCAGGTAGACAAGGAGATGGTTCAGATTCATAGGCTGCCATCTCAGCGTTGGTACAGGAGCACTCCACTTGTTCCGGAGTCGCAGTCCAGTTGGTATGGTTTTATGTACATATTGGTATGGTGGGGTCCTGTCCCGTCCTTATTATGTTATGATTCCAGTAGAGGCTTGTAGATAGATATGTGCAGCTAGATGTCTGGTGACCTCCTCGGCCCATCTTGTGTTGTATCATTGTTTAGTAGCCTTGTCGGCTCGAGTACTTGAGACTAGCTTGATGATGTATATATGTATATATCTTTTCGGCTTGTGTCCCTTACAATTATGACATGTAATAGTTAGTACTATGGCCCACTTAGGTATGGATATGAGATGCATGTACGTATTGTGGTGCTTGGTAGGAAAGCTTCAGGTGTCTGTCATGGCCCTCCGATTGGGTCATGATATTCAGGTACTTCCCCGTTCCTTTTCTTTCGTCGCATGAGGATGAGCGATGGTTTAATTAGTATTTGTTGTGACGACCCGTTTGGTCGTTATAGTCTTTTTCGCACTTTGACCCTTCCCTGAGCTTGTTTAGCTCACTTTTGATCTGAGGGGACGGCTGACATGTTTTCCGACATATTTGGATATGATTCGGGCGACCTTTCAGGAAATCTGGGCTTTAAGCGAAAAAAGAGTTGACTCAATGTTGACTTTTGGGTAAACTTACCCTTTTGGGGAATTCGTCGATTTTGAGAGGTCCGGATGATCATTTAGAACTTGTGCAAATCGTTGGTTTGGTTCCCAATGCACTCAAGTACATTTTGGGACTTGGGTTGGGATGTTTGATTTGAGTTATTGGGGGTTAATTTGGTAAACGAAACCCCCGATGGGAATTCTGAGGCCACGAGTACGTTCGTAGCATGTTTTTATGTATGTCTACATATGTGGTATGTGAGCAGATGGCTTCGGGTGATAGTCGGGATTTTTGGGTAGATTATGATTTTATTTGGAGTTTTTTGGTTCTGGTTCCCGCTATAGTGGCACCATTACCGCAGCAGCAGCACCGCTATAGCGGTGGAGTTACCGCAACAGCGGCCAAGTGCAAACGTGGGATGACCGCCATAGCGGTCTGAGAATCCGTTGAAGTGAGATCGTCGCAGCAGTCTCGTGTCGCAGGAGTGGGTATCGGGCAGGTTATTTCATTAAATGAGTACTAAAAGCCCTAAGTCCCTCATTCTTTATTATTTTGACTTTAGAGTTATTGAGAGCTTTTCAAGGTGATTCTGGGGATAAACTCTTTGTGGTAAGTTCTTCTATTTCCTTTGCTATTCCATTGTCCTTAATCACCTCAGCATTCCATTATCATTCTAGTTCACTAAGAATCCAAGGATTAAAAGAGGGTTAATTGAGTTCTTCTTCTAGGCTTTGTAATCTTGATTTATTTATTGGGTTAGCTTCTTTAAGCACGAAACTGATGATTAGAGTCTATTATTGCATGAGTTCTTCCTAATTAGTGGCTAATTTATGGGATTGGAAGTTAGGGTCTATAACCAAATTTGGGGGTTTTGCCTATAATCCGAATTTAAGTAATTTGTTGGTTCTTCTAGCTTGTAATTGATAGGAATTGATCACCTAGAGCATTAATTTCATGTTGAAATCTTTAGATTCCTAATTTCCCCTTCTCGTTCATAAAACCCCATTCCATAGGTTGGGAATTTGGGTCTTGAATAGAAGTAGGGTTTTGATTGATGTTCTTCTTGATTCTAATTGCATATTTTGGATATGATTAGACTTCCATTATCTCGAGGCTCAAAGGAAAGGAAAGACTAAGGTATGATTGTGGAGACTTTGTTGTTCGACCTTCCAGGTAGGTTACGATTTACCCTATGGTGAGACTTTGATTAGCGAAACATATATTTAGACGATATGATTAGCGAAGCATATATTTAGACGATATTGTCAGAGAATGCTTGTAAACCTTCAGGTATGAAGTTAGGTTGGATATTACCTTAGGTTGGGCCTTGTAGTGTGATTTGGGGCTAGCCACCCCGTTGTGTTGTGACTTATCTTGTTCTATTTATTGTTGGCTCGATGCCACGTGGAGATAGATGATATTGGTGACTAGTGATATACCTTGATGATGATATTATTTCACCTTACTTGTTGCTGTTTGAGACGAGGATTGTGATTCTATTATGGCTTATTGTGTAGCCTTTTATTGAAATTGTTTGTGCGCCCATGTGTGGTACTGTTGATATTGACTTGATTATTGACATTGAACTCATACATTGCACGCATTCTCCTCCTTCATGATATACTGTTTATATATTGATGATATACAAGGAAATACTGTTATGAGCTGGGCTCAGTTGGATGAGAGTAACATGAGGACCGATGTCCGATGTTTATCCCGGAATCGAGGTATGAGTGCTAATAGCGATTGTCAAGGTATTTGCCGGAATCGTGAGGGTACATGGACTTCGCGGGTCCTCCATGGGTTGTGCTGTCGAGATGTGATGTTCCATCATCGGAGTACATGTGTACGGTGCATATGCATTGCATTCACACTTCATACATTATTGCATTACATTTTACCATGGCTTCTATTGTGATACTCTTGTGATGTATTAATGATATACGGATTCAGAGTGAATGTACTGAGACTTGGTACGGTTGGGTTTAGATTCTATAACATCGGTGATGACTTATACTTGATTACTGGCTCGTGTTGACTTATACCTTGTTGCTTTACCTGTTTATCTTACTTTATTGCCTTGATATATGCTAGCAAATCGTAGTCGGCCTATGATACCTACTAGTGCGTGTTGTTTGTACTGACCTACACTTGTTGCATTCTTTTATGAATGCAGAGTATCGGGTGGGATCAACGTCTACCCCTTGTGGTTGAGAGTTCGAGGTTGCTGATTCGAGTCTTTTTGGGGTGAGCACGTGGACGCTTCGCTACCCGGAGACTCTTCTTTTATTACGTCTTACTTTGATATTCTGAGACATATTGAGAGTATTGATGTATTATTATTACTTCCAGACTTGCAGATATTAGTTAGATGCTCTTGTATGGCCAGACCAGATACTGGGTGGTTTTGATGTATTTCTACATTATTTATATATTCATATGTCAGACTTACGTTATTTTAATCTTTTTCCTTGTTTATGTTATGTTGGTGAATGTTGGGTTAAGGGTTCGCCTATTGAGGTGGGCTACTTTGTGGAATATGGTCGTGACAAAGCGTTAACTCCGCCGCGAGTCTCAGGGAACGGTACTATATCATCGGCAAATAACATACAACATAACATCTCACTTTGGATATTCCACAGGAAATGTTGTTACACCTCGGACATTTCATATCGTTAGGGTGTGAATAGACTAATGCAAGCTTGAGGTGGACATGAAGACCTTATGACTTTAAGGAGGGCATTTGGCAGCTTTAAGGTGTATACGACAAGATTTTGAAGTTATATGAATTGGTGAAACTAAATTCGTCGAAGGAAGTAAAAGTATAAGTCGTGTTTGGGGAGGCTTTTGCAATTATCTAGGTAACGATTGTTTAGTAATGTCTTGGGAAGGAGTTATAGGGCTCCTTGGATGGTTAATGAAGTGTTAAACAAGTGCCAAGAAGGTTCCGCAAGGATTGGAGGTTTATTTATTTTATTTTTTTAATTAAAGCCACCATAAGAGGTGGAAATTGATTAATAAAATCAAATTGTACAAGCAAAGAAAGAAGAAAAAGAGAAAAAATCTAAGAAAATAGAAATGCTAAAACTATGCTATTCCTAATAACACCACAAGAAGAAAACCAATTAGTTCCAAGGCCTTGTCTTGCATCCATTTTTCACATCTACAAGTCTCACAGATGGAATAAATCAAGAACTCATGAAGTAGAACTTCAGGCTTTTGGTTATAATAAGCCTCTTCCAATAGAGTTTTCATAGGACTTGCACAGCTTCACCATATTAACCAAGCTCACAGATCAGCACTGGTCTGCATAGACTGCTGAAAATTCCTCCTGCATACTGATCCATCAAAATGCTTGCACCTTGTCTAGCAATGCACCTTCGGTCTAGCACTTCTTTTATCCTTTGTAGTAGTACTGATCCAGCCTTTAAACTCCAAATTAATCCAATATCAGTCTAATGAACAACCAACTAGATATAGTACATCCTTCAGTAGATTGAACACACACTGAACACTGCACTATATTTAGTTTATTCCCTCCCTAAGTTTTCAAAACTGATCCTTTGTTCTTATTCTAATGTTTGGAGTTTGAGTTTTTTCCATGTTTATTATCCTTCTACCTGTTGATGGAACTTCCTGAAAATTATGAAACTGCATAGTACCTGCAAAATAAAAAACAAGGTTAGTGAAAAAATCTGCCAGGCTATTTTCTTCTCGTAGTATATGAGGCACACCAATCTGCTTTCCTTCTCAACCTTTGAATTCTTTTAACTACCAATGATATCATCCATGGCACTTCCCATATTCCATCTAATATCTTCTGCATTGTCAAAGAATCATTTTCTACTCTCAAAGGTAATAGCTGATGGTCTACACAATATTGTATTCCATCTTCAATTGCAACTGCTTCAGCTATTACATTAGCAGTATCCTCCAATCTTTTCCCTGCTGCATACACTAGATCTCCATTATGATCTCTAATATAGAAAGCTGCTAAACTTGGGCCTGGATTACCCCTTGAGGCTCCATCAGTATTGCACTTGTATCTCCCCCTTTCTGGTGGTAACCAGGTTACTTTCCTGTGGATAACTGTCATTTTCAGGTTCTCAAAATATTGCACAAAGAAAGGCCACCTTTTTGGAAACTGCTTCATGCCAGGAAATAGGCTTTGTGCCAATAAAAATATACCTCTGTTGATCTCACAGATAACCTTGTTCACAGTGATATTACCTCCATGCCTCCTTGTATTTCTACCCTTCCAAAGTTTCCACAAAATTAAAGTTGGAACTGCTTGACATGAGATCTTTAAATTTGCTTTAACAGGAGTGCTCCACCATTTCAGGATTGCATGTTTTACCTGAATTAGAGGTCCTGAAATTCCAGCTACATCACAATCATATTTCCAAACTTTCATAGCAAATGGACCAGTTAAGAATAAATGATCCATTATTTCTTGATGACTGTGACAACAACAGCATCTTGAAGCTACAGAAATATGCATCCTTTGCAATACCTTATCAACAGGTAACTTATAAAACCAAACTCTTCAAATGAGAAGAGATATTTTAAAGGGCATACCTTTGATCCAAAACCTTGAACAATAAGAGGAAACCTGCCTTTTTTGCCTTATGTACTTCCATGCACTACTTACTGTGAATTTACCAGAACTAGTAAGCATCCAATTAGGTTTGTCAATTTCCTGAGGTTCAATCAGATTTCCAAGCTTACTTTGATAAGTTGCACCATTTCATCACAAAAAAAATGTTGTACTTTTGTCATATCCCAATGATCTCCTTCCATTTTCTCTGCTAGATCTTCTACACTGTCATCCTTCTAAGCTTGAAACTGATGTTCGTCATTTAAAGCGCCTATCTTCAACCAGTTATCATACCATATTGATGTAGAACCTTGATGAGGCTCACACCAAATATGATGCTCCATATCATTCCTAGCTTCTAACATATACTTCCATGTCTGAGTACCACCCTTCCATTGAACAAGAGTTAGTCTAACCTTCATACAGTATTTATTCTACATAAAGTTTGACCATAAAGAGTTACTTGTTCTAAACCTCAACCAAAGCTTTGAGAAAAGAGTTTTTGAAATATCATTCAATGATCTGAATCCTAAACCACCTTCCAGTTTGGGATAACACAGTTTGTTCCATTCAGACCAATGTTTACATTTACCATCTTCCTTTGTTTGCCAGAAAAAACTATTAAACAGTTTATGCAACTCTTTGATGACATATTTGGGAGGAACCATTGCTGATAACAAATATACAGGAATGCTTTGCAGCACACTGTTGATCAGTACAACTTTCCCACCAAATGACAGTAATTTTCCTTTCAATGCTTTCAATTTATCTCTAACTTTCTTCATCACATTTCTATAGAATATCTTCTGTTTTCTTGCATGAAACACTGAACATCCAAGGTAGGTAAAAGGAAATTCACCTTTTGAGAATCCTGTGATCTGCTGGACTTCATGCACTAGTTCACTAGATATTTTCTTATACATGTAGAAAGCACTCTTATGAACATTAATCTTTTGACCAGAAACAACTTCATACTCATGCAGAATCTTCATAATCCTTTGAATTTACCATTTGTCAGTAGAGGAAAAAACTAATGTGTCATCCGCATATGACAAATGATTCAGATTAGAACTCCATTTAGGAAATCCATAGCCCCTGTACATCCCTTCATCAAACAAGCTATTTAAAGCTCTTAATAATACTTCAAAGCTCTTGATAATACTTCAACAGCCAAGATGAATAAAGCAGGTGATAGTGGATCACCTTGCTTTACTCCCCTTGTAGAATGAAAGAAACTAGTAGCCTGACCATAAATGAGGATTAAATACCAATTATTAGCTATAATTCTCCAAATCATATCCATAAACACATCTGAAAATCCCATACTCTTCATCACCTGAATTAAATACTTCCAAGAGACCCCATCATATGCCTTTTCCATGTCTAGTTTGAGGATCACATTTGCTGGCCTTCCCATCTTTCTAATATCTGCAACAACCTCTTGAGTAAGTAACACATTTTCTATAATATTCC
Organism: Lycium barbarum; assembly: GCF_019175385.1. NCBI lineage: Eukaryota > Viridiplantae > Streptophyta > Magnoliopsida > Solanales > Solanaceae > Lycium > Lycium barbarum. The sequence continues at coordinate 111,451,049 of NC_083338.1, forward strand.
TTCCTTTTACAAAACCAGATTGGTTCTGAGAGATTAAGGAAGGCAGAATAGATTCCATCTGTCATGAGTAACTCTAGTAATGATCTTGTTGATGAAGTTGCTTAAACTGATTGGCCTGAGATCAGAAAAGTTGTTAACAATTTCCTTCTTTGGTATTAACACCAAGTTAGTGTGAGTGACAGATTTTGGAAGAGTTTGACAATCAAAGAAAGCCTTAACTACATTGTATACATATGCACTAACAATGTCCCAACATTTCTGATAGAAGATTCCTGATAAACCATCAGGGCCACATGCACTATCACCTGCTAACTCAAATACAACTTTATGCACTTCCTCCAAAGATGGCATAGAACATAATAAATCATTTTGATCCTGAGTAACAACTTCCTGCATATGCTCTAAGATGTTGTAGTCTGATGATGTTGGCTCAGAAGAGAATTGTTGTTGATAGAAATCTATAACTGCTGTTGAGATCTGATCCCCATCTTTCAACCATGCACCTTCATCATTCTGTATTCTATTAAGTTTCATTCTCTTCCTTCTTCCATTTACCAAGTTGTGAAAAAACCTTGTATTTCTATCTCTTTCTGATTGCCATTTAACACCAGCCTTTTGTTTCCAAAACTCTTCTTCAAAATGCATATATCTTTTGAATTCAGCTTGAGCTTGTTGCAAAACCATTCTATTAACTTCAGAGGGATCCTCTTCAAACAACTGCTCTTTGATCTTAACAATATCCTCTCTAATAGTTAATTTCTTAATGATATCACCAAAAGTCTCTTTACTCCATACTGATAGAGTAGCTTTCAACTTTTTCATTTCCAACTTGAAAGTAATAAAAACATCTCCAACAAACTCAGTTTTCCAATGTTGCTCAACTATATGCAAGAAAGACTCATGATCTACCAAAAATTTTAAGAATCTGAAAGGCTTTGAGAATTGCTGAACTTGTTCTCCTGCTATAAGCAAAAGAGGTGCATAATCAGATTTAGTTTTGGATAGGTGCTCCATTTGTAGATTACCAAACCATTCTTGCAACTGATTATTGACTAAAATCCTATCCAATCTTTTGAATAGGCAATCTTCCCCAGCTCTACCATTCCACCAAGTAAAAGGACTGCCTCTAAAGTCAATATTCTGCAGGTCACAAGAATTTTTCCAAAATGCAAAATCCTCAACCTCAGTTTGGTGAACAGGCAATCCACCTATCTTCTCTTCTTCATGTAAAATGACATTGAAATATCCACCTACCAACCATTGACAATTCATGTTGTTTGATAAATAATAGATATTATCCCATAGTTCCAATCTATCCACAACATCACACTTTGCATAAACTAAGGTAGTGATTAATATTTTGCCACTGTCTAGGAAAGTAAGCTTGAGAGTAACCTGTTGACCAGAGTTCATCAATACTTCCACCTCAATGCCATCTTTAACAAAAAACCAAATTTTCCCATTGCAGTTAAAGCCAGCCACCTTCATACCCAATCTCCTTTTATATTTGTCAATGTGTCTAGAATCTTGAAAAGGTTCCATGAATGTTATCAAGAAGAATTTATGATGTCTATGCAACATCTGAACTCTATGAAAATCCTTCTGAGTATTCACAGATCTTATATTCCAAAAGAATGCCTTCATCATTAGGAACTTAACTTAGAACTTGCACCCCTCTTTGGCAGAATCCTGGATGGTTGTTCTCCAGTTTTCTTAGTTGCACCTGTGTTTCTTTTAGAAGTTGATCTAGTAACCACCAATTCAGCATCAGGTTTTCCCTTCCTCCCTTTCTTATTACCTTTAGAATTCACATGTGATCCTACACACTCCTCCAATATTAGATTACTCTCAGTTTGATCTGAACTGATTGCATCTTGCAATTCAGTCAAGCAACATTTATTCTCCAACTCCTTCAGATTATGTGACACCAGGTCATGTAATTCTTTGTTAGGAGGAGATTTCTTCTGCGTAGATACAACATTAGAATTATCCTTCAAAATTAGATCTTGAGCAGAAGCTTCATGATCCATAGAAACATTCTTACTTGGAAAGTAACCAATAACCATTTTACCTTCATTCTCTAAGCCAATTGAGTACTTCCCAATCCCACCTTGAACTTCCTCATTAGAGACTTCATTCACATTCAGATTACCAGCTTGAATACATTCAGACATCTGATTCTCCTGGAGAACTTCAAAGACCTCCTCTTTATCATGATGCCTGTTAATTACATCAAAATTTTGAAAAATATCTTCATCTTTATCTCTAACACCCCTATTTTGCTCTCATAGTTGCTGACCATCTGTATCTACAAGTGCTGGTATACTGTTAACTTGTACTTGATCCTTATTGACAAAATTATACACCCCATCGCCAGGGTCATGCAAAACTTTCAAATCACCTTTATTCTGATCAACTTCATCTTTGCCCCCATATTGGTCTATGGGTTCAGACACTCCTTCTACAACATTAGGATCTTCATCAATACTTCCATGCACCATTGCATACTTATGCAAATCATCAGATATTAACTCCATCTCTTGTTGTTCAGTAAAATCCACCACCCCAATGTTATTCTCCGAAACTCCATTATTCTCTTGTGTTTTTATAGTCATGAGCCTATTTTGAATCATAATCCACAATATCCACCTGAAATTCTGCTCTGCCATCCACCTGTTGATGATTATTAATATCTTTTTGAACATGGTCCCCATTAATCTGTTGTGTTTTTTCAAAAGCTACTACACTTTTATTATCAACTTCATTATTTTGCACCTTATCACCTTCATTATCATCAATTTCACCCTCTTCTAGAGAAATGATCTTATTCTTAGCCTAGACTTTTTCCTGAGACAAAATTGCAGCTTCTACACCATCATGCACAATATTAACTTGATTATGATCCTTCATATCATCAACAATTGCATCTGCAACCCTTTGCTCTACAGATACATCATCCTCTACCACATCTTCTACAATACTTTTATTGCCATTGTTCGACTTACTAACTTCAGTATCATCTACTCCTTGGTTCAAGACCTCAAATTTATTTGACACAATAACTTCTTTGTTTCTATCATCCTTCTCAGTTGGAATCACATTGTTCTTGTCCTGTCCTTTGTTTCCAGGATATGTTACCACAGTACCACTAGATAAACCTTTTGGTAGATATTGTTGCATTGGCTGTTTCCAACCCCCTATAGCCTCTATATCTCCTTTGTTAGAAGTTCTCTTGTTTACTTGTTCCAGGCTCCTCTACTACAACTTTAGCCTTTCCATTATTCTGAACCACTTCTTCTTTGTCTTCCACCTGTTGTTGATCATTTTCTAGCAGTTCTGGATAAAGCACCCAACAATCTCATTTGAATGACTTTGCAACAAACACTTTGTGCAATACTTTGGTAAATAGTCATACTGAATATTAACTTGAATAAACCTGATATCCTTTGTAACATCATCTTCAATCTCCATCCACAAAGACTTAGGCAAATATGCAAGCAAATCTACCTGCACTTTCACTCTTGCACTATTTACGCTACTTTTATTGATAGTAGTAGCATCAAGTTGAAATGGTTTGCCCACAACTGATGCCAATGTAAATAAATATTCCTTGACAAAAAAGGTAGGAAGAAGGTTTGGAAACGAAATCCAAGCCATAGCAATTAACGTCTCCTTTTCAATACTAAACTTAGAATCATAAATCAAAGGTCTCATTTGATAAGAGTGACTATCCTTTGATTTCAACCAAAAACCACTTTTTGACGAGATAGTAATAAAAGCTTCTCGTAAATCACATCTTATTAATACATGTCTATCTTAAGAAGCCCGCACGACAGTTACCCTTTGCACCACACTGTTGAGGTATAATAGTTCTAAGTTCATCTAACTCAGGCCATCCATACGAAAACTTACCAACTAAGGCATTTTGTAGGTTTTCAATCATCTCCATTCTTAAGACTTCAGAGGAAGACCATCTTACAACGTGTTTACCATCTATAATCTACACCTTCCTCATAGGCTTGGGTTTATACGTCTGCATGGGAGTTTCAACAGCTTCATGCATAAGAGTATAGAGATATTTTGGTTCGTTATTCGTAGTATTTGTTGGTTTTGGATGAGGAGGATTGCTGGACGTAGAGAGAGTGGGGAAATCATGAAGAGAGAGAGGCTAACCAACCACCAGAGGCGGCGGCTGGCTAGTGGCTGGAATGGCCATAGAAAGTTTAGGGTTTTCAAACTAGGGTTTGCATGGGAGGAGAGAGAAGAGAGCGTTTTCAGTAGGATTGGAGGTTGAACGAAGCAGCTAGAGCAAGTTTCGAGAAATTCGTAATTGTACGGTTATTTGTACGGACAGTATAATCTATACGACCCGTATAATGGTCTATAGAATACTTCCAGAGAAAAGTGACCCCTGGTAGGATTATACAGTCAAATTGTACGGACCGTATAATTTATACGGCCCGTGTAATTGGCCGTATAACCGGGTCGGGTCACTTTTTTCTCTTTCCATATATGCACGACCCTTGTTCAAAAATTTTCATTCTCACTTCTCCCAAACTCTTGAAAGCTCTAGAACATTCCACACACCATATTAACACAAACCCAAGGGAAATCAAGGATTATTTACCAAGAATCAAGAGAATCAAGTATGGAGAGGCTCTCTAGGGTTTGTAGAGTTCAATATTTCTTTGGGTAGTGAAGTTGGAGTTCCATTCAAGTGAGATACTTTGATCTAAAGTTCATCCCTACACAATAAAAGGTGAGTTTTACATCTATTTCATGTGAGTAAGAGTATTTGGTTGTGGAGTAAATTTAATGAAGGAAGAAAGAAGAATATGAAGCTCAAACATGGATTTAATGATATTCTTGAATAGTAACTTGACTGGAGTCATAGTTCTTGACATGCCATGAGTATACTCTTGTTGTAAATGACACTAATGATGTTGAGGAAGTATCATATTAAAGGGGATATGATGTGTGTTGTAGCTATGATTATGGATGATTTTGAAAGGGAGTCTTGAGAATCAAACAAAGCTTAATTTGAAGAAATCTATTGATTTTGATATTATGGGTGTTGTTGTCAATGTTTGGGAGTTGTTCAGTATATGGAGAAGGTTGACAAAACAAAGGAAATGCTGCCTAATTTTCGTTAGCTCTTAGTCGCTTTAGTTTAGACTTAAGCATATTTTAAATGATCTAATTTAGTACAAATTCTCTTGAACGTAGAGTTGCGAGCTTGGAAGGAGAACGTTTAGTCGTCAAGAAGATGTAAAGGTATGTTAAGGCTAGTCCTCTCGATTTCAAATGCATGACTCCTATATTATGATTTCCCCCCTATATTTCCATGACCTTCTTACATTCCAAGGTTGAAAGTCTAAGATTATTACGAGTCCCTCATGAGCTAGAGACAAGATATGTTCTATGATAATGATGATGATGATGATCCTATTTTTCAAAGCTTCCGAAGCTTATGATATGGTGCTATTATGAGTTAACAATATTATTTCATGAATTCATTGATGTTATTTCTTGTTGTTGTCTCACCTTATAATATTAGCTCGTTCAAGGCGAGACATAGTGATGATGAATGTTCCATAATACAATCGGAGGTCACCGACCTTGCGTCACTCCGATATGATTGTAGCTTTGATTGGGCTCACATGCATGCTTATTTTTATATATGATTATATCGGGCCGAGTTGGCCGGGCAGACACCACTACACTGTGCGCAAGTGGGCGGCTTATGGATTATGATAGTTACATCGGGCCTAATTGGCCAGCCAGTCACCACTAGTGGGCAGCGTGAGATGACTATCCCAGATGCGGACTAGTAATGATATATGACTCAGATAGCTTACTTATATATATATATATATATACACACATATATCATGATGTGGTTTTAAAAGTAAAAGTTAGCATGCATGTTATTCGCCTTAAGAGGCAATCATATGTTCAGGTTATCTCTTTATCTCAAGTTCCTTATCTCTTTATTATGTCATTATTCATGCCTTATATACTCGGTACATTATTTGTACTGACGTCCTTTCTTTTGTGGACGTTGCGTGCATGCCCGCAGTGAGACAGGGAGACGGTCCAGTTCCCTAGGAGCATTATCAGCAGATACACAAGAGCACTCCACTTCTCCGGAGTTGCCATTTATTAGTATATTCTTTTGTGCACATATTTGGGGCATGGCGGGATCCTGTCCCGTCCTTATGATTTTAGTACTCATGTTAGAGGCTCATAGATACATATGTAGGTAGTAAATATCTTATGATTTATTTAGTGTACGTTTGGTATATTATATTCTAGCCTCGTGGGCTTGTACATATACGTATATTTTGAGGAGTAATTGAAGATCATTTCATGGTAAGCTTGCTTGAGAATTGTGTTGATCTACGTTGAATATGATGATGAGTATGATGAGATGTGCTCGGTAGGCTAGCTCGGGGTACCCGTCATGGCCCTCTGCTTGGGTCGTGACAAAAGTGGTATCAGTGCAGTTCGTCCTAGGGTGTGTCTACGAGCCATGTCCGGTAGAGTCTTATTTATGGGTGTGAAGCGCGCCACACTTATAAACAGGAGGCTGCAGGGCATTTAGGAATGATTGACCTTCCTTCTTATCATAGATCGTGCGATAGAGCCATGATATGAGAATTCCCTTTTTCCTTAACCGTGAGCTATGTTTTCAGTGACGTCTATGAAAGGAAAAGCTACAGCAGCCCAGAAGGGCAAGACAGTGACGGAAAGAAGGACTGAACGGGACCCACCTATAGATAGGGAGGAGGGCGAGTCCCAGAGTAAGGCCCTATTTCGGTTCTCTCATTCTTCGCCCACTCCGGAGGAGCAGAGAGGAGCCTCAACTCTAGCTCCCGCACTCCCAGTTCCTCCACCAGATGCCTCAGGCCAGGAGATGAGACAGGCCATTCTTTTGCTGACCCAGTTAGTAGCCGCTCAAGCGGAGCAGCAGGGTGCGGGCCATGGTGATAGGGGTTGGAGAAAGAGGGTCAGGTCTTTAGGGTTTGACCGTGAGTTTAGAGTTTCCCCGAGGCAGCAACTCTCTAGGCACTCAGCCCGTTCAACAGCTAGTTTGCCTCTACAATTTCCTGGACCCAGGGTTGACAAATCCGCTTGTTTGGGGCCAATTCAGAGTTCTAGAGCTTCCAGCTCCCAGACCAGGGGTGATTCAGGCTAGATGAGATTAGCTATACCACGATATGCTCAGTGTCGTAAGCCACATTCTGGACAGTGTTGTTTGGGTTCGGATGTTTGTTATGCCTGTGCTCGGCCAGGCCATTTCAGGCGCGACTGTCCATCCCTACGTGGTAGAAATAAGGTTCGCCCTGCAGGATTAGCAGTTGTCTCTTCATTATTCGTACACCCTCCGAGGAAAAGCTTGTAGACACCAGCAGGTCGTGGCAGAGGTAGAGGAGGAGCATCCGGTTCAAGTGGTCGTCAGCACCACCTGTACCCACTAGCGGTACCACAGGATCTTGAGTCTTCCCCTGATGCTATCACAAGTATATTATCGGTGTCCTCTTATGACACATATGCATCGATCGATTCGGGGTTTACTTCGTTACATATATTACTCCTGATGTTGCTGATCGTATTAGGGTGAAACTTGAGCCAATCAAAGATTTTAAGGTGTCTATACCTGTTGGTGATTCAGTGATAGCTAGAAGTGTGATTTATGACTAAGTAGACCTCTGTTAAAGGAGTTGATTGACAAAATGCTTAGAAAGAAAATGGAATTTTAGAAAGGGTGTTCAGGTACAACTTATGAGACAAGCCTTATTACTTTACATTCTTTTATAGCAATCAGCCTTCCGTGTTTGAGTTGTATATCATATGTGTTTCTATATGTGGCCTCCTAAGGCATGAGATGTGTTTTCTGGGCTGTGTGTAGGTTTGGTATTGTTATGTTTGCAGAGGAAACTCTGCCGAAATTTTTCTAGGAATCAAGGGAAATTGGGGAAACTTTAGGTAGGAGTATGGCGAGAAGAAAGAAAGGGCCCGGCAGCGAATGGTTAGAGACGAAGTTAGTAGTCAAATGCGGGATAAATGTAGCAAGTATGTATTACGCAAAAAGGAACGATGGTTAGGTCAGGATAGAATAAGAAGCATAAGAAGGGAAAATGATGTGCTTGGGATAGAAAGAAGTTTTATATATCAAGGAGAATTAAAGAGATAAGCATTCCCGAAGAAGTTGCAAGTTAGAAGAAATTGGTTAGTCCTTTTATGGTTTGGAAGATTGAGTGATGTAATCAACTTGATATATAAGTATATGCCGATGCATGTAACACTGATTCAGATTACTAAGTTAAACTTCGCCTGATGATTATAGCGGGAGAAAAAAATTTCATGTCGCTATGAACCAGCCTTATTGACCTCGGCGATACCTCAAGGAAAGAGATCAAAAGAGATGTATTCACAAAGGCTCCTTGCCTGGTAATTGGTTGACATTATGACTGCAGTTGTATTCTGTGTTATAGTTTAGGTTATTTATCTGGGAATCTACTCGAATGGTCATATGACAAGAGCTTGTTATTATTGATATGAAGGGAAGTGAAAACAAGACAAGGTTGATCAACGAAATGAAAGAACGATAAATGACGAATGCTCGGTATGTGTGGCGTGTGTAGTAGAAAAACAAAACAGAGAAGAGAAGAAAGAGAGACATGTTGGAAACAGAGACGGAAGGGCAAAAGTGAAGCACATAGAAGAAAGGTCTACTAGAGTAGAAACCCGATAAACAAAGGGTGGAAGAGAATCGAACCCTGTGGATATTCTAACATTAAGTAGGAATGTTAATAAGTGTCACGGAGTGATTGAATTTTGAACCATGCTATAAGAATGGCGTGGCTAATTACATTATGATGAGGAATATGGACCCATTTGTTAAGAAAGATATTTTATGTGTGGAGAGTGAGTTTATACAACATCCCTCCAAATAATTACAAAAGGACCATGTGCTACCCCGTTATTAATATGTTGAGCTAGCAGAGTACAATACTCCTATAACAGTGGGAATCGGATCAGAGAAGAGTATGGAAGGATTGACGTTGAACCTTAAGTTACAGTTTTATATAAAAAAAAAAATGAAGTCGATGGTACTCTAAAATATGCTTAGAGCGATTATCCTATGAATGAAATCATTTGAGAAGAAAGGGTGAGAATTAAAACGAAAGAAGAAACGAGGTTTGATTGTGAATGATCAATGGACTGACTTTATACGTATGTCGGAATAGCAACAAATGGAATTGAATTCCCGGTGAGTTACGTGGTAGAGGTCCCAAGGAAGGATTGTTAAGGAAAGGTGAGTCAAAAGAAGGCGAGTTTGTGGACAATACGGTATAGAGAGCATAGAGTGGTTATGAGCTACATCGATGGAAATGACTAATATGTGAGACGATCTATGGGTCTTGATGGAATTGAGGAAGGAAGCATAGGGATAGAGGCAATTCCCTCATAGTTTAATAGTTGTATCAATTAGACAGTAATCGAAAGAGACCATCAAGGAATTAGTCTTCGACATTCCGAGGAAATATGGCAAGCGGAGGCATAAGAATGAGGTGAAACAAGATATGGGCCGTAGAATGGAAGAGGGGCAGAAAATCCAACGTGGAAATTGTACAACAACAAGGTAGATTATGTGGCAGATTTAAAGGATGGGCATACAATGGGAAAAAGAGTTATTAACCTTGAGAAGGTAAAATATGTGAGTATTATGGCTTCTGGTCAGGTGTGAAGTAAATAAGAAAGAACAATATTTCCATACAAAAAGGGCTCAAGCGAAAGATTTCATACTGAGGATACACCGGCGATGAGTGTAAGTTTATGATTAGGGGGAGAAGTGAATAAGGGACTAAGATGAGAAGTTAAGCGAAATAACCACCGAAAGCCAGTTATATGGACGCGAAGTTCCAATATTGCATACCAGCTGGGGAAGCATTGTATAGGGAAAGCCTTAAAGGCAAGAACTACTTGAGTCGGAATTTAATAATGCCTTTGTTAAGATAAGGATTTAGTGTTAACAGTAGAAAAGTATTGATAACTATTTGGAAGCATGTGAATACTTGACGGTAGCAACCTACAATGAAAAAGAATAGATGTGTACGATTATTTAGAAGAGAAATTTTATGGAGGATACGAGGATTCCAAGCTTAGAGTATTCCAAACGTAAAGAAATTAAGGCTGCGTCACAAAGTAAACGGAGTAAAATGGATCTAAATAAGAAACTGAAGGTGAGAGGTGGTGGTGAGAAAGATAATAAGAAGTGTAAGACAATTTCGTGATACTAATCAAGAATGGATGTTGCAATTGCTAGGAATCATACAAGCTATCTGTGGAGATTGTCAGGATAATATACTCGGCTCTCTACTGGTGCCTGACGATCGATACATTCCGAGAGACCTGGGAAATATAGGTCATCCTGATAAATCCCCCTTGTGAGATAGGTATTTAGAAGAAGCTCATTACTCCCGTTATTTTGTTCATCCAGGAGCGACAAAGATGTGCCATGATCTCAAATCAATGTATTGGTGGGACGACATGAAGAAAGATATAGAAGAATTTGTAGCTCAGTGTCCAAATTTCCTACAAGTGAAAATCGAGCATCAAAAGCCAGGAGGATTGTTGCAAGCTATGGAAATTCTAACCGGGAAATGAGAAGTGATCAACATGTATTTTATTATAGGTTTACCCCGTTCTCAGCGTAAGTATAATTTCATATGGGTAATTGTTGATAGACCCCCGAAGTCAGCTCATTTCCTACAGGTTAGAACTACATACTCAGCAGACGAAGATATGAAGTCCAGATATCCTTATTTATTTCCACCCCCAGCAAAGGTCCGAGGTGAGGCGCCATTGTCTTAAGGTATGTGATGCTTTCTTTGATGCTTTTGGTCATGTGTGGCCATGTTTTCTTGCCATTGTGGTTGTAGCCCTGTGAGGCGATGTTATTTTGGGTTGCTGTAACAGGATGGTAGTGCCATATTATAGGAGAAACTCTAGCAAAAATTTTATAGGATCCCCGAGAACCTAACATTAGAGGACGAATATTCCTAAGGGGGGGAGAATGTTACACCTCGGACATTTCATATCATTGGGATGTGAATAGACTAATGCAAGCTTGAGGTGGACATGAAGACCTTATGACTTTAAGGAGGGCATTTGGCAGCTTTAAGGTGTATACGACAAGATTTTGAAGTTATATGAATTGGTGAAACTAAGTTCGTGGAAGGAAGTAAAGTATAAGTCGTGTTTGGGGAGCCTTTTGCAATTATCAAGGTAACGATTGTTTCGTAATGTCTTGGGAAGGAGTTATAGGGTTCCTTGGATGGTTAATGAAGTGTTAAACAAGTGCCAAGAAGGTTCCGAAAGGATTGGAGGTTGAACGAAGATGCTAGAGCAAGTTTCGGGAAATTCTTAATTGTACGACCATTTGTACGGACCATATTATTTATACGGCCCGTATAATGTTCTGTAGAATACTTCCAGAGGAGAGTGACCCCTGGTAGGATTATACGGTCCAATTGTACGGACCGTAGAATTTATACGGCCCGTGTAATTGGCCGTATAACCGAGTCGGGTCACTTTTTTCTCTTTCCATATATGCACGACCCTTGTTCCAAAATTTTCATTTTCTCACTTCTCCCAAACTCTTGAAAGCTCTAGAACATTCCACACACCATATTAACACAACCAAGGGAAATCAAGGATTATTTACCAAGAATCAAGAGAATCAAGTGTGGAGAGGCTCTCTAGGGTTTGTAGAGTTCAATATTTCTTTGGGTAGTGAAGTTGGAGTTCCATTCAAGTGAGATACTTTGATCCAAAGTTCATCCCTACACAATAAAAGGTGAGTTTTACATCTATTTCATGTGAGTAAGAGTATTTGGTTGTGGAGTAAATTTAATGAAGGAAGAAAGAAGAATATGAAGCTCAAACATGGATTTAATGATATTCTTGAATAGTAACTTGACTGGAGTCATAGTTCTTGACATGCCATGAGTATACTCTTGTTGTAAATGACACTAATGATGTTGAGGAAGTATCATATGAAAGGGGATATGATGTGTGTTGTAGCTATGATTATGGATGATTTTGAAAGGGAGTCTTGAGAATCAAACAAAGCTTAATTTGAAGAAATCTATTGATTATGATATTATGGGTGTTGTTGTCGAAGTTTGGGAGTTGTTCAGTATATGGAGAAGGTTGACAAAACAAAGGAAATGCTGCCTAATTTTCGTTAGCTCTTAGTCGCTTTAGTTTAGACTTAAGCATATTTTAAATGATCTAATTTAGTACAAATTATCTTGAACGTAGAGTTGCGAGCTTGGAAGGAGAACGTTTAGTCGTCAAGAAGACGTAAAGGTATGTTAAGGCTAGTCCTCTCGCTTTCAAATGCATGACTCCCATATTATGATTTCCCCCCTATATTTCCATGATCTTCTTACATTCCAAGGTTGAATGTCTAAGATTATTAAGAGTCCCTCATGAGCTAGAGACAAGATATGTTCTATGATAATGATGATGATGATGATCCTATTTTTCAAAGCTTCTGAAGCTTATGATATGGTGCTATTATGAGTTAACAATCTTATTTCAGGAATTCATTGATGTTATTTCTTGTTGTTGTCTCACCTTATAATATTAGCTCCTTCAAGGCGAGACATAGTGATGATGAATGTTCAAAAATACAATCGGAGGTCACCGACCTTACGTCACTCCGATATGATTGTAGCTTCGATTGGGCTCACATGCATGCTTATTTTTATATATGATTATACCGGGACTAGTTGGCCAGGAAGACACTACTACGCTGGGCGCAAGTGGGCGGCTTATGGATGACGATAGTTACATCGGGCCTAATTGGACGGGCAGTCACCACTAGTGGGCGGCATGAGATAACTATCCCGGACGTGGGCTAGTAATGATATATGACTCAGATAGCTTACTCTTATATATATATATATATATATATATATATATATATATATATATATATACATATGTCATAATGTGGTTTTAAAAGTAAAAGTTAGCATGCATGGTATCCGCCTTAAGAGGCAATCATATGTGTAGGTTATCTCTTTATCTGATGCTCCTTATCTCTTTATTATGTCATTATTCATGCCTTACATACTCGGTACATTATTCGTACTGACGTCCTTTCTTTTGTGGACGCTGCGTTCATGCCCGCAGGGAGATAGGGAGACAGGGAGACGGTCCATATCCCTAGGAGCATTATCAGCAGATACGCAGGAGCACTCCACATCTCCAGAGTTGCTGTTTATTGGTATATTCTTTTGTGCACATATTTAGGGCATGGCGGGGTCCTGTCCTGTCCTTATGATTTTAGTACTCCTGTTAGAGGCTCGTAGATACATATGTGTGTAGTAAATATCTTATGATTTCTTTAGTGTACATTTGGTATATTATCTTGTAGCCTCGTGGGCTTGTACATATACGTATATTTTGAGGAGTAATTGAAGATCATTTCATGGTAAGATTGCTTGAGAATTGTGTTGATCTATGTTGAATAAGATGATGAGTATGATGCGTGGTGCTCGGTAGGCTAGCTTCGGGTACCCGTCATGGCCCTCTGGTTGGATCGTGACAAATGTGCTGCAAAAATGTTACTTTTTATAGTGTGTTACTTGACTCTAACCGTAATCATATCCCGGTATGTTGTAAAAGAACTGGATTTTTCTGATTGATAATTTGACTTATGATTTAACAAATGGGAAGAAAGGCCAAGATTGTGTCCCCGTTAATGAAATGTAATGTTATAGGTGTTAATGTGGTATACTTCTAGTGGGTCATTTTAAGGTATGCAAACGGCACCCTGGTATTCCTGATTATTGATAGCACATGAAAGAGAACGCCATCTTCTCTAACCGACTCTCTAAAAGTTCCCAATAGTAAGAAAGTATTTCCTCTTTATGATTTTTCCAAATATAAAAGAGTAGTGATGAAGAACGATATATATATATATGCCAAGAACTCATCTTATCCCTATGCGAGTCTATTAAACGAGGGTTAATGCCTCGAGTTCGTGCTGTATTTCTACCAAATCCTAGCTCTCTTTTCCAAGTAAAGAAAGCATAAAAGGCATAGGTTAATGTTTGCAACCACCAACCAACATTAAAGAAAGAGAAATAGATATACCAACAACCCCTTATGAATATATTCAATGGTACACACCCGTTAACATAACACCCACCATTCGGTCCACAACCTTAGTATTAAAGTTAGCTTCTCATGTGTTAACGCATAGCACAAATTAATAAAGAAAGACATTAAAGCTTACAAAGAATGAAGATGACAAGAAAACATGAAATATTCCTCTTAAAAAGCTTCAACAATGGAGTATTCAATGCTCCTTACGAGTAGGACATGTTTTCGAAGCTGAATAATGAATAAAAAACACTAAAAAGTGTATTTATAGCCTTCAAAAATCGTCCACAAAAATTGGACAAAATGCCCTGTCGGGAACTAGTATGCGGCGTTGGTAAATCATTTTGTGCCACATATTTCGGTATGCGTCGCATATCCACTCCAAATTTTTGTTTCTCGATTTCTGGGTTTCTCTGTTTTGATCTGCGTTTGGATCTACTTCAGCATTATTCAATCTGCGCCACATTTTATCATTTCCATCTCTAATTTGGCATTTTTTCTTGTTTTTCACTCTTTGAGTTAATTATCCCTATAAAAGACAAAACAACTAAGAAAATACATATAATATACTTAAAACAATAAATACTTCATGTAAAAGACATCAAGTGTACCGTAATTCCACGACACATCAACACCTCTAACTTAAAGTCTTACTTTTCCTCAAGCACCTAAAACAACACAACATGAGCACGACACATATTCAAATATCACAAGATAGGTATGACTAAATAGGTAATAACAATTAATTAGAGGCTCATGATCTATAGTATGACTAAAACAGTACTAACTATGGAGCTTCAATTAGTCACAGAATGCTATTAGCCTTAAAGAAGCAGCCAAGAGTCTTAGTTCAAGAAGTCTTCTCTTTTACCAAGTGTTCCATCCACATTCCCACACAATTACCAAAAAAATGTCTCTAAAACACATATATTTATAACAACATATGTGGTACCACATGATTTCCAGTCATGTATTTCTCCACTAATGTCGACACGCTCACACTCATAAAGATGTTCAATGCACATATGTGGTACTGTAAGCTTTCCCTCATGTATTTCTCCACTAATGCAGACACACTTCAATTAGGACCTAAAGGGTTGTAATATAGGATTTTGGTTAAGGTGAGGTACAACTTGGGTAAAAGTGACTCAAAACTTCCCTAAGCACTACAAGTTGCAACTATCAAAGTGCACTTCCTTTAAAACTTTTACAACTATTTCTTCATCTTTTCATTTCACCACTTAGACTTTCTCTCATTGACAAATCTTTATTAATCCTTCCTTTTTCTTCATTATTTTGATATTTTTCAAAATAATAAGGAAGGTTCCACAATTTTTGTTTTAATCTCAGTTTCACCATTCAAGCGACTTTCATACCACAATTTAAATAACCATTACCCCCAAACTAAGGTTTTTAGCCTATGTTTGCACTTCAAAGAACTTAGGGAGGTGGATTTCCAAAAGATAGATAAAAAAAAGAACAAAAGTTTATTGTTTATAACATGGTTGTCAAATAAAAGATTAAAGGCTCAAAAGAGGTTGACCAGGGAAACTATGCTGTTACACTTTGGAAAATTTTGTGTCGTTTGCATTATAAATAAACTAACCCAAGCCTAAAGTGGACATGAAGCCCTTACGATGGTGAGGAGGTTAGTTAATAATGAAGTTTTAAACATGTTCCAAGAAGATCTGATAAGGATTGGAGGTCAAACGAATCGAAAAGAACGCATTTTTGCGAAAAATTGGCAATTTGGGCAGTATGCAGCTGCAAACTCAGTTTGATGTCTTATACTACTTCCCAGCACCACCCCCATGTTGTGGAGGAAGTATGCAGCCGCATATTGAGTATATGGTGCTGCATACTCCCCGCAAAACGGGGCGGTGGGGCGATTTTCAGCCCTTTTTATGTTTCAAAAGACCCCATTTTTCACATTCACTTTCCACACTTATCTCCCCACATTATTAGAGACTTATTGAAGGTTCTTCAACATTCCAAAACCTTCCACACCATTAAAAGAGAAGATCAAACATCAAAACTCCAAGATAATCCATGGGAGGTGATAATTCTTGTTTCTACTCAAGATTGTGATGAATTTGGTTTTGGAAGAAGTTGAGTAAGGTGAATTTATTCTATTATAAGGTATTATATTCATCCTATATATGTGATTTAGTTGATTTAAAGGCTTACCGTGTCTTGGAGAGGGAAGAACCATAGTAGAGAAATCATAAAGCATTGAATTGAAGTTGATGGTCATGAATTGAATTTGAAAGGATATTTTGGATGAATTTGAGATTAAATTGAATATAATTACTTGATTATGGTATTTTTGATGTTATTATTTTTGTTTGGGAGTTGTTTTGGAATTTGGTGGAAGTCGATGAAATTAGGGAAGTGCTCAAATTCCGCTAGCTCGTTAATTACTCTAGTTTGAACTTAAGAGTGTTTTCAAGATTTAACCTTAGTATGAATTCTCTTGAATGTATATTTGCTAGCTTAGGAAGGGAACATTAAGTAGTTAAGGAGATGAAAGGTATGTTAAGGATAACCCTTTCTTTCTTAAGGCATGGTTCATTCGTTGTGAACCTATACATGATATTCATAATGTCTTCCATGATGACTCCCTCCCTAAAAGCACTAAAGCTTATTGTTATTGATGCTCTTATGATATTATTTATCTTGTTCCTCGTTGATCATCTCTTCTTATGATAGTTGACCCGAATGAGAAGATATAGTGATAATGATGATTTCATAATGGTAATAGGAGGTTCATCGACCTTGTGCACTCCGATGGAGTTGTAATGTTTACTTTGGATTCTCATTCATGCTTTATCTATGTATATGTATGTATTTTCTCACGCCGAGCCACGTTATAGTGGGCCGAGTATGGCACCTAATGTGCACACCGCTGCAGCCGGGTACGGGTAACACCGAGCCTATACGGCCGAGTGCGAGTGACACCGAGCCTTGTTGTGGCCGGGTACGGGTGAAACTGAGCCTATATGGCCGGGCACAGTATCATTATATACGTAGGTATGGAATGCTTTCTTTAGAGAAAGGTTAAGTATGCATGACAGTCGCCTTAAGAGGTATAAATTGACCTCTTATCCTATATTATCTTCATATTTTCATTATGCTATTATTCATACCTTACATACTAAGTACATTATTTGTACTGATGTTCTTTTGTTTGTGGATGCTGCATTCATGCCCGCTGGTATACAGGGAGATTGACCAGACTCCTAGGCTGCTTCTTCAATGATTGTACAGGAGCACTTCATTTTTTTAGAACTGCAGATTAGTTGGTACTATTCTTTTGTGTACATATATGGGCATGGCGGGTTCCTGTCCCGTCTTTATGATGTCATGAACTCCTTGTAGAGGCTCGTAGATAGATGTATATAGTTAGATGTTTTGTAACCTCATCGGTTCATGTTTTGTATATCATTTTGGTAGCCTTGTCGGCTTGTACATATAGGCATAGGTTATGATGTTTTACATAGATGTGCATATATCTATTGAAACGGTGTCTCTTTCATATTATGATACTCATGATTTATTCTTGTGGCCCATCTAGATGTGACTATGAGATGTAGTAGAGAGGTTCTCGGTAGGTTAACTCCGGGTTCCCGTCATGGCCCTCCGATCGGGTCGTGACAAAAGTGGTATTAGAGCAGTTCGTCCTAGGGTGTGTCTACGGGCCGTGTCCAGTAGAGTCTTGTTTATGGGTGTGAAGCAAGCCATACTTATAAACAGGAGGCTGTAGGGAATTTGCGAATGGTTGACCTTTCTTTCTCATCTTAGATCGTGCGATAGAGCCATATTGTAACGACTCTTTCTTTTCTAAAAGTATGTTATGATTTCAGTGATACCGGTGAAGAGAAAAGCTACAGAGGCCAAAAAGGGCAAGTCAGTGGTAGGTAGGAGGACTGAACGGGTACAAACTATAGAGGTAGAGGAGAGCGAGTCTCAGAATGAGGTTCCATCTCGGTCTTCTCACACTCCGCCCGCTCCAAAGGAGCAAAGAGGAGCTCTAGCTCCAGCACCCCCAGTTCCTCCACCAGATGCTTCAGGCCAGGAGATGAGAGTGGCCATCCATTTGCTGACCGAGTTAGTTGCTTCAGGCCCAGCGGCAGGGTACAAGTCATGGTGATAGGGCTGTCAGTGCCAGAGTCTGTGATTTTATTAATTTTGACCCTCTAGAATTCCTTGGGTCAAAAACAGACGAGGACCCACAGAATTTCATAGATGAGATATTTAGGACATTGCGGGTGATGTATGCCTCAGATGTTGAGTCGGTAGAGTTGGCCTCTTATAGATTAAGGGATGCTATCTGGATGTCTTCTAGAGCGGTTGACGCGCCTCCACCTATATGGCATGAATTTGTAAATGCTTTGCTTCGGCATTACTTGCCGCTAGAGGTTCGACGGCTAGAGCTGATAGGTTTCTGAACCTCAGACAGGGGAATTTGAGTGCCCAAGAGTATAGCCTTCATTTTAATTCTTTGGCTAGGTATGCTTGAGCTATGGTAGCTAATATGGGAGATCGTATCCACCAGTTTGTGAATGGGTTGGGGCCACACTTGATTGATAATTGTTTGATAGCCTCACTTCAGGAAGGTATGGATATTTCTGTATACAGGCCCATGCCCAAAATATTAAAAAGCGACAACAGCAGCGGAGGAGTGAGCGTGAGCATGATAGGGGTTATTGTAAGAGGGCCAGATCCTTAGGTCCTGTTAGTGAGTTCGGAGAGGGTCAAAGGCAGCAGTATTCTAGGCACTCAGGCCATTCAGCAGCTAGTGCACCTCTACGATTTGCAGGCAGGAGATCTGATCGACCCACTCATCCCGGACTGGGTTAGAGTTTCAAAGATTTAGGTTCTCAGTATAGGGGTTTTTCAGGCCAGCTGAGACCACCCTTGCCATGATGTACTCAGTGTGGTAAGTTACATTGGGGAGAGTGCTGATTAGGTTCAGATGTTTGTTATGCCTGCGTCAGCCAGACCATATTATGCGTGACTATCTATCGAGAGATGGTAGAGGTATGGTCCAGCCCATAGGATCAGCAGCTGGCTTTTCATCATATGCACGCCCTCTGGGGCAAGGCTCACAGGTACCAGCAGGCTGTGGTTGAGGTAGAGGGTGAGCGTCCAGTTCAAGCGGTCCTCAGTACCGCATCTATGCACTAGCTGGGTCACAGGATCTCGAGTATTCACCTGATGTGGTTACAGGTATATTATCAGTATCTTCTTACGATGTATATGCATTGATTGATCCACGCTCTACAGTGTCATATGTTACTCATTATGTTGCTAGTTTATTTAGGGTGAAACCTGAGTCATGTTTACTCCCATTGGTGACCCAATGATAGCTAGTCAGGTATCTATAAATTGTGTGGTTATAGTATGTGATCATCGCACCATGGAAAATTTGATTGAGTTGAGTATGGTAGTTTTGATGTTATCATGGGTATAGATTGGTTAGCTTCCTGTTATGCCAATGTTGATTGTAGCGGAAATATGGTTCGTTTCAAGTTTCCAAGAGAGTGAGTTCTAGAATGGAAGGGTAATACAACATCTCTGAGAGGTAGGTTCATTTCTTATCTCAAGGCAAGGAAGATGATTGATAAAGGGTATATTTATCATCTAGTCTGTGTTCAGGATACGGAAGCAAAGCCACCGACTCTTCAGTCTGTTCCAGTAGTGAATGAGTTTCCGGACGAGCTTCCAGGTCTTCCAATAGAACGGGAGATTGATTTTGCCATTGATGTGTTATCGGATACTAAGCCAATATCTATCCCTCCTTATAGAATGGCTCCTATAGAATTAAGGGACTTGAAGGAGAAGTTGAAGGATTTACTAGAGAGAGGCTTTATTAGGCCTAATTCATCACTGTGGGGAGCACCTATGTTGTTTTTAAGAAAGAAAGATGGCTCCCTACAAATGTGTATCGATTATAGGTAGCTGAAAAAGGTAACAGTAATGAACAAGTATCCACTCCTGAGAATTGATGATTTATTTGATCAGATGCAGGATGCCAAATGGTTCTCAAAGATAGACCTAAGATCGGGGTACCACCATGTGAGAGTCAGAGAGAAGGACATTTTGAAGATGGCCTTTAGAACTAGATATGGTTATTTCGAGTTTTGCGTAATATCGTTCGGGTTGACTAATGCACTAGCGGTATTTATGGACTTGATGAATAGTGTTTTCAGTATGGACGCCAAATCCTCAAGTGCTATTAGTGACTTCAGAGGGGGTCAGAGGCAGAAGTATTCGAGGCACTCCGGGCCAGTCAGCTGCTAGTGCACCTCCGCGATTTGCAAGCAAGAGATTTTATCACCCTATTTATTTCGGACTAGGCCAGAGTTCCAGAGCTTCGGGTTCTAAGTATAGGGGTGATTCCGGCCATGTGAGACTACCTTTACCATGATGCACTTAGTGTGGTAAGTTAAATACTGGATAGTGTCGTTTGGGTATGGATGCTTGTGATGCCTGTGGTCAGCCAGGCCATATGATGTGCGATTGTCCATCGAGAGGTGGTAGAGGTATGGTTCATCCCACAGGATCAGCAGCTGGTTCTTCATCATCAATACACCCTTTGGGGAAGAGTTCACAGACACCAGCAGGCCGTGGTAGAGGCAGAGGGGGAGCATCTAGTTCGAGCGGTCCTCAAAACCGCATCTATGCATTAGTTGGGCGACAGGATTTTGAGTCTTCATCTGATGTGGTTACATGTATATTATCAGTATCTTCTCATGATGTGTATGCATTGATTGATCCCGGTTCTACATTGTCTTATGTTACTCCTAATATTGCCGGTCGGTTTGGGGTGAAAACTGAGTGACCGTCATACCATGGCTGATTTGATTGAGCTGAATATGGTAGATTTTTATGTCATCATGGGTATGTATTAGTTTGCTTACTTTTATTCCAATGTTTATTGCAGGAAAAAAATGGTTCGTTTCCAATTTTCAGGAGAGTCAGTTCTAGAATAGAAAGGTAATACTGCATCTCCGAGAGGTAGGTTTATTTCCTATCTCAAGGAAAGGAAAATGATTGCTAAAGGTTGTGTTTTTCATTTAGTCCGGGATCAGGATACGGAAGCAAAGTCGCCAACTCTTCAATCTGTTCTAGTAGTTAATGAGTTTCCAGATATGTTTCTGGACGAGCTTCCAGGCCTTCCACCAGAACGGGAGGTTGATTTTTCCATTAATATGTTACTAGATACTAAGCCAATATCTATTCCACCTTATAGAATGGCTCCAGCAGAATTGAAAGAGTTGAAGGAGAAACGGAAGGATTTGCTCAAGAAAGGCTTTATTCGGCTTAGTTCGTCGCCATGGGGAGCACTTGTGTTGTTTATAAGAACGAAAGATGGTTCGTTATGAATGTGAATCGACTATAGACAGCTAAATAATGTGACAATAAAGAACAAGTATACACTTCTAAGAATTGATGATTTATTTGATTAGCTACAGGGTGTGGAATTGTTCTCAAAAATAGATTTAAGATCCGGGTATCATCAGGTGAGATTTAGAGAGAAAGACATTCTGAAGATGGCCTTCAGAATAGATATAGTCTCGAGCTTCGGGTAATGTTGTTCGGGTTAACTAATGCACCGGCGGTATTCATGGATTTGATGAATAGTGCATTTAGGCCTTTCTTAGATTCGTTTGTGATTGTATTCATCAACGATATCCTTATATATTCTCGATCCGAGGTAGAGCATGCAGATCATTTATGTGCTATTCCCAAAGTTCTCCAAGATCGAAAGTTATATGCACAGTTCTCTAAATGTGAGTTCTAGTTGAATTCTGTGACTTTTCTCGGACACATTATTTCAGCTGATGATATTCGGGTGGATGCCCAGAAGGTTGAAGCAGTGAAGACTTGGAAAAGGCCTACAACACCTACTGAAGTTCGTAGTTTTCTGGGTCTGGCAGGTTATTACAGAAGATTTGTAGAAGGATTTTCTTCTATTTTTGCACCACTGACGAAGCTGACTCAGAAATCAGCTAAATTTCAATGGACAAACTCTTGGGAGCGCCGTTTTAGGAGTTGAAGAACAGATTAACTTCAGCCCCGGTTCTCACACTTCCAGAAGGATCAGAAGGCTATGTTATCTATTGCGATGCTTCTAGAAGGTAGTTGATGCAATATGGTAAAGTTATTTCCAATGCTTCAAGGTAGTTGCCTATGCTTCAAGTTAGTTGCGGAAACACGAGAAAAATTACCCGACCCGTGATCTAGAGTTGGATGCGGTGATTCACACATTGAAGATGTGGAGGCATTATTTGTATATCGTTCATGTTGATATCTATACAGACCATAAAAGTCTCCAGTATATTTTCAAGCAGAAGGATTTAAATTTGCGGCAAAGGCAATGGTTGGAGCTATTGAAAGATTACGATGCTAGCATTTTGTATCATCTGGGGAAAGTGAACGTCGTAGCCGATGCTCTTAGCTATCGATCGATGGGTAGCTTACATGATGTTCAGCTAGAGAAGAGGGAGTTAGCTCGTGAGCTTCAACAGTTAGCTAGCCTAGGAGTTCGATTAATAGACTCGGGCAATACGCGGGGTACTATTCAGAATTTCGTCTTTAGTAGTGGAGGTGAAAGAGCACTAATATGAGGATCCCCTATTAATTCATTATAGAGATACACTTCTTCAGAAAAAAAAAGTCACCATTTGAGATTTCTGCAGATGGAGTTCTCAGATATCGAGGCAGATTATGTGTTCCTAATGTTGCAGGGTTACGTCGCCAGATTTTGGGGGAAACCCATTGTTCCCATTATTATTTTCATTTGGAAGCGACAAAGATGTATCATGATATTAAGTTAATTTATTGGTAGGATGGAATTAAGAGAGACATAGCAGAGTTCATAGCTCAATTTCCTAATTGTCAGCAGGTACAAAAGCCTAGGGGATTGTTGCAAGCTATGGAAATTTCGACTTAGAAATGGGAAGTAATTAATATGGATTTCATTACGGGCTTACCTCGTTCTCAATGTAAGTATGATTCCATATGGGTAATTGTGGATAGACATACGAAATCAGCTCATTTTCTGCCCGTTAGGACTACATTCTCAGCTGAAGATTATGCAAAGCTTTATATCAAGGAGATAGTATGACTCCATGGTGTTCTCGTAGCCATTATCTCCGGCAGAGGTTCGCTGTTTACATCTAACTTCTAAAAGTCATTTCAATAGGATTTGATAACTCAGGTGAGTCTTAGCAAAACATTTCATCCCCATACTGATGGACTAGCTGAGATTACCATTCAGACTCTGGAGGATATTCTACGGGCATGTGTGTTAGATTTAGATGTAGTTGGTATGATAACTTACCGCTTATTGAGTTCTCTTATAACAACAGTTATCATTCTAGTATCCAGAAGGCCCCGTATAAAGATTTATATGGGCGAAAGTGTAGATCACCAATTGGATGGTTCGAAGTAGGGGAGATAAAGTTAGTAGGGCCAGATTTGATCCAGCAAGCAGTGGAGAAGGTCAAGCTCATTCCGGACCGATTATTAACAACCCAAAGTCGATAGAAGTCTTATGTAGATAGTTGCCGACGAAACTTAGAGTTCCAAGTTGATGACTGGGTATTCTTGAAGGTGTCACCGATAAAGGGCATCATGAGATTAGGTAAAAAGGGTAAGCTTGTCCTTGATATATTGGGCCTTACAGGATTGTACATAAAGTGGGCCAAGTGGCCTATGAGTTAGATCTACCTTAAGACTTGGAGTCAGTCCGTCCGGTTTTCCATGTATCAATGCCTTGCAAGTGTATTGGAGATCCTTCCAGAGTGGTACCTGTAGAAGATGTCCAAGTCACCAAGCAATTGTCTTACGAAGAAGTTCCCATTGCTACTCTAGATAGACAAGTTCGGAGATTAAGAACTAAGGATGTAGCTTTGGTCAAAGTTCTATGGAGAAAAATTAACAAAGAAGTAATGAATTGGGAAGCTGAACAAGATATGAAGTCCAGGTATCCACACCTATTTCCACTTCCAGAAAAAGTTCAGACACAACCACTATTGTCTTCAGGTGCGTAATGTTTTATTTTTGTGATTTCTTGGTCGTGTGGGGACATTATTGTTGTTGTTATTGTAGCCCTGTGAGGTATTGTGTGTTTTGGGTTGTTGTGACAGGGTGGTAGTGGCATATTTACAGGGTAACCTCTTCCAAAAGTTTTGTAGAATCCATAAGAGTTTAAAATTCGAGGACGAATATTCTTAAGAGGGGACGAATGTTACACCTTGGGGAATTTTGCGTTGTTTGCATTATAAGTAGACCAACACAAGCCTAAAGTGGATATGAAGCCCTAACAAGTTTAAGGAGGGGATCTAATAATTCTAAGTATGTACCTTAATGTTTTGGAGTTAAATGAATCGGCGGAATTAAGTTCGTTGAAGGATTGGAATTGGAGTCATGTTTTGGGAAGATTTCTGTCACGACCCAACTAAGGTGCCATGAAGGGTACCCGAAGCTAACTACTGAGTACCACTCATCATGCTAACCATCATACCCAACCTGTACACACACAATCTGCAAGCCGATATATATATATATAAGTCTTCACGGCTATAAAATGGTATACAAAATATGCACTGGTGTATTCATGAGACATCTACTACCCACGCATACGTATCTACGAGCCTCTATTGGAGTACTGAGACATAAGGACAGGATAGGACCTCGTCATACCCAAATATGAACACAAAAGAATGCATCAATAAGCCCCACCTCCGGAGTAGTGGGTGCTCCTGTATAAGCTGGTATAGCTCCTAAGGATCCGGGCCGCCTCCCTGTCTACCTTTGGGCATGAACACAGCGTCCAAAAATAAAGGACGTCAGTACGAACAATATACTGAGTATGTAAGGCATACACAATAACATAAGGAGATGCAAGAATATAAGATAAAGGGATAACCTGTAACTGATTGCCTCTTAAGGTAGAGTCATGCATGTTACCTTATATAGTAATCAACATCATATCATGTAAGCATATGTGTATATATATATATGTGTGTGTATATACATATACACACACACACACACACACACACACACACACACACACATATATATATATATATATATATATATATATATATATATATATGTGTGTGTGTGTATATATGTTTATACACATATATATATACACACATATATATACACAGATATATATATATACACATATATATGTGTGTATATATACATATATATATATATATATGTCTATATATATATATATAACTTCCCGACCATATAGGTACAGTGTGCTCATCATTAGCCCGCGTCCAGGCCTCCCGCGTCTGGGGTAAACATCTCAAGCCGCCAACTAGTGGTGTCAGCCTGGCCATATAGACACATTGTAATCATTGTCATAGCTGCCCACTACGTCTATCATAATGGTGTCGGCCCAGCCAACTAGGCACGGTGTAGTCATACGCATACCTATCATAATGTATGCATGGGAGCTCAAGAAAAGCTATAGCTCTATCGGAGTGACGCAAGGCTTGTAACCTCCGATTATGTTTTGGAATAGTCATGATCGTCATGTCTCACCTCAAAGGAACTAGTAACATGAGGTGAGTCAAACAACAACGAACAATCATCCAGGAAAACCATAGAATAAGATCATATACCTTATAAAGGTATCAATTCACAACTTGGAATCTTTAGAATTAGAACTATCAACCTTCATTATCATAAAACTCATCTCATCTCTATCTCATAGGGAGCTCTTAGGAATATTTAATTTTCATCTTTTGGGATGTAAGAAAGTCATGGAAATATAGAGAAGAAATCATAACATTAGGATTATGCCTTTGATAGAAGGGGACTAGCCTTACATACCTTTACGCCGCTCTACTTTATCGACTAATTGCTTCCCTCCAATATTCACACTTCTACATTCAAGAAAATTCGTACTAAGGTTAGATAACCGGAAACATACTTTAGATATCAATGATCAATCTAAGAGCTAATGGAAATTGGGCAGCATCTCCTGTGTTTAAATGACTTCCTCCACATAACAAACAACTCCCAACATCAATAACAACACCCACAATATCTTAATCAATAACCTCATCAAGCTAGACATTATTCAATTCTCAACATTACTTATCAACATCATTCATAACCCTAACTATGGCACACCACTGCAGCCATTCTCATACAACGCTTGTACAATATCTTTAATACCATTCACAGCAAGATTATAATCATTATGTATCAAGAATTATGATTCAAGTCAAGTTACTATTCTAGAATACCAATATTTCCATATTTCAACTTCATATCTTTCTTTCTTCCATAATCCAGGTCTTTCAACCATTTTTTTTTTGAGTCTTTCAACCATTCAATACTCTTATTAGCATAAAATGAATACAAAACTCACCTTTGATTATGTAGGAATGGGCTTTGGAGGAAAATACTTCACTTGGAGAAAACCCAACTTCAACACCAAAGAGATTCTTGGCTTCCCTTAACCTTGTTTACATTCCTTGCACTTGATTCCACTAATTATTGGTGTTTTATCTTTGATCTCTCATGGATTTGTGTTCATAAGATGTATGGAGTGTTCTAGAGGTTTCAAGAAGTGAACAGGAAATCAGAAATGAAAATAATAACTTTGGGTCTTATATTTATAAAATGGACAAAGCTTCACGACATGAATTATACGAACACTTATACGGTCCGTATAATGCCTCCAGTGATCACCCCTCACTGTGACTGTTATACGGACCATATAATGGGTCGTATAACTCACCTTCCTCCGAACTTGTTTTGTCGCTCCATTTGATCTCCAACCCTTATGGAACCTTGTTAACACTTGTTTAATACTTCATTAACAATCTATGGAGCATTATAACTCTTCCTTAAGACATTATTAAATTGACATTAACTCGGTTCTTTCCAACACCTTTCCAAACACGACTTATGCATCCACCCTCCTCAACGAACTTTCTTCTCTGGCCTCAAATGTCTTTGGAATCTTAATTAGAATCGTCAAGTACCCCTTCATACTTGTAGGGACATAATATGCATCTCAACCTGTGTTAGTCTATTTACCCCTCAACTACTTGAAATTTTCGAGGTGTAACACTCTTCCCCCCTTTAAAAACATTCGTCCTCGAATATTAAGTTCTTCGGAATTCTACAGAAATTTCGCCAGAGTTTCCCCTGTAATATGGCACTACCACCCTATTACAACAACCCACAATAATATCCCCTCACAGGGATACAACACAATGGCAAGAAAATATGGCCACACACGACCGAAAGTATAAAAAGAAAGCATTACATACCTTCTGATAATGGCGTCTCATCTTGAATCTCTTCCGGGGTTGGAAACGAATGTGGATACTTGGACTTTATGTTTTCTTTCGCTTCCCATGTCATTTCCTCTCGGTTATTGTTCCTCCACAAGACCTTAACTGAGGCCACCTCTTTATTTCTAAGTTTCCGTAGTTGCCTATCTAGTATGGCAGTGGGTACCTCTTCATAAGCCAGCTTCTCCGTAACTTGAAAATTATCTACTGGCACGATTCTAGTAGGATCTCTGACGCACTTACGGAGCATCGATACATGGAAGACTGGGTGGACTGATTCCAGTTCTGGAGGTGAGTCCAGTTCATAAGCTACTTGGCCTATCTTGCGGACTACCTTATAGGGTCCAATATATCGAGGACTCAATTTTCTGTTCTTGCCAAATCTCATCACGCCCTTCATCGGTGATACCTTTAGGAATACCCAATCATGAACTTGGAATTCTAAGTCTCGCCGATGGTTGGCTGAATAAGATTTCTGGCGACTTTGGGCCGTCAATAATCGATCTTGGATAACCTTGATTTTTTCCACCGCTTGTTGAATCAACTACGGACCTATTAGTTGTACCTCTCCTTTCGCAAACTATCCAATTGGTGATCTGCAATTTCTTCCATATAGAGCTTCATACAGAGCCATTTGGATGCTGGAATGGTAGCTGTTGTTGTATGCAAACTCAATAAGAGGTAAGTGACTATCCCAACTACCTCCGAAGTCTAGTATACATGCCCGTAACATATCTTCCAAAGTCTGAATATTACGTTCAGCTTGTCCATCCGTTTGGGGTGAAATGTTGTGCTAAACTTCACTTGAGTACCCAAACCTTCCTAAAAAGACTTTCCGAATTTAACCATAAATTGTGCTCCTTTATCGGTAATAATAGCTACAGGAACTCCATGAAGTCGTACTATTTCCTTAAGATACAGCGTTGCATAATCTTCTGCGGCGTATATAGTCCTAACTAGTAGAAAATGAGCTGACTTTGTAAGTCTGTCAAAATTATCCATATGGAGTCATATTTGCGCCGGGAACGAGGCAAACCCACAATGAAATCCATGTTAATTACTTCCCATTTCCAAGTTGGAATTTTCATCGCTTGCAATAATCCTCCTGACTTCTGATGTTCAATCTTCACTTGTTGACAATTGGGACACTGGGCCACAAATTCTGCTATATCTTTCTTCATTCCATACCACCAATACATTAGCTTGATATCGCGATACATCTTTGTTGCTCTTGGATTAATAGAATAACGGGAGTAATGAGCTTCTTCTAGAATCTGATGACGTAATCCCGCAACATCCAAAACACACAATCTGCCTCGGTATCTGAGAAACCCATCTACAGAGATCTCAAATGATGACTTCTCCTTCAAGGAAAGTATATCTCTATAGTGGCTCGACTTGGGATCTTCATATTGACGCTCTTGCACTTCCATGTCTAGAGATGAAACAACTGGGTTGTGCAAAGTAACTCTCGTGTCGCCCGAGTCTATTAAGCGAACTCCTAGGCTAGCTAGCTGGTGGAGCTCATGGATTAATTCCTTTTTCTCTGGAGGGGCCTTACATAAACTACCTATTGATTTGCGGCTAAGTGCATCAGCCACTACAGTAGCCTTTCAAGGATGATATAAAATACACACATTATAATCTTTCAATAGTTCTAACCACCACCTCTGTCGTAGATTTAGCTCCTTCTGCTTGAAAATATATTGGAGACTCTTGTGATCTGTGTCAATATCAACATGTACACCGTACAAGTAATGTCTCCACATTTTTAGCGCATGAATAATCGCAGCTAATTCAAGATCATGGGTCGGATAGTTCTTTTCATGTTTCCGCAATTGCCGGGAAGCATAGGCAATGACTTTACCGTGCTGCATCAACACACAGCCCAATCCGACACCGGAGGCATCACGATAAACAACATAACCATCTTGTCTTTCTAGAAGTGTCAGGACTAGGGATGAAGTTAATTTGTCCTTCAATTCCTGGAAACTGCGTTCACAAGCATCGGTCCACTGAAATTTTGTTGATTTCTGAATTAGCTTCGTTAATGGTGCAGAATAGAAGAAA
Organism: Lycium barbarum; assembly: GCF_019175385.1. Lineage (NCBI taxonomy): Eukaryota > Viridiplantae > Streptophyta > Magnoliopsida > Solanales > Solanaceae > Lycium > Lycium barbarum. Next base: position 111,480,652 of record NC_083338.1, read on the forward strand.
ATCCTTCCACAAATCTTCTATAATAGTCTGCTAATCCCAAAAAGCTACGGACCTCTGTCGGTGTTATAGGCCTTGGCCAAGTCTTCACAGCCTCAATTTTCTGAATATCTACTCGAATGCCGTCAGCTGAAATAATATGGCCCAGAAAAGTTACAGAATTCAGCCAGAACTCACATTTCGAAAATTTATCATACAACTCACGAGCCCGAAGAACCCCAAGGACAATACGCAAATTGTCTGCATGCTCTACTTCTGTCCGAGAGTATACTAGAATATCATCGATGAACACGATCACAAACAGATCTAAGAAAGGCCTGAATACATTATTCATCAAATTCATAAACACCGCCGGAGCATTAGTCAACCCAAACGACATGACTCGAACTTCATAGTGGCTATATCTGGTTCTGAAATCTATTTTGGGAATATCTTATTCTCTAACTCTCACTTGATGATATCCCGATCTAAGATCAATCTTGGAAAACCACTTAGCACCCTGCAGTTGATCAAACAAATCATCGATTCTTGGAAGCAGATATTTATTCTTTATCGTCACCTTGTTCAACTGCCTATAATCGATGCACATTCGTAAAGAACCATCTTTCTTTCTCACGAATAAGACAGGTGCTCCCCATGGCGATGAACTGGGTCTAATGAATCTCTTCTCAAGCAAATTCTTCAGTTGTGCCTTTAACACTTTCAATTCTGCGAAAGCCATTCTGTAAGGAGGAATAGATATAGATTTAGTATCCGGCAGCACATCAATAGCAAAATCAATCTTCCTCTCTGGTGGAAGGCCTGGAAGTTTATCTGGAAATACATCCGGAAATTCATTTACTACCGAGACGAATTGAAAAGTCGGCGGCTTTGCTTCGGTGTCATGAACTCGGACTAAATGATAAATATAGCCTTTAGCGATCATCTTCCTCACCTTGAAGTAGTAAATAAACCTATCGAATCATCTTTGTTCTGCAATCCACATTAGCATAACAAGAGGCCAGCCAATGCATGCCCATAATTCCATCAAAATCTAACATTTCTAGTTCAATCAAATCAGCTGTAGTCTGGCGATCACATATCACAACCACACAATTTTTGTATACTTGTCTTGCTATTACTGGATCACTAACCGGAGTAGATACCTCGAAAGGTTTAATTGGCTCGGGTCTCACCCCAATACGGCTAGCAATATACGGAGTGATATCTGACAGCGTAGAACCCGGATCAATCAATGCATAAGCATCATAAGAGAATATGGATAGTATACCTGTAACCACATCAGGGGAGGACTCAAGATCATGTCATCCGGCTAAAGCATTAATACGGGGCTGGGGACCACCTGAATTGGATGTTACCCCTCTGCCCCTACCATGGCCTGCTGAAGCCTGGGGAGTCTACCCTACGGGGCACACGGACGAAGAAGAGCCGGCTGCTGATCCTGTAGGCTGGGCCCCAACTCTGCCACCCATCGAGGGACAATCATGCATCATGTGCCTAACCTGACCACATGCATAGCAAGCATCTGAACCTCGGCCACACTGGCCTGAATGTAATCTACCACACTGACTCCATTGTGGCACCGGTGGTCTCCTCTGACTAGGATCACCTCCAAACTGAGGACCTGAGACTCTCGACCTTTTACCCGAACAGGAATAAATAGGGCGATCAAATCTCCTACCTGCAAATCGAGGAGGTGCACTACTCACAGACTGTCCTGAATATCTGGACTATGACTGCCTCTGACCCGCTCTGTGCTCACTACTAGCATAAACAGATGTGACCCTCTTACTCTGCCCTCTGTCTACATCACACTCACCTTGAGCGTGGTTGCCGCAGCTCTTCTAAATTCTGGGCATGGTCCTGGATACGGGAGATGTCCATCCCCTCCTGCAATGAAGCTATCAAGCAATTTTTGAACAAATGTGGCCCTAAGACACTCACAAATCGATGTACTCTATCTCCCATATCGGCTACCATAGTCAGAGCATATTGGGCCAATGAATTAAAATGAAGGTTGTACTCTTGGGCAGTTATATTCCCTTGCTTAAGATTCAAAAATTTATCAGCTCTGGCCCGACGGACCTTGGGCGGCAAATAATGAGGGATAAAAGCATTCAAGAACTCTTGCCAAACTGGGGGAGGTACATTTTCCCCTCTTGAAGAAATCCAATTGTTATACCATAGAACCGCCACATCCCACAACCTATAAGATGCCAGCTCCACTGACTCGGCATCCGAAGCATGGATGATCCTCAACATCCTCAATATCTCATCTATAAAGCCTTGCGGGTTTTCATCCGGCTTTGACCCGAAAAATTCTTGAGGATTTAAACTCATAAAATCACGAGCCCTTGCACTAATCGTCCGATCACCTGGGCCCGTACTCTGTTGTTGAGCCTGAGCGACAACTAACTGAGTCAATAGCTGAATAGCCTTGGTCATTTGATGACCCGAAGCACCCGGTGGAGGAACTGGAGGCATAGGAGCTGGAGTAGAGACCCCTTCTTGTTCTTCTAGAATGGGCTGAGTGTGGGAGGTATGGGATGGAGCCTCGTTATGGGATTTACCTTCCTCTATATTCGTTGGTGGCTCCCTTTCCATCCGCCTTGCTGTCGTAGCCTTGCCCTTCTGGACGGCTGTGGCTTTCTACTTTACCGGCATTGCTGAAAACATAATGCACAATTAGGGAAAAGGAAACCTTATAACATAGCTCTATCACACGATCTAATAAGAAGAAAGATGGTCATTTTTCCTAAATGCCCCGCAGTCTCTTATTTATAAGTGTGGCGCGCTTCATACCCATAAACGAGACTCTGCTGGACACGGCTCGTAGACACACCCTAGGACGGAACTGCTTTGATACCACTTTTGTCACGACCCAACCAGTGGGCCATGACCGGTACCCAGAGCTGACTACCGAGTACAACTCATCATGCTAACCATCATACCCAACTTGTACACACATAATCTCCAAGACAATACATACATACATACACACACACACACACACATATATATATATATATATATATATATATATATATATATATATATATATATATATATATATATATACACACACACACACATAAGCCTTCACGGCTGCAAAATGGTATACAAAATATGCACTGATGTATTCATGAGACATCTACTACCCACGCATACGTATCTACGAGCCTCTACTGGAGTATTAAGACATAAGGACGGGACGGGACAAGACCCCGTCATACCCAAATATGAACAAAAAATAATGCATCAATAAGCTGCACCTCTGGAGTAGTGGGGTGCTCCTGTATAAGCTGGTATAGCTCCTAAGGATTCGGGCCGCCTCCCTGTCTACCTGTGGACATGAACACAGCGTCCAAAAAGAAAGGACGTCAGTATGAACAATGTACTAAGTATGTAAGGCATACACAATAATATGATAAGGAGATGCAAGAATATAAGATAAAGGGATAATCTGTAACTGATTGCCTTTTAAGGCGGAGTCATGCAAGCTAACTTATATAGTAATCAACATCATATATATATATATATATATATATATATATATATAACTGCCCGACCATATAGGTACGGTGTGATCATCATTAGCCCGCATCTGGGCCTCCCGCGTCCGGGGTAAACATCTCAAGCCGCCCGTAGTGGTGTCTGCCCTACCATATAGGCACGGTGTAATCATTGTCATAGCTTCCCACTACGTCTATCATAGTGGTGTCTGCCCGGCCAACTAGGCACGGTGTATTTATACATATACCTATCATTATGCATGCATGAGAGCTCCAGAAAAGCTATAACTCTATCGGAGTGACGTAAGGCCGGTAACCTCTGATTATGTTATGGAATAGTCATGATCGTCATGTCTCACCTTGAAAGAACTAGTAACATGAGGTGTGTCTAACAACAACGAACAATCATCAAGGAAAAACATTGAATACGATCATATAGCTTATAAAAGTATCAATTCACAACTTGGAATCTTTAGAATTAGAACTATCAACCTCATCATTACTATAAAACTCATCTCATCTCTATCTCATAGGGATCTCTTAGGAATCTTTAATTTTCATCTTTTGGGATGTAAGAAAGTCATGGAAATATAGAGAAGAAATCATAACATTAGGATCATGCCTTTGAAAGAAGGGGACTAGCCTTACATACCTTTACGTCGCTCTACTTTATCGACTAATTGCTTCCCTCCAATATTCACACTTCTACATTCAAGAAAATTCGTACTAAGGTTAGATACCAGAAACATACTTTAGATATCAATTATAAATCTATGAGCTAACAAAAATTGGGTAGCATCTCCTTTGTTTCAATGACTTCCTCCACATAACAAACAACTCCCAACATCAATAACAACACCCACAATATCTTAATCAATAACCTCATCAAGCTAGACATTATTCAATTCTCAATATTCCTTATCAACATGATTCATAACCCTAACTATGGCACAACACCGCAGCCATTCTCATACAATGCTTCTACAACATCTTTAATACCATTCACAACAAGAGTATACTCATTACATATCAAGAATTATGATTCAAGTCAAGTTACTATTCAAGAACACCAATATTTCTGTATTTGAACTTCATACCCTTCTTTCTTCCATAATCCAAGTCTTTCAACCATTCAATACTCTTATTAGCATAAAATGAATACAAAACTCACCTTTGATTATGTAGGAATGGGCTTTGGAGGAAAATACTTCACCTGGAGAAAACCAAACTTCAACACCAAAGAGATTCTTAGCTTCAACCCTAGTTAGCATCCTTGCACTTGATTCCACTAATTATTAGTGTTTGATCTTTGATCTATATTGTATTTGTGTTCATAAGATGTATGGAGTGTTCTAGAGGTTTCAAGAAGTGAGGAGGAAATGAGAAACGAAAATAATAACTTTTGGTCTTATATTTATAAAATGGACAAAGCTGCCAGACATGAATTATACGGACACTTATACGGTCCGTATAAGTGACCGTATAATGCTTCTAGTTATCACCCCTCACTGTAACTGTTATATGGACCATATAAAGCTATACGGACCGTATAACGGGTCATATAATTCACCTTCGTCCGAACTTGTTTTGTCGCTCCATTTGATCTCCAACCCTTATGGAACCTTTTTAACACTTGTTTAATACTTCATTAGCAATCCAAGGAGCATTATAACTCCGACACCCGCAGCCGTGTCCGAACAACACAGGTTCTATTATAACCAAGTTTCCTCAAGACATTATTAAATCGACATTAGCTCTGTTCTTTCTAACACCTTTCCAAACACGACTTATGCATCCGCCCTCCTCAACGAACGTTCTTCTCTGGCATCAAATGTCTTTGGAATCTTAATTAGAATCGTCAAGTACCCTTTCTTACTTGTAGGGACATCATATACATCTCACCCTGTGTTAGTCTATTTACCGCACAACTATATGAAATTTCCGAGGTGTAATAATTTCGTATCATTTGCATTATAAATTTCTTATCATTACCTTTATAGGATGATAGGGGTCCTTATATGGTTAATTAAGTTTTATACAAGTGCAAAGAAGGTTCCATTAGGGTTGGAGGTCAAACGAATCGAAAAGAACGCATTTTCGCGAAAATCGAAAATTTGGGGCAATATACGTACTCAGTATGCTGTGCAGAATATTGGCCGTAAACTTGCCATTTTGTCTGAGCCTACTACCCAACATCACCCCCATGTTGTGTAGGGAGGATGCGGCCGCATACTCTCTGCAACACGGGGCGGTGGGGCGATTTTTAACCCTTTTTAAACCCCAAAGGATCCCATTTTTCACATTTACTTTCCACATCATAAGCGAGTTCTTTAGAGTTCTTGAAGGTTCTACAAGATTCCACAACCTTCCACACCATTAAAAGAGAAGATCAAACACCAAAACCTCAAGATAATCCATGGAAGATCATTGTTCTTGCTTCTCTTCAATGTTATGATGAACTTGATCTTGGGAGAAGTTGAGTGAGGTGAAGTTATTCTATTATAAGGTATGTTATCCATCGTATTTATATGATAGAGTTGGTTTAAAGGTTTAGTAACTCTTGGAAAGGAAAAGAATTAAAGTGGAGAAGTCACAAAGTATTGAATTGAAGTTGATGACTATGAAGTGAATTTGATAGGAGATTTTGGATTGAGTTAAGATTAATTTGAATATAATTCCTTGACTATGGCATTGTTGATGTTAATATTGTTGTTTGGGAGTTGTTTTGGAATTTTGTGGAAGTTGGAAAAATAGGGGAAGTGTTGCCCGAATTTCGCTAGCTCGTTAATTACACTATTTTGAATTTATGAGTGTTTTCAAGACTTACCTTAGTATGAACCCTATTCAATGTAGATTTACGGGCTTGGGAGGATAACATTAAGTAATTAAGGGGACGTAAAGGTATGTTAAGGCTAACCCTTTCTTTCTTAAGGTATGATTCCTTTGTTGTGAACCTATACCTGATATCCATAATATCTGTATTCCTAGAACTGCTAGAAGCTCATAATTCTCAAGGTTCTTATGATATTGTTGATAAATGTTCGCTATGATGATGATGACAATGATGGTGATGATGATTCCATTTCTAAAGGTACCAAAGCTTATAGCTCTTGATGTTCTCATGATATTATTGAACTTGTTCCATGATTATTGATATTACTCATTATTGTTGATCTCATCTTATGGTAGTTGTTCTTTCAAGGTGAGATACAGGGATGATAATGATTCCATAATAAAAATCGGAGGCTTACCGACCTTACGTCAATCCGATAGAGTTGTAACATTTTATTTAGGCTGTCATGCATGCTTTATATATATGTATGCATTTTATCACACCGAGTCGCACTATAGTCGGTTGGGTACCGCACGTTGATGTGCACACCACTGCAGTAGGTACGTTACGATGATACCCCGGACACGGGATGCCCCGGACGCGGGATGAAAATATTTTTTTTAAAAGGCTAAGCATGCATGATATCCGCCTCAAGAGGCAGTCAGATGTACAGGTTATCTCTCTTATCTCATGCTTTCTCATATTCTTATTATGTTGTTTTCATGCCTTACATACTCAGTACATTATTTTCACTGATGTCCTTTTTCTTGTGTACGCTGCGTTCAGGCCCGCAGTTAGGTAGTGAGACTAATTAGATCCCTAGGTGCTTCATCAGCGATTTAACAGGAGCGCTCCTTTTGCTTCAGAGCTGCAATCTAGTGGTATTATTCTTTTGTGTATATATTTACGTGCGGCGGGGTCTTGTCCCGTCTTTATGAATTCTATGTACTCCATGTAGAGGCTCGTAGACATATGTTTATAGTTAGATGTTCTGCAACCTCGTCAGTTCATATTTTGTATATTATTTTTTGCAGCATTGTCGGCTTGTACATTTGGACTTAGTTGAGGATGTGCATATAGATATGCTTTTATCTTGTGGACCCATGCACTTACAGATTCTGATATTCATAAGCTCTCTTTTGTGGTCCACCTAGATATGATTATGATAAGTATGCTAAGAGGTAGTCGGTAGGCTAGCTATGGGTACCCTTCATGGGCCTCTGGTTGGGTCGTGACAAACACCCCAAGACGCATATACGAATATATATACACACACACATAACTATGTGGGCCGACAAGGCTGCCATGAGCATTTACAAATAGCAAAACAAAAATAAACATATACAAGGGCTAACAAAGCTGCCATGCTGGTATACATAATATATACAGGACTCGTCTACTATCCTTTAAGGAGATCATAACTGTTATGTTGTTTGAACAAGGCCCCGACCTACACATACAGTCTATATATAAACAAAAGACTCCAAAATCTGGACCTGGCAGCTCCGGATAAGGTAGAGCTTACTAACCACACTGATACTCGGCTCTATCGACTGGGAAGGTCTGCCTGGCTGTCTATCAGGACCTGCAAGCATGAAATGCAGTGCCCCCGACAAAAGGAACATTTGGAAGAAGTATGTATGGCGACTGAATAACTATAACTGATATAAGCAACAACACGAAACAAGGAAACTCTAAGTATGCGCTTACCTTCTCTGACTCATTTCTTATATAATATAATAGTATAGCTAGTCGGCCACGTATAGGGCTCGGTGTATATCTGTCTGGCCATGCAAGGCTCCGTATATCTCTGTATATATCTTTCTGGACATATAAGGCTCGGTATATCTCTATATATCTATGTTCGGCCATTTAAGGCTTGGTATATCTCTGTATATGATAGTAATAAGGGATTGTGTATATGACTCCCCTACTCTAGCTACCAATATGTACACAAGAACTCTATGATATACTCTTCTCTTATACGATTATTTGGCTCTCACTTGTTATGGATTCATGCCAATGAATGAATGGGATGTATCCTTTGTATACTTCTTGTCCAGCGCTTGGCCACAACAACGTACTCAACTCGTATAGTACTTCCACCTATATCAATATTAACATACTCATTATACTCGAGAGATGCTAGTATACAATGTATATCGAGCGACAAGCTCATTTCTATAATGATTCGGGCAGTATCTCCCCTATTTCTTTCCCATCCCAAAGCTCCAAAAGAAGGACAACAACAATACCAACATAACTAGATAATCTTCATGATTTGTGATCATACAACAACTCAAACAGCCCACTCGACATCAACAACAGCAAACATAATTTCCCGGTATATCTTTCGTATAATCCCATCTAGCAACGTTGATATAACTCGTATAAAATTAAATACGTGATGGAGAAGTAAATTATTACCTTAAATGGGTTAGGATAACTTCCCACACGAACTAAGAACCTCTAAATATGCAACAACAAGAAAGCTATAAGTTTCAATAGCACTACGGGATCTCTGAGACTTGATTCACCTTGCTTGCCTTTGATTTCTCCAAGGGATGGAATGAGAACTTAAGGAGAGAGTGTATGATGGTTTCGGGTCCATAAAAATGTGAGAAATGAGCTTAAAACATAGAGCCACCGAATATAAACTTATCTAAACTTTCCCACCGCCTTGAAATACGATTGGATGTACGGGATGTATTTACAAAATATGGTCTGAATTTCTGACCGTATCTGGGGTGTCAAAAAACATAATCCTCCAAAATGAAATACGGTGGCACCCCAACAATGTAAGGTACATAATATGTAATCACCGTATCTCACATAATTTGACGAGACATATTCTATTCAATTCAATTAACTTCTAAACCTTTCAACGCTCACTAAACATGACCATAAACCCTTATAGCCTTAAGATAACATAGTCGAGTCACACATGATCTCACAAATAATCTCAATCTCGAACTTACGTCGATTTACTTACGATGAACTTAACGTACAAAAGTACAAAATATAACATCCTTCCCCTCTTAGGAACATTCATCCTCAAATGTAAACTCTCAGAGACTTTACGCAAAAGTTTGACAGAGTCACCTCTATAAACTGAACTATAACCACCCTACCACGTAGCCAGAAGACACAATATATATGCCACTTAGGGCCACAATAATATATGCTAACTCTTTGGCCTCACACGACCATCAATAACAACAAATAAAAAATATCAAACACTGTAACTTACCTCTCAAATAAGTAACTCTTTATCTAGGAGGGATGTGGCTTCCCAATATGGGTATAATCACTAGTCTAGAATATGTGGGTGTATCTAGATCTCATCTCTTCCTCAGCTTCCCATGTCATCTCCTCGACGTTCTTGTTCCTCCATAATACCTTCACGAAAGCTACTTCTTTCATTCACAACTTGCGGACCTGTCGATCTAGAATAACAGCTCGGACCTCTTCGTATGGAAAGTCCTATGTGATCTAAACATTATCTATTGGAACAACTCTAGAAGGATCTCCAATACACTTCCGTAACATAGACACATAGAAGATCGGGTGCAAAAACTCTAAATCTGAGGGTAGATCTAGCTCATATGCCACTTAGCCTATCCCCCAGATAATCCTATAAAGCCCAATGTAACTCAGGCTAAGATTACCCTTCTTACGGAACCTCATAACGCCCCTCATAGGCGAAATCTCCAAGCATACCCAATCGTCAAACTGAAACTCCAAGTCTTGTCATCGCACATCTGCATAGGACTTCTCGTGACTCCGGGCCATCAATAATCACTCCAGAATGAGCTTCACTTTCTCTATGGCTTGATAGACTGAATCAAGTCCTAGAAACTCTGGCTCACCTATACCGAACAATCCGATAGGGGTTCTGCACTTCCTCCCATATAGGGTCTCATATGGAGCCATTAGGATGCTAAAGTGATAACAACTGTTATATGCAAACTCAATAAGTGGCAAGCGATCATTGCAGCTTCCTCTGAAATCTAGCATACATGCTCGCGAAATATTCTCGAGCATCTGAATTGTGCGCTCAGCCTGACCGTCTGTTTATGGATGGAAATTTATGCAAAGGTGCAAGTGTGTCCCCAAACCTTTTAGGAAGAACCTCTAAAAATTAGTTGTTGATTGAGCTCCTCTATCTTATGCAATAGATACTGGTATGCCATGAAGCCGTACAATCTCTCTGATATACAGTCTCATATAATCCTAAGATGCATAGGTATTTTTGACCGGGAAGAAATAGACGGACTTCGTGAGTCTATCAATGATTACCCATATAGAGTCAAACTTACGTTGTGAATGGGGAAAACCTGTAATGAAATCCATACTGATCATTCCCCATTTCTATGTTAGAATTTCTATTTCTGTAATAGCCCACTGGTCTTTCAGTGCTCTACCTTCACTTGCTGGCAATTAGGGCATTGGGCTACAAATTTGGCAATGTTCTTCTTCATATCATTCCACTAGTAAATATCTTTAATATCATGATACATCTTTGTTAACCCCAGGCGAATAGAATAGTGGGAATAATGTGCCTCCACCATGATTCGATGTTGAAGCCCTGCAACATTTGGAACGCATAAGCAGTCTCTGTACCTTAATACCCGTCTTCAGATATCTAGAAGGCTGATTTCTCCTTCTATTAAATTTTCTCTCTGAGTTGTACTAAAATAGGATCTTATACTGTCGTTCATTCACTTCTTCTACTAAAGATGATGTTGATATGTTCTGAATAGTGACCCCGTTATCATTTCTGTCCAACAATCAGACTCCCAAACAAGCTAGCTGATATAGCTCTCAAGCTAATTCTCTCTTCGAAACCCTTAAGTACGATAAGCTATCCATAGATATGCTACTAAGGGCATCGACTACCATATTAGCCTTACCTGGATGGTATAAGATATCAATATCATAGTCCTTCAGCAGCTCTAACCATCGTCTCTGCCGTAAGTTCAACTCCTTCTGCTTGAAGATATAATGGAGGCTATTATAATTTGTATAAATATCAACAAGAATGCCATATAAGTAGTGCCTCCAAATATTAAATGCATGTACAACAGCGGCCAACTTTAGATCATGGATCGGATAATTCTTCTCATGCCTCCTCAACTGTATCGAAGCATATGCAATCACCTTACCATGTTGAATCAAGACATATCCTAACCCAACACTCGAAGCCTCACAATAAACAGCATAGCCGTTTGGACCCTTTGGAAGTGTCAGAACTGGCGCGGACATCATATATCCTTCAACTCTTATAAACTATGCTCATAAGCATCTGACCAGTGCAACTTAGCTTATTTCTGTGTCAGCTTCGTCAATCGTGCTGATAGCGAAGAGAACCTCTATAAAAACCTCCTTTAATACCCTGCTAGCCCCAGGAAACTGTGAACCTCCGTCGGAATAGTAGGCCTAGACCAAGTCTTCACAGCCTATACCTTCTGTGTATCAACTCCGATGCCCTCAGGCTATCAACATCGATGCCCTCGCCTGATACAATAAGGCCAAAGAATGCAATAGAGTTCGACCAGAACTCACATTTTGAGAACTTCGGATATAACCTACGACCTTGTAATACCTAAAGTACTGCTCTCAAATGATCTACATGCTCTGTCTTTGAACATGAATTCGCTAAAATATCATCAATAAATAAAATCAGGAGCAGATCTAAGAATGGCCTGAATACACTTTTCATCTCCATGAATACTGCAGGAGCATTAGTTAATCTGAAGGACATCACAAGAAACTCGAAATGGCCGTATTTGGTCCTGAAATCTGTCTAAATATCTTTCTCCCGAACTATGACCTGATGGTACCCGGATCTCAAATCGATCTTCAAAAAACATTTGGCACCTTGTAATTGGCCAAATATATCATCAATCCTCAAGAGCGAATACTTATTCTTTACGTCACATTGTTTAGCTACCGATAATCAATACACATTCTCAGCGAGCCATTATTTCTCATAAACAGTACTGGCACACCCCACTGCGAAGTACTAGGCCTATTAAAGCCCTTCTCGAGCAAATCACTCAACTGCTCCTTTAACTGATTTATCTCAAATAAGTCATTCTATAAGAAAGGATGGATATCGACTATGTATCTGGGACCACATCAATAGCAAAGTCTATCTCCCGATCTAGAGAAACACCTGGTAAACAATCTGGAAACTCATTAACCACCGGAACAAACTGAAGAGTCGGCAATTCTGTGTCTGCATCTCTAACTCGGACAATATGATAAATACAACCCTTAGTTATCATATATTTTTCCTTGAAAGAGGAAATAAACCTACCTCTCAGCGTTGTTGCATTACTCTTCCATTTTAGGACTGGCTCCCCTGGAAAATGAAATTTGACAATCTCTGTCCAACACTCAACATAAGCATAACAAGACGCTAATCAATTCGTACTAATATTTGGCACAAATATCTATGTTTAGTGTCACTTTACCTCTCATTCTTAAGACTTTATGTTACACCTCGGAATTTTTCCGTTGGTACGCAAGTGAACGAACTGGTGAGAATGACATTTGATGACCCTAGTTGAGATATTAAAGATGTTAGAGATGAGGGAAGAGGATTGCCAAGAGAAGGCAAGAGCATTTGATGAGTATCGGAAAGGAATTACGAGCAACGAGTTAGAAAGGACTTGATGATGTCTTAGAGAAGAGTTATAATGTCCCTTAGATTGGTATTGAAGTGTTGAGCAAGTGTTAAGAAGGTTCCATAAGGATCGGAGATCAAACGAAGTGGCGAAACTAAGTTCAGTGACTGGTAGGTTATACGGCCCATTATACGGACCGTATAATGTTTTACGGACCGTATAATGGACCGTCAAATGGTCACAGTGAAGGTTGCTCACTGGTGACGTTTTATGGTCAGTTATACGGACCGTAAAATGGTCACAGTGAAGGGGTGCAGGGCAGGTCCATTCCACAGTCTATTATACAGACCGTATAACCATTATACGGACCGTATAATGGACCTGATAGATCAGTGAATGGGTTATTTAATAGGGACCAAGTTCATAAAATCATTTCCACATTTCATCCTCTCTCTAAAACATCTCTCTACAAATTTTATACAAGTTTTCAAGGGTATTAATCCATCAACAACATTAAACAAGTAAATCCAAGGTAGAAACCCATCAAGGGTCATTTAAAGTCAAGAAACCCAAATGGAGAAAAACTAGGGTTTTGTTCAAAGTGGAGTATTATCAACCAAAGCTTGTTCCTACAACTTCTAAGGTAAGATTCGTGATTTTTACATGATGTTTAAGGTATTGGAGAATTAAAATGCATGGATTGTAGAAAATATGGTCCACTAGGTCATGAATGATAAATAGTGACGTTTTTGAGGAGTAGTTCGAATTGAATCATGATTATTGTTGTATTGCGATATAAATGTGTTATGAATGATGTTAAGACCACGAAATGGACATTTTATGTGAATGGGAAAAGTTGGATATGGTGACCATGAATGTGGATAAATGGAAGTAAATTAAGAATGTGGATAATGTGAATGATTAATGGCAATTGTCATGATATTGTGAATATGTTATTGACGTTTGGGAGTTGAATTATGCTATGGAGGAATGTCATACAAATAAAGGAGATGTTGTCCGATTTTCTCTAGCTTTAGTCATGTATGCTAGACATCAATTCTAATGATAGTATGACCTTAATGAAGGTAGAAACGTGAGCATCGAAGGAGTACGTGCAAGTGAAGAATAATTCGACGAAAAGGTATGTGAGGCTAACCCTTCTTTCATAAGGCATGGTTCTTGGCCAAATTCCTAAAATTCCTCTATATGAGTGTGTTGCCTTCACATGGTTAACATTCTGAGCTCATAAGCTCACGACCCTTGATATGTACTATGATTATACTATGTTCCTCGTATGACGAGTAAGTCCATAATGTAGATGTAATGATAACGATGAGAATAGTAATGATAATGATATCAAAAATGATGAAAAAGGGTGCCTACGGGCTATTATACTTATGTGTGCCTATGAAGGGCTATAATGAACCCCGAGCTTATGATGCCGGGTAAGACTATATGTATATGACTATATATAAAGTATGTATACGATTACGTAACGCGCGCACACATCTGCAGATGGTACGGATAACCCTGAAGCCTTGGTAGGGCTAGGTGGAAATAACATTGAGCCTTGGTTGGCCAAGTATGTACGAAACACCGAACCTTATGGTCGGGTACGCTATGTATGTATATAAGGATATGGCTATGTATATGAAATGAATATGAATGTGATAAGACTATGTATAAGAATACGAATAAGGACATGTATACGAATATGAGCACAAGTATGGTACGAGTATTATTATGGGATACGAACGACGATGTATGCAAGTAAGCGACATGATGATGATGACATTACTGTCTCCCCTCCTATGCTATCTATTATGCTTCTATATTGATGTTGATCATGCTTTACATACTCAGTACATTCTTCGTACTAACGTTCTTTTGTTTGTGGACACTGCGTCATGCCCGCAGGTGCACAGGGTGACAGACTTGATCCATAGCTGCTTATTCAGCGATTGCATAACAGAGCTCCATTTCTTTCGGAGCCGTAGCTTTTGGGTACTTACGCTTTTGTGTATATAATTATGGGCATAGCGGGGTCCTGTCCCGCTTATACGATATGTCATACTCTTAGAAGCTCGTAGTCATGTGTATGTGGGTAGAGATGTTCGGCCATGTCGGCCCATGTTTTGTATATCATTTTGTCGGCCACGTTGGCCCATGGATATTGATGTGGCATAAATGCTTATGATGATATAAATGTGCGGTTGTCCATATGGGACTAGTTGACGAATGAATGGAAACGCATGTATAATTATGTGGTTTACCTAGATGAAGTATAAGAGTAAGCTAAGAGGGTGCTCGGGTGGGCTAGCACCGGGTGCTCGTCGCGGCCCCGAGCCGGGTCGTGACACTTTAATCGCTCTTATATTGGTATATATTTTGTATTCAAGTACAACGAGGACAAACGATAAGAAACCAGGCAATTTTGGTTGATTTTGGGACAAATGACGCTTACTCGAGGTGACTAGATAAAAGGCCTGATGTTTGGAACTGATGAAGTTGACTGGAGGCAGAAAATGTGCTACCCCTCGCGTCGCGTGGTGCAATACATGTATTGACCCCGCATCGCGGGAACTTGTCGTGAAAATAAGATCTCAGAAGATTTCCAAATTCGTGTTGGGCCCGCGACATTTACATGAGGTTCACTGAAGACCCCGCGTTGGACACGAGATGCGCAACCCATGTGAGAAGGCCCAATGTACAACTGATTTGGACTAGGATTAGGAACCTTTTATTTAATTTTATTTCTAGATCATATATAGACGTTTTTATTTGTATTAAAGGACATGCTGGGATTTTTGGAAGACTTGTATGCCGCCGTCCTATTTTCTCTCTCTAGGTTTTATTTTATTTTCCTTCTTTTCAACCTTAGATTGTTCATGAATCGTGTTGCTCCTCGAGAATCATGAGTAGCTAAACTTCTTAATTCTAGGGTTGTGGCGAAAGACATGATAGTTGGTTTGGTGATAATTTTCATATTTTGGGTTGCTTATTTATTCTTGTGCTTAATTGTTTGATTATTTGGCCAGTAGTTAGACACTATCCGTGGTGCGTGAATTGGACCTGAGAAAGGGAATTCACATACGTAAAAAGAATAAATAGAGTTCTCTATTGAGGATTGAGATATACCCTTTGGCCCTACTTAGTTGAATACAGAGAAAATGTGTTCTTGTTACCTCTGGCGACCATAGAGATATAGGCGTTATAGTAGCATATACAGGCTTGTGAGTAGTTTGAGAGAATATCATAAAGCTACAATTAAACCATCAACAAGCCCAGGAAATAAGACAAGTAGAATTTTCAACGGACTAAGTGGATTGTCGAAAGCCATGACCCTAGAACTTTCTCTCATCTGATAAGTCTTACAGTTTTCGTTACAAGTTTCTCAGTTACAAACACACTCACACTCAATTATTTTCTTTCGGTTTTAGTTTAGTTACAACAAAACACTTTGATTGTAACTTTCTTGAATAGTTATACGAAGTTTGAATTGGTTAAGCATTATAAAATCTAATTCTCTATGGGTACGATATCTGGACATAAACATCCTATATTACTTGCACGATCGCGTATACTTGCATGTTCAAGTTGTACAACCAGCTAGAGTTACAGTAGTAAACTAGGCTAGAAGTAGTCTGCCAAACACTACTGAGGCCATTGTCAAGCCGGAAATCAATGAAAAATTCGAGCTGAAACAAGGAACAGTGCAGCTGGTTGAAGCTACGTGTCAGTATATGGGTAAGCCAAATGAAGACCCACACAAGCACTCGTTCATGGACTTGAGTGAAAATTTCCAATACAGAGATGTCACAGACGATTATGTGAAGATGGTATTATTCCCGTTCTCGTTAATTGGTGAAGCTAGAGAGTAGTTGAATAATCTCCCCACAAATTCTATTACTTCGTGGGAGATTCTATGGAGCAAATTTATCGAGAAGTTCTTTTCGTCCCTAAAAACTATGAAGCTAAGAGGGAAATTGCCAACTTCACTCAGAAGGATTTCAAATCTCTACCACAGGCTTAGGAGAGGTTCAAGGGTTATTTGCGAGATTTTCCTCACCATAGGAGATCATTGAGCATTATTTTATTGAAGGGTTAAGGCATGATTCGCGTGCTTTGTTGAATGCCTCCGCCCAGGGGCAGATTTTGACCAAGACCTTTGAGGAAATTGAAGTTTTACTCGAGCTTATGTCTAAGGGAAATCAAGAATATCAAGAGATGAGTCGGGGTTACCACAAAAAGCCGCTGGAGTTCTTCAAGTAGACGATGTTGTTATTCAGGACGATATAAGTACACTAACTAATATGGATGTTGAGGGGTTTTTCTCAAGCTCAGCAGGTCCAACCAGTTCAACATATTTAGCAAGCAGCATGTCTAAGTTGTAGTGAGCCACATGATTATTCTAATTGTCCATTGAATCTAGAATCGGTCTATTATATGGGGCAACAAAATCGTGGTGGCAGAAATCGTAGGAACTATTATGGGAACAATTATAATCCTCCATTCGGGAAGCAGGACTTCCACAAGCCGAATAATTATCAGCAACCTCAAGCTCAGGCAACTAGAAATTTAGAAGTGATGATGAAGCCGCTCATGGCTCAACAGTAGGTAATCCAGTAGCAAAATTTGAAAGTTTAGAATGAGATGCAGAAATCTATTCATGAGCTTGAGCGTCAAATGGGGCAGATGGCTATTATGTAGAATATCATACCACAGGGTGCTCTACCTAGTGATAATGAGAAGAATTCCAAGGAGTGCAAGGCAATTACTAACAAGTGCAAGGAAATCACCTTGAGGAATGGTAGAGAACTTGAAGAAGTGCCTTCGAAAAAGAAGAACATAGCAGAAGCAGAACTTGTCCCTACTAAGCGAGTTGAGACAAAGCAGACAGTCGCAGAGCAACCTGTAGAGAAAATGGTTCGACCACCCCCTCCTTTTCCACGACGGCTTCAGAAACAGAAAGCATTCATGGATGATTTCTCTATCTTTAGAGACTCGTTTAATGACTGTTTGAACCATCTTAATGCCATGTTAGCTCATTGTGAAGAAATGAACTTGGTACTTAATTGGGAAAAATGCCATTTCATGGTTTGAGAAGGCATTATTCTAGGGCACAACATATCGAGCAAGGGAATAGAAGTTGAGAAGGCAAAAATCAAGGCAATTGAAAATTTTCCACCACCCATTTCAGTTCGGGGAGTGCACAATTTTCTTGTACAAGTGTGGGGTTAAACAAAATGTTGCTACTACTTATCATCCTCAGATGAGCGGTCAAGTAGAGGTATTTAATTGAGAAATCAAGCGGATCCTAGAAACGGCGGTGAGCGTGAGTCGAAAAGATTGGTCATTGAAACTGATGATGCTTTGTGGGCATGTAGAACGGCATACAAGACTCCCATCAGCACTTCCCCATACAAATTGCCTTTGGCAAAGCTTGCCATTTACCGGTGGAACTTGAGCACCGAGCATATTGGGCAATGAAGAAGCTGAACTTGGATATGGTAAAAGCTGGAGAGAAGCGGTTGCTGCAACTTCACGAGTTGGATGAGTTTCGCTATCATGCATATGTAAATGCAAAGATGTATAAGGAGCGAATGAAGAGAATGCACGATAAGTGAATTTGACCTCGTGAGTTTGAGCCCAAACAATTGGTGTTGCTGTATAATTCCCGTCTCAAGTTGTTTGGTGGTAAGTTGAAAAGCAAGTGGTCTGGGCCGTTCGAGGTTGTTCGTGTTACTGCACATTGAGCGGTTGAGCTAAAGAAGCCCAACTAAGATGAAACATTCTTGGTGAACGGGCAGAGAGTGAAGCTTTACTATGGGTAGGCTGATGTGCCATGCAATTATGGCACATCTAATGCTTTTTAACTTTGAGTCTTACTTGTTTTCGAGCAAGTTTGTGTTAGTTTTATGTGTTTTGTGTGTTGTGGAAGTATTTCGAAGTTAGAATGCTCAGAAAGCAAAAAACAAAGAAAATAAGTGATCCGTTCTGATAAGCCTTAAGGACGGACCGTCAACATGCTCGACGGTCCGGCGAGTTTCCTCGTCGTTCAAGTTCCTGCAAAGTGACAAAGTCATTAGATCATCGACTTGCACCGTCGACATAATCGACGGTCCGTCGTAGTGCTTCGACGATGGAATTCCTACAGAGTAAAAATATGTCATCAGATCATCGTTATGGTCGTCGAACATGTCGACGACCGTTGAAGTGCAACGACAACCCATAGAAGTGCAAGTCGAGCTGGAGCAGGACTGGGATTGATTATTCCGAGTTTAACTATTATAAATACTTGTTTAGGTTTTATTTTTCAGACATATGGAGTTTTAGACTTTTAGTAATTACTTTTGAAGATTTTCCAGACAAATTACATTCGTTACTTTCATCTTTTATTCGTAAGTTCAATACAAAATTCAATTAGGCAATCTTCAATCTTTTATTGTTTTCTTGTTGCCATGAGTAGCTAAATACCAGTGCTAAGGTTGTGAACCAAAGGATGGGTGTGTGTTGTGATTGGGGATCGTGAATGATATACGCATAATAGATTGTTAGGGTTTATTTGTTCTTCGTTTTCATCATATAGTTAGTGGTTGCAAACATTAGCTAACGCCATAAACTTTAGTTTATTTGGGAAAATAGCTAGGGGTAGGTAAGAAGAAATAACAAGAACTCAAGCCTTTAAACCTCATTTAATAAATTCACTTAGGAATAAAAGGAATTTACGTGGAATAACTAACCGTTCTTCATGCATACTTTCTTATCTTTGGAAAAAGCATAGAAAGAAATAATCTTTTCTTATTGGGAAATAGTTTAGATTCACATAGAAGTTACGTGCATCAATACAAACGATCCATTAGAAGTACATCAAGATCGATACCCATGATCAGACACTTAATCTGACGGGGGCAAAACCTTGGTTCTTTTTACTCATATATTTACAACTTTAAATTTCTAGTCACTTTAAATTAGTCCACAAACCAAAACAACTATAAAACCCTTTTTTTGGAATACACTAGGACCGCAAGATTAGTATAATACTTGTTTAGTAAACTTTTCACACCATATTCTCTGTGGGATTCGACCCCAACTTCGTTGGGTTACTATATTTGACATCATCCGCTTTACGCTATTAAAAGTGTAAACTTGACCGTATCAAATTTTGGCGCCGTTGCCGGGAGTACGGTTTAGAAATTACTAAATAGCGTTTACTCTTCTTAAAGTCTTTGTCATATTCCAACACACCTTGTTTGCTACCTTGTAAACCAAGTGATCATGGCCAATAACGAACTTCCAGTCGAGAATGTTTTTGCTGATGAATCAGAAGCAGATGAAGAATTTGCATATGCAATCATTCATCCGAGGGTGATTTCTACTACTATCAAGTTTGATAATTCCCTCTATTATATGCTCAAACAAGAGGGCTGCTTTCGGAATGCAGTCGATGATGACTCTCACCAACACATATCTCAGGCATTGGTACAATTGGCTACTAGTCTCTCTTCACTGACAAAGAGGCTTGATGAGGGAATCGAAGAAGGTGAACGTGTTTGAAGATATCTCAGGCATGCCACCTGGAATGTACCAATGCCAAGAAGGTCCATATCAAGAGGGCCCCCCTCAGCCAGTTGAGAATGTTCAATATGCAGATTATCTAGTGAAAAGGGATATTTCTAGGCCAAATCAGAGATATTGGAGACCTCAACAAGGGCAAGGTGCATACAACCAAGGGAACTACAACAACAACCAATGGAACTATAAGAACAACTATGGTGGACCGAACCAAGGTAGATAAAACAACAACAATGGTAACTTCAGGAACAGAAGTTCAAACCCTTACATTCCACCAAAGGGTCAGTCTAATGATTAAGGTAGTTCGAGGTTGAAGTCAATGCTTGAAAAAGTGTTTGCAAGTCAGACAAACACTGAAAAGACATTATCTGGGCTATCAGAGACAGTGGTTTCTCATTCAGCAGCTATTCAGAATCTTGAACAGCAGATGTGTGATCTTTCTAGAGAGCAGCATCCTGCTAGAAAAGGTGGGCTTCCAAGTGGTACTATTCAAAACCCGAAAAATGGTAGGGGCATGGAACGTTCTTTTTCTATTAGCACGAGGAGTGATAAAATACTTCAAGGTACTGACAAGAAGGTGGTTGATCTAGATCCAATTATTGAGGAAGAAGAGGTGCATTCTGATGTGCCTATTATTGATGATGATGTCCGTGGTGAAGAAAAAGTTGTTGATATTCTAGAAGTTGCTACTGATACAAGGAAACACACGATAAAAGGGGCTCTTCACCTGTTACACCTAGGAAAAACAATCGTTGATGCACAGTGGATAGACTAACGAGGGGAACGAAGTACACGATGTTTCAATAAGTAAGAAATAGCATTTGATGATTCTAAATGAGATTTCAAAGACATTCGAAGTAAGAGTAGAAAGTTGTCAAGGAAGGCAAGGCATACGTTATGTATCGGAAAGGATTTACGAGTAACGCGTTAATGAATTTAATAATGCTTTGGAGAAGAGTTATAACGTCCCTTAGATTGTTAATGAGGTGATAAACAAGTGTTAAGAAGGTTCCATAAGGATTGGAGATCAAACGAGTCGACGAGAACGAAATCGGAATAGCTGGGCATTATATGGCCCAACATACTGGTCGTATAATTTATACTGGCCGTATGTTAGGCCGTATATTTAGCCCAAATGGGAAACCTTCCCTGGACCAAATCTACGGCTAGACATATGGTCAGTATAATTTATACGGACCGTATGTTGGTCCGTAGAAACTGGTCGGGACAGATTTGTGTATTTAATAAGGGACCAAGTTTCATTTCATTTCATTTCATTTTACCCTTCACACCACTTCTCTCTAGAACTCTATAGAACATTTCTCCCACAATAATTCAAGAAATATTAGTGATCAACTACATCAATCTAAGTGAATCAAGAGTAAGAAGCACATTAAAGTTCATCCAAGCCAAGGAATCCAAGTGAAGGTGAAACGAGAGTTTTGCTCAAGTCAGGAGTTTCCACCCAAGGTTCATTCCTACACCATATAAAGTAAGATTTATGGTATTTCCCTATTGTTTAAGGTATTTGAAATTTGAAACACTTGGATTGTAAAAAGATATAGAAAATGGGTCATGAAAGTGAGAATAGTGTCATTTTGAGTGATAACTTGAATTGAGTCGTGATTCTTGATGTGTTGTGATATGGTTATGCTATAAATGACATTTAGAACATGGGGTAAGCATTATATGTGAGAAAACGCGATAGTGAACTATAACCACACTTATGGAGGAATTGAAGTGAAATTGTGAACTGCGGATAATGTAGATGAATGATGATTTTTGGGTATAATATTGTGAATGTTGTGATGGATGTTGGGAGTTGATATGTAAAATGAGGAAAGTTGTATAAACAAAGAAAATTCTGCCCAATTTTCTCTAGCATTAGTACGCACATTTATATAATCAACTAGCTAATGTTGAAGCAAATTCCTTTGAAGGTAAAGATGTCAGCGTTGATGGAGAACGATCAAGTGATAGAGTAGCAAAGCAAAGAGGCATGTAAGCCTAGTCCCTTCTTTCTAAGGCATGACTCCTATGACATGAATTTTCTAAATTTTCCATGATCTCACTACATAAAGGAACTATGAGTCCATGACTGTAATGAGCTATATATGTATGAGATAAAGAAAAAAGATACGACCAGCAAGATAATGATGATGATGATGAGTTAAGTATAAAGAGTCCTAGAGTGAAGTAAGATGTCCATGAAGCTAATGATTCTAAGTATGGTTCCATTTATGCTTTTCCTTGTGTACACTCACCTTAAAAATGTTAGTTCCTTCAAGGTGAGATATGATGTTGATGATTACTACATAATATAATCGGGGGTTCACGACCTTATGTCACCCCGACATAGCCATAGCTGCCTTCAAGTCCTAATGTATGTTTTGATGATAAATGTATAATGATGTTAAGTCTTGATATGTCTATGAGATGTACAATAATGTAAGTTTATGTTATGCCTATGTAATGTATGAAAATGTTAAATTTATGATTGATTATATGACGATACGATTCCACCGCGCCTAGTTGGCCGGGCATGTCACCGCGAAGGCGGGCTGCATACGATTCCACCGCGCCTAGTTGGTCGGGCATGTCACCGCTAAGGCGGGCTGCTATGTTTACACCGAGCCTAGAAGGTCGGGCATGATCAACACTAGTGGGCGGCATATGATGGTTACCCGGACGCGGGTTACCGATGATGATTATGATGCGATGGCATATGCGCTATGATTACACATGTACTATGATTATATATGTATATATTTAATATGTGTATGAAATGTATTCACCCATAAAAACTTACGCAGGTTATATCTTCATCCTATGTCTTATGATTCTTCTATTATATTCATTTCATTCATGTCTTACATACTCAGTACAATGTTCGTACTGACGTTCGTTTTCTTTGGACGCTGTGTTCATGCCCACAGGTAGACAGGGAGGTGATCCAGACTCGTAAAATTTATCAGCCGATTTACAGCCTATATATATATATATATATATATATATATATATATATGTATTTTGGGCACGATGGGGTCTTGTCCCATCCATATGTCTAGTACTCTAGTAGAGGCTCGTAGATACGCATGTGTGGGTAGTATGGTCTCACAATGTTACTATTGTATATGTTTATATTATTTTGATAGCCGAAGGGATTATGCATATATATATATATATATATATATATATATATATATATAAAATGATTTTCCTATGATCTGAGTATGAATTTGATAAAAGAACGCCTAATGAGTATGATGAGTAATAGAATGAGTGGTGATCGGTTGTTAGCCCTGGGTACCCATCACGGCCCCTAGTCGGGTCGTGATAAAAGTGGTATCAGAGCAGTTCAGTCCTAGGAAGTGTCTACGAGCCGTTTCTTGTAGAGTCTTGTTTATGGTGTGTTGCGCGCCACACTAATAAACAGGAGGCTATAGGGCATTTAGGAAAAATGACCATCTTTCGTATTAAGAGATCGTGCAATAGAGCAGCATTATAAGATTATCCCCTCCCTAATTGTGCGTTATAATTTCAGCAAAGCTGATGAAAGGAAAAGCTACGGCGGCCCAGAAAGGCAAGATAGTGGTTGAAGAAGGGCTTGAACGGGATGGAAGAGCGAACCCCAGAATAAGGCCCTATCTCGGTTTTCCCATACTTCGCCCACTTTAGAGGATCAAAGGGGAGCCTTAACCTTAGCTCCAGCACCCCCCGTTCCTCAACCAAATGCCTCGGGCTAAGAGATGAGACAGGCCATTCTTCTACAGACTTAATTGGTAGCCGCTCAAGCTCAGCGGCAGGATGTAGGCCACGATAACAGGGGTTGGAGAAAGAGAGTTAGCTCTTCAGGGTTTGATCATGAGTTTAGGGGTGCTCCGAGGCAACAATTCTCTAGGCACTCAGTTCGTTCAACAAGTGGTGCTCCTCCGCAGTTTCCTAGACCCAGGTTTGATGGATTTACCTCCAGAGTCTCAGAGTTTCCAGTTCTCGGATTCGGAGTGGTTCTAGTCAGACGAGATCATCGGTACCATAATGTACTCAATATTCTAAGTTACATTAGGGATCAGGCCGCTTGGGCTCAGATGTTTGTTATTCCTGTGCTCGGTCAGGACATTTAAAGCGCGACTGCCCATCGCTACGTGGTAAAGGTAAGGCTCGGACTATGGGAGTGGTAGCTGGCTCTTCGTCATCGGTACACCCTCCAAGGCCAAGGCCACAGATGTTAGTAGGCG
Source organism: Lycium barbarum (assembly GCF_019175385.1). NCBI lineage: Eukaryota > Viridiplantae > Streptophyta > Magnoliopsida > Solanales > Solanaceae > Lycium > Lycium barbarum. The sequence continues at coordinate 111,505,439 of NC_083338.1, forward strand.
GTGATAGAGACCGAAGAGGAATGCCCAGTCCAAGTGGATCCTGGTATCATATCCTTGTGTTAGCTGAGCGACAGAATCTTGAGTCTTCCCCCGATATTTTCCCAGGTATATTGTTAGTATCCTCTTATGATATGTGTGCATCGATTGATTCGAATCCTATGCTATCATGCATCACTCTCGTTGTGATTATTGCGTCGAGGTGAAAAATCTGAGCCAATCCGACAATTTGAGATGACTATATTTATTAGTGACCTAGTGATAGCCAGAATCGCGATTTACGAGTAAGTTGATTGACAGTGACTGAATATAAATAATATGTGTATATATATATATATATATATATATATATATATATATATATATTGAAAATCTAGACCGAGGGTGCAGGCACAACTTATGAGACAAGCCCTATTATTTATATCCTTTAATGGTAAGTGATCTTGTGTTGTTGAGTCGCGTATTATTTTTGTCCCGGTATATGTCCTATTGAGACATCGGACGTGTTTTCTGGGCTATGTGCAGGTTTGGGATTGTTATACTTACAAGAGAAACTCTGCCAAAATTTTCCTAGAATCTAAAGGAGATAAGATATAAGCTTGTAATATGTCCTAACGGGAAGGGATGTTGTGCCAAAAAGTAATGGCAGGACGAGATTAAGTTAGGAGCATCGTTGACAACTACAAGAGATGAGTAATGGTAATTATGAGATCAACATTCATATGGTAAAAAGAAATGCTGGGTAAATTAAGGAGACTGGTAGTACTAAAGCATGACATAGAAGAGAAAAGGGTAACTCCAATAGAGTGTGAGACTGAAGTATTGATTGGGTTGATAAGTACAAGTAAAATACGATAAGACTATTAGCAAAATGAAGTAACAACATGACTGAGGCAGGGGTATGACGAATGTGAATCCATTGGTAAAACAATTTATTTGGTAAGTGTAATAGGGCTGAATAGAAAGAGTAACAGGTCGAGTATGCTTACTTGACAAGGTTTATTCTACTTTACGAGCAGGCTTGCGAATGAGGTAAAGAAGTGGCACTCTATAGCGTTGATTATGATCAAGATATAATGAGAGCGTGGCAAAAATTGTAATACAAAGTATAGCGAGGAAACGACTAAAGATGTGACATGTTCTATATGAATAAAGAGTGAACGCAAGTATGAATAAAGAGTGAACGCAAGTGTGAAATCAACAAGCGAGCCATGGGGCTGCAGATGAGAAAGCTTATAAGACTTTGTTAAGGGAGAGTCCAGCATAGAGGTTCCTCAATGACAGAAATGATAGCAAGCAAAAGGGGGAAGTCAACTTGAAAAAGAAATCAGAGAAAAATGATTTGGCAAAGTAGTAGTTCGTGATTTGTATAATCAAAAGTATGGGTGATATTTTTAGCTGGATGTAAAAGACCAAGACTACGAAAAGATGAATAATGAAAGGATCAACACAATAAGATAAATTGAGGAGGAAGGAATGTAAAGGAATAAGAATCGGAATAGAAAGAGAAGGAAATGCGCCACAAAGTACGCGCACTTAAGAAGTAGTCTTGTTATGATTAAAGGAAGATACATCTTCTATGAATATCCTATACCAAGTTAGAACAAGTAAAGTATATGAAGTGATGAGCTGAAAGGAAAAAGATGATCATGAGTTATGAGTTTACCGTACGACGATAAAGCGATAAGGTAAAGGTATCATCAACGACAAATATAATAAGATTATGATGTGAGTATTTTGTACTACCCCGGAAGGGAAAATGTAGTAGCTGATGCGCTTAGCCGCCGATCAATGGTCAGCCCATGTGAAGTTCCTCTGGAAAAGAAAGAGATGATTCATGAGCTCCACCAGCTAGCTGATCTTGGAGTACGTTTAATTGATTCAGGTGGTGCAGGAATCGATATTAATGATCCCACAGTTTCGTCCCTGAATATGGAAGTGAAAGAGCGACAATATGAAGATCCTCAGTTGAGCCATTATAGAGACGTATTTCATGAAAAAGAGAAGTCCCCATTTGAAACTTCTATGGATGGAATTCTCAGATACCGAGGCAGGCTATGTGTTCCGAACACTGCAGAATTGCGCTGTCGAATTCTAGAAGAAGCTCATTATTCTCGGTATTTTATTCACCCAGGTGCAACAAAGATGTATCATGATCTCAAGTTGATATATTCGTGGGATGGCATGAAGAGAGACATAGCAGAATTTGTAGCCCAATATCCAAATTGCCAACAAGTGAAAATCGAACATCAAAAGCCAGGAGGATTATTGCAAGCAATAGAAATCCCTACATGGAAATGGGAAGTGATCAACATGGATTTTATTGTGGGGTTACCCCGTTCCCGAGGCAAGTATGATTCTATGGGTGATCGTGGACAAACTTACGAAAGCAGCTCATTTTCTTCCAGTCAGAACCACATACTCAGTAGAAGATTATGCGAGGTTGTATCTCAAAGAAATTATGCGACTCCATGGTATTTCGATATCCATTATCACAGATAGAGGAGCTCAATTTACAGCCAAGTTCTGGAAATCTTTCCAAGAAGGTCTAGGTACTCAAGTAAAGCCTAGCACGGCATTCCATCCGCAGACTGATGGGCAATCCGAACGTACCATTCAGACCTTGGAAGATATGCTACGGGCATGTGTATTAGATTTCGGTGGTAGTTGGGATGATGACTTACCTCTGATTGAGTTTCCATATAACAATAGTTATCATTCCAGTATCCAAATGGCTCCGTATGAAGCTTTATATAGAAGGAAGTGTAGATCCCCAATTGGATGGTTTGAAATAGGAGAAGTACAGCTAATGGGCCCTGAATTGATTCAGCAAGCGGTAGAAAAAGTCAAGGTGATCCGAGAGCGATTATTGACAGCGCAAAGTCGCCAAAAATCTTATGCGGACAACCGCCGACGAGAGTTAGAATTTCAAATTGATGACTGGGTATTGTTGAAAGTGTCGCCAATGAAAGGGGTGATGATATTTGGCAAGAAAGGGAAGTTAAGTCCTCGATACATTGGACCCTATATGATTATCCGCAAAGTGGGTCAAATAGCTTAAGAATTGGACTTGCCTTCAGAGCTTGAATCAGTCCATCCAGTTTTCCATATTTCAATGCTCCGCAAGTGTGTTGGAGATCCCATGAAAATTGTTCCAATAGATGATGTTCAAGTGACAGAAAGGCTAGCATATGAAGAAGTGCCCATTGCCATCTTAGACGGGCAAGTATGAAGACTTCGAAACAAGGAAATAGCCTCAGTTAAAGTCTTATGGCGGAATGACAACCGAGAAGAAATAACTTGGGAAGAATAAGAGAGTATAAAATCCAAATACCCGCATCTATTTCAGCCCCCAGGAGAGATCCAAGATGAAACATTAACATTATGAGGTATGTATGCTTTCTTTTCATGCTTTTGGTCGTGTGTGGCCAACTTATATGGTTATTGTGTTGTGGCACTGTGAGGCAATGTTATTGTGGGTTGTTGTGACAGGATGGTAGTGCCATATTACAGAGAAAACTCTGGCGAAATGTTTGCCGAATTCCCGAGTGTTTAACATTCGAGGACGAATGTTCCAAAAGGGGGGGGGGGGGGGAGAATGTTACACCACGGAATTTTTTTTCGTTGATGCACAGTGGATAGACTAACGAGGGGAACGAAGTACAAGATGTTTCAATAAGTAAGAAATAACATTTGATGATTCTAAATGAGATTTCAAAGACATTTGAAATAAGAGTAGAAAGTTGTTAAGGAAGGCAAGGCATACGTTATGTATCGGAAAGGATTTACGAGTAACAAGTTAATAATGATTTAATGATGCTTTGGAGAAGAGTTATAACTTCCCTTAGATTGTTAATCAGGTGATAAACAAGTGTTAAGAAGGTTCCACAATGATTGGAAATCAAACGAGTCGACGAGAACGAAATCGAAATAGCTGGGTATTATACGGCCCAACATACTGGCCGTATAATTTCTACTGGCCATATTTTAGGCCGTATATTTAGACCAGATGGGAAACCTTCCCTGGACCAAATCTACGGCTAGACATACGGTCAGTATAATTTATACGGACCGTATGTTGGTCCATAGAAACTAGTCGGGACAGATTTGTGTATTTAATAAGGGACTAAGTTTCATTTCATTTCATTTTCCCCTTCACACCACTTCTCTCTAGAACTCTCTAGAACATTTCTCCCACAAGAATTCAAGAAATATTAGTGATCAACTACATCAATCTAAGTGAATCAAGTGTAAGAAGCACATTAAAGTTCATCCAAGCCAAGGAATCCAAGTGAAGGTGAAACTAGGGTTTTGCTCGAGTGAGGAGTTTCCACCCAACGTTCATTCCTATACCATCTAAAGTAAGATTTATGGTATTTCCCTGTTGTTTAAGGTATTTGAAAGTTGAAACACTTGGATTGTAAAAGAATATAGAAAACGGGTCATGAAAGTGAGAATAGTGTCATTTTGAGTGATAACTTGAATTGAGTCATGATTCTTGATGTGTTGTGATATGGTTATGCTATAAATGACATTTAGAACATGGGGTAAGTATTATATGTGAGAAAATGCGATAGTGAACTATAACCACACTTATGGAGGAATTGAAGTGAAATTTTGAACTGCGGATAATGTAGATGAATGATGCTTTTTGGGTATAATATTGTGAATGTTGTGATGGATGTTGGGAGTTGATATGTAAAATGAGGAAAGTTGTATAAACAAAGGAAATGCTGCTCAATTTACTCTAGCATTAGTAAGCACGTTTACATAATCAAGTAGCTAATGTTGAAGCGAATTCCTTTGAAGGTAGAGATGTGAGCGTTAAAGGAGACTGATCAAGCGATAGAGTAGCAAAGCAAAGAGGTTTGTAAGGCTAGTCCCTTCTTTCTAAGGCATGACTCCTATGACATGAATCTTCTAAATTTTCCATGATCTCCCTAAATGAAGGAATTATGAATCCATGATTGTAATGAGCTATATATGTATGAGATAAAGAAAATACATACGACGAGCAGGATAATGATGATGATGAGTTAAATATAAAGAGTCCTAGAGTGAAGTAAGATGTCCATGAAGCTAATGATTCTAAGTATGGTTCCATTGATGCTTTTCCTTGTGTACACTCACCTTAAAATGTTAGTTCCTTCAAGGTGAGATATGATGTTGATGATTACTCCATAATATAATCGGGGGTTCACGACCTTATGTCACGCTGACATAGCCATAGCTGCCTTAAAGTCCTAATGTATATTTTGATTATAAATGTATAATGATGTTAAGTCATGATATGTCTATGAGATGTAAAATAATGTAAGTTTATGTTATGCCTATGTAATGTATGAAAATGTTAAATTTATGATTGATTATATGACGATACGATTCCACCGCGCCTAGTTGGTCGGGCTTGTCACCTCGAAGGCGGGCTACATATGATTCAACCACACCTAGTTGGCCGGGCAAGTCACCACGAAGATGGGCTGCATATGATTCCACCGCACCTAGTTGGCCGGGCAAGTCACCACGAAGGCGGGCTGCATACGATTCCACCACGCCTAGTTGGCCGGGCATGTCACCGCTAAGATGGGCTGCTATGTTTACACCGAGCCTAGAGAGTCGGGCATGATCACCACTAGTGGCCGGCATATGATGGTTACCCGGACGCGGGTTAACGATGATGATTGTGATGCGATGGCATATGCGCTATGATGACACATGTACTATGATTATATATGTATATATATATATCATATGTGTACGAAATGTATTCACCCATAAAAACTCACGCAAGTTATATCTTCATCCTATGTCTTATGATTCTTCTATTATGTTCATTTCATTCATGTCTTACATACTCAGTACAATGTTCGTACTGACGTCCGTTTTCTTTAGACACTGTGTTCATGCCCACAGGTAGACAGGGAGGTGATCCAGACTCGTAGAAGTTATCAGCCGATTTACAAGAGCACTCCATTACTCCGGAGGTGCTATTTTGTTTATGTTTTTGTGTGTGTGTGTGTGTGTGTGTATATATATATATATATATATATATATATATATATATATATATATATATATATATATATGTATGTATTTTGGGGGCGATGGGGTCTTGTCCCGTCCATATGTCTAGTACTCTAGTAGAGGCTAGTAGATACGCATGTGTGGGTAGTATGGTCTCACAATGTTACTATTGTATATGTTTATATTATTTTGATAGTTGAAGGGCTTATGTATATATATATATAATGATTTTCCTATGATCTGAGTATGAATTTGATAAAAGAACGCCTAACGAGTATGATGAGTAATAGAATGAGTGGTGCTCGGTGGTTAGCCCCGGGTACCCGTCACGGCCCCTAGTCGGGTCGTGACATCACCCTTTGACTCAGATGCACAAAGAAAAGCCTCCCTTTCCTCAGAGGTTTGCAAAGAAGAATGATAATGCTAAGTGTCAGAAGTTCTATGATCAGCTGAAGCAGTTAACAGTGAATTTTCCATTCTTAGATGCTGTCAAAGAGATGCCCGGATTTGCTACGTTTGTGAAAGACTTGCTTACGAAGAAAAGATCTATTCAACATGAGACAGTGAATTTAACTCATCGTATGAGTTCGATTATTGTTTCCACTACAGTTCAGAAGAAGGGAGATCTAGGGGCGTTTACCATTCCGTGCAATATTGGGCTTCATGCATTCGCCCGTGATCTGTGCGATAATGGGGCAAGTATCAACTTGATGCCCCTTGTTATTTTTAAACAATCCGGATTGGGGAATCCTAGACTGACTTTTATGTGTTTACAGATGGCAGACAGATCTATCAAGAAGCCAGTTGGGGTTATAGATGATGTGTTGGTGCAAGTGGGTAAGTTCATATTACTTGCTGATTTCGTTATTCTGGATTGTGCGGTGGATAGAGATATTCCCATCATTTTAGGAAGACCGTTCCTTGCGACGGGCAGAGCGCTTATGGACTCCGAAAAGAATGAAATTAAGTTCCGGGTGAATGATGAAGAAGTGACTTTCCAAGCAAGCAAGGGGATGAAGTTTCCAAGCGCTTATGAGAGTATCTTGGTTATTGATTTGTTTGATGGGATTGATAATGCTGTCGAACATAAAATGGAAGAAGAAAGTCTAGGAGAAGCTCTTCCTGTATTTCTAATGAACTTTGATGCTTATGATATGGAGGGCTATGTGGAAACTATAAATACACTTAAGGGTCTGGGTTACTACACTTACCACCAAAGAAAGCTTGATCTTGACCTTGCAAATAGAACTACTCCACCAGCTAAGCCTTCTATTGTTGAGCCACCAAAGCTTGAGCTTAAGCAGCTCCCATCACACTTGAGGTATGAGTTCCTTGGTCCGAATAAGACATTGCTAGTGATTGTTTCAGCATTACTGACTGAGGAACAGATTGAGCGTTTAGTGGAGCTTTTGCACAAGTACAGATGTGCTATTGGTTGGACCATTGCAGACATTTGGGGTATTCCTTCTGGTATTTGTGAGCATAAAATTCACCTAGAGGAGGATAGCAAGCCGAGTGTTGAAGATCAGCGGAGATTGAACCAGAACATGCAAGAAGTCGTGAAAAAAGAGATCATAAAGTAGTTAGATGCTGGGGTAGTATATACGATCGCAGACAGCAAGTGGGTGAGTCATGTTCAATGTGTACCAAAGAATGGTGGTATCACGGTGGTGCCTAATGCAAAGAATGAGTTGATTCCCACTCGTACAGTTACTGGATGACGTGGTTGCATGGACTATAGGAAGCTGAATACTGCCACTTGTAAAGAACATTTTCCCATACCGTTCATTGAACAGATAATGGATAGGCTGGCTGTGAGGTCTTATTATTGCTTCCTAGATGGTTACTAGGGCTATAATCAGATCAACATTGCCTTAGAAGATCAAGAGAAAAGGACTTTTACTTGTCCCTATGGGACATTTGTGTTTAGCCGAATGCCCTCTGGGCTATGTAATGCACTAGCCCCTTTTTAGAGGTGCATGATGTCAATCTTTTCTGACATGGTAGAAGGCTTCTTGGAAGTATTTATGGATGATTTCTCTGTTGTGGGCGATTTATTTGATGATTGTCTTGGCCATCTAGGTAAAGTGCTGAAAAGATGTGAGGAGACAAATCTCGTACTAAATTGGGATAAGTGTCACTTTATGGTGAAGGAAGGGATCGTCCTCAGTCACAAAATCTCTGAAAAGGGAATTGAGGTCGATCAAGCGAAGATAGATGTGATTGCAAAACTTCCTCCACCCATCTCAGTTAAAGGTGTCCGAAGTTTCTTGGGACATGCTGGGTTCTACAGGCGCTTCATCAAAGATTTCTACAAGATTGCTAACCCGATGTGCAAGCTTCTTGAAAAAAGAGGCTAAGTGTGTTTGATGACAAGTACCGAAAGGCGTTTGATGAATTAAAGGATTGTCTTACTACTGCTCCTGTTATGGTAACTCCTGATTGGTCCTTTCAATTTGAGTTGATGTGTGATGCTAGTGGTTTCGCGATAGGTGTTGTGCTTGGCCAGAGGCACAATAAAATTATGCACCCGATGTACTATGTTAGTAGGCCACTTAATGCTGCGCAGATGAACTACACGGTTACTGAGCAAGAACTGTTTGTAATAGTATATGCTTTTGAGAAGTTTCGGTCCTATTTGCTGGGGTCCAAGGTTGTGGTGTACACTGACCATGCTGCGTTGAGGTATTTGATGGCAAAGAAGGAAGCTAAGCCGCGACTGATTCGTTGGGTCCTTTTGTTACAAGAGTTTGATTTCGAGGTAAAAGATCGAAAGGGATCCGAAAATCAGGTCGCAGATCATCTCTTTAGGCTTGAGGAAACTGGGGTGCCAGCAGAAGAACTTGATATTGAAGATGCGTCTCCAGATGAGCAAGTTTTGTAGGTTTCTATGCAAGTTGCACCCTGGTATGCGGATTTTGCCAATTACTTGGTGACTGGTGTCATTCTTGACGAGATCAAATCTTATCAGAAAAAGAAGTTTTTGCGGGATGTTCGTCAGTACTATTAGGATGAACCATACTTATTTAGAACCTGCGCAGATAACATTATTCGGCGTTGTGTCCCATAAAGTGAGGTATTGAAGATTTTGAAGGCTTGCCACGACTCTCCAGTTGGGGGACATCATAGTGGTACAAGGACTGCTGCAAAGGTTCTCGAATGTGATTATTATTGGCCTACTCTCTTTCATGATGCTAATTTTTTAGTGCGGTCTTACGGTCAGTGCCAACGGTAGGGGACTATTGGTAGGAGGCAAGAGATGCCTATGAACTTCGTAATGGAAGTTGAAGTGTTCGATGTTTGGGAAATTGATTTTATAGGTCCCTTTGTAAGCTCTTGTGGCATGAAGTACATCTTGGTGGCTGTTGATTATGTCTCTAAATGGGTAGAAGCGGTGGCTTTACCTAATAACGAAGCTAAGAGTGTGACAGGATTCCTGAAAAAGAACATATTTACTCGTTTTGGTACCCCAAGGGTGATAATAAGTGATGGTGATTCTCACTTTTGCAATAAAGCCTTTGCGGGATTAATGGAGAAGTATGGAGTCAGGCATAGCGTTGCAAGCCCTTATCATCCACAGACAAGTGGGCAAGTTGAATTCTCTAATTGGGAGATAAAGAGTGTTTTAGCAAAAACGGTGAATGCGAACAGAACTGATTGGGCCCGTAAGCTCGATGATGCGGGCTTACCGGACTGTCTTTCAGACTCCGATTGGAACTTCACCTTTCAAGCTAGTTTTTGGTAAAGTATGCCACCTACCAATTGAACTTGAACATAAGGCCATGTGGGCCTTAAAGAAATTGAACATGAATTGGGAAGAAGCGACCAAACTCAGGTTGTTTTAACTCAATGAGATGGATGAGTTCCGCTATCAAGCCTATGAAAGTGAAGCATTATACAAGGAGAGGATGAAGCAGTATCATGACAAGAAGATCCCGAAACGGGAATTCTACAAGGGTGATCATGTGCTATTGTTTAATTCTAGATTGAAACTGCTACCGGACAAATTGAATCACGGTGGTCAGGTCCCTTTGATGTGGTAAGTGTCTCACCCCATGGAGCTATTGAATTGAAGTCCGAAGATGGAACTCGAACATTTAAGGTGAACGGACAGAGGGTGAAGCACTACCATGGTATGATTTCGGGGATATAATTGTTGATCGATATCGGTTGAAGCACCTGGGAAAAAATGATGAGTCGGCAAGTCCTGACCAAGAGTAAATTGGTAATACAGTCGTGCTGCGACGTTAAATCAAGTGCTTCTTGGGAGGCAACCCAAGTTTAAAATTCGGCAAATTTTGTTTCTATAGGTTTTAGTTTTTTTTTTCTAATAGGTGTTGAGTGTGCAGGAACTGAGACTTGGAAAACCAGCAAAGTAACAGGAGAGCACAAAGACGGGCCGTCAACATGTCGACGGACCGTCTATGTACAATGACGGTATGTAGAGTTGGACTTCTGAGAGTTGGCAACTGCTACTCTGCAGGTAAGTAAGTCGACGAGCATGTCGATGGACCATCGACACGTTCGACGACGCCGTCGAAGTGCTCGTCAATAGGTCAGCACCCAGTTAAGTATTTTGTAGTCATAAATACGCTTTGACGAGTCGATGACTCGTCCAAAAAATTCAAAAATAAAAAAATAAAGGCAAACAGTCGCGAATTTAAAAGAAAGTAACGGGCAGAGGTTTAATATTTTCCAACCATCCGTATATCACTCTCCCTCAACCTCCTCAACTCCCCATAACTTCCCATAATTTCCTCCATAAATCACCACCCATTACAATCTCCTACCCTAAAAGTTCATACCCACTGATTTTCGAGACCCTCTGCCCTAGTTTCTCTGTTCTGTTTTGAGTGTTATTCAATTTTTAGTCAAGTTTTCTTCAAGTCTCTCTCTAAATTAGGTATGTTGCATAAATTTCGGCCCCTTCTTGGTTTTATGTTAGTAATTCTGTTCGAAAATCTCTAGAAAATATTGCCTAGGGCTCCTAACTTAATGGATATAGGGAATGGGAACTTGGGGTGTGTTTATACCATGATTAAATCAGTTGGGGTTGTGTTAAATGGGTTGGGGTAGTGATATATGTGATTTTTAACTCAAAGGGTAGAGATCATGCCTTAGGGTTTGTACTTGTTGAATGAAATCCATTCGTAAAATTGTGAAATTGTGGTTAGGGGAAGGGAATTTGGTATGGCTACTACTAGTAGGACTCGTGGGAACGAGAATTTCGCGCACCCATTGAGTCAGCCGGCATTTTGATCAGCTTGTTGGTTCATTATGCTCGCCAATGGTCTGTAAAAGAGGAATTTTGTTAAAGCATAAAATTTGAGGAGTGAAGACTGAGTAACTCCAACGGGTTGGAGGGTATTTCGATTAAAAATCTCTGTTTAATATCGCTATACCCAGCAAACAAAACCTGGATAATTACCAAAAGTTGAAAAGGTCAAAAAAATGGGGGTGATGTCTGAGTAACCCGAAGCCCCAAAACCGCAAATATGCAAAATAGTTTAATATGGGTTCTTTGATTGATTAGAGTTGAAAACGCAAAATCGAAAAAAAAAATTAATCTGCAGACTTACAGTTGCTGCTGCCAGGGCCGTAAACGTGTCGACGATATCATTGAAAGGTTGACAGACCGTCTTTGTACAAAGACGGTACCATCGAGCCGTTCGACGATCCGTCGACTGGTTCGATGGTCCGTCAAAGCGCCACGATAGTCTGCAGACTTCAAACATCAGAGAACTGATCAATTTTTTTTTAAACTAAGTGTGTTTGATTTCACTCGTACAGATTAACTAGATTTTTATTTATGATGATTACAGGTATGGCTCCACCCAAGTTGACTACTACCCAAGGCGGTGGCTCGAGGCAAACTCAAAGAACAACGGGTCAAAAGAGGCCCAGTGGCCAACCCACACTAAGACACGAGGATGATGAGCCTGAGGTTATGCCCGTGAGAAAGAATAGCCGTGCCTCCTTGGAACATGAAGGTCACTGTATCGGCTCCTACACTACCAAGTTCCTCCCAGTCTGACGGGGAGGAATCATCTACATCTGGGTCCGGTGATGGATCCGAGGAAGAGGGTTCGGAGGCGGCTTCTGGAGATGCCTCACCTGCCACACGGGCACAGTCTACTGAGGATACTGCTCAGTCCTCTCAGGCACCTTCTAGATCCTAGACCCGTCAGAGATCACAGCCTCGTGATGATACGAATGATGTTGATGCTAATGCAGCTAGGGCTCGGGAAATTAGAAGCAAGAGGCTTGAGGATCGTTTTACTATTGAGGGTGCCAGGGAGCTGTATGAGCATGGTATCAAATTAAAAGGTGATGACACCCAACATGAGAACTGCCCCATAAATGAAAAGCGGCGGATCAGTTTTGAGGGGCTAGAGATCTTACCCAGGGCTAGAGAGATCATTCGCCATTATCAGCTAGAGTTTATGCAGAAGTTGCCTGGGGATTATTGTCCGATTTTGGTACGAGAGATATATGCCACATATGGGGCCTTGATCAAGAAAGTCAGAAAGAGGTGCTAGAAACTGCGAGAGTTAGAGCCACTGAGAGAGGTTGAGATCAGAGGGGTGAGTGTTGATATATCTTCCCAGGCCATCAACAAATTATACTTCGGCGATAATTACACCGCCCCGAGGCAGACAATTGAGATTGAAAACAAGTTGCTTAGATGCAAGGAGCAGTCCGTCAGGGACTGGGTAGCTACAGTGGTTGGTCGTCCAAGCAAGAGGGTCGAGTGTACTAACTTGGCCAAGCGGATAGTGAAGAGATGGTTGGCATTGGAGAGCAAGTTTCGGTGGAGCGTGGTGCATTTGCGGCTTCTCCTCATTCAGGCCGATAATGCACTTACAGCTGATAGGCAGGTTGTTGTTTCCGCATTGATGTCTAAATATCCGATTAATTTTGGGGCTTTTGCGAGTACTGAGATTCAGTTGAGGGCCTCCCAGCCCAAAGCTTCACTGATATATCCTTGCCTGATTACAGAGCTTGTTCGGAGGTCACGGGTGAATTTTATCCATGATATCGACCATCGGATTACAACTTCGTCAGTTTATTCTGTAGAGAAGAGAAAGAAATAGGCCATCGATGATGGCCAAGGGGAAGTTGATAGGTTCCCAGTGGCACTTGGAGGGGTACCCCTACCTCAGGAGCTAGTTCATCCAGGAGCCGTGAGTGACTCTACACTGGAGTTACCCGCCACTACTGCCCCTATTACTGAGATTGTCTAGGCTGCAGACTCTGAGATTCCAGCTACTGATACTGGTGATGCTGTCACTAAGACTCCGAATGTTGTTCCTGAGCCACAGACTTTGGCTACACAGCCACACAGCCAGCGGGCCCAGCTGCATAACCTAAGGGCACCGCTAGAGTTGATCCCTATGCCTTTTCGATGGACGACTTTAGGAAATTTGCAAAACAGGCGGCTACAGCGGACGAGCAGTCAAAGATCATAGTGGCCCAGCTCGATGATTATGTGAGAACGAGAGTGGACAAGGAAATAGAGCCTGTGAGGTCGACATTGTCAGCTCAGCTGGATGGGTTTGAGATTAGATTGACAATATTGGAAATGGCCCGCCCGACCACTTCCACTGATGCGTTGAGAGCTGAGTTGGAGCAGCTTAAGGCTAATGTTTTATTGTTGAAGGCTCGTGATCCAAGCCTAGTACTAGCACCACCATCTGTGGCGGTGGAGATTGAGAAGGACCTTCCAGTGATGCATTTAGTTGCGCCTACCGCGGCAGCTGGTCGGGGAAAGAGAAAGAGATTGGCTCTTGATGAGGAAGAGGTGGTTGAGGAGGTGAGAGAGAGTAGTCGGCCAAGAGGTTCGAGTCCAGAGGAGCAACACATGGCAGCAGCCATTCAGAGATCTCTTGTGGAGAATTTCCCTTTTGGGACCACAGGAGCCACTTCGAGCAGTGCTCCAATTGGCGTGCCATTGCCACCGCCCCTTCCCATTCCAGTGCCAGCACCTACTGGTGCTACTACAGATGTTGCTGCTGATGCACCCACTGGTAGTATTGCTGGTGCGGTTGCACCACTTGATGCCTCACAGACCGATGAGTCGCGAGAGGGGCAGCGCGCCTAGTGCGCCACATGTATTCCTACTCCCTTGTTTTACTTTTACTCCATTGGGGACATTACAGACTTTTTCAATTGGGGGTGGGAGTATTTGATTTGATTATATTGTATATATGTGTTTAGGACCCCCTCGGCTTTTCTTTGCCATGGTTCTTTTCCTGAGAGGTTTATTTCTTGTTGAACCTGGAAGTTTAGGTCGTGTTTAGATAAAATAGAGTTATGTTGAACTTATGTGGTGGTGGTTTGATTAACTAGGGCAGTCTTGTTTTGATTTGACAAAAAAGTACTCCGCTTCGAATTTTTGGAAAGAGTGGACTTGGTTGTTTAATTGACATGCATGCTTCTTTTTGTGACATTTAGATTATTGGGATACCTTGTGTGCGGAATTATAGCGGGGAGACTAGTGTATTGACAATTCTGATGCCATGTGTTGTTAGGTTTTGTAGATATATTCTGTAGTTATGTATGTAATCTAGAACTTGCCTTGTTAGTCGTGCCTACATTCTGAAGATAAGTGAAGCTATGAAATGATCTTAGGCCTTGTTTGTGTTAGGAACCCCTGTTTAGCCTAAATATAGGCCTACCCATAGATTAATATCCCTTGTTAACCATTTTGTGCCTGAAAACCTATTACTTGACTAGCCGTAATAAGCCGATAGCCGTTCTAAATATCCATCTCTTTGCACCCGGTCCCTCCTTGGCACTAAAATAATAAGATTGAGGCTAAAAGCCTAAGTTGGGGGTGATAGGTGGAATAAGCGGAACATGAGGCGTAAGCCTAAAGTGGGGTAGAAGTAAATTTCCTAGTTAAAAGATATCAGTGTGGTAAGTGTAGAGAAAGAAATTTAAAAAAAAAAAAAAAAACCGAAAACAAAAAGATTTTTTTTTTTATATAGAAGTAGAATACAATAAAACTACACCGAGGCAATAAAGCGAGAAAAAAAAAGGAAAGAAAACAAAAGGCGAAAAGGGTAAAAGAAAAGAATAAGGTGTAGTGCTCAAGGAGGGTGAGTCACAGTTATCCAAATATACATCCTACCCGTCCCCGAGCCTACATTACAACCCTGAAAATGTCCTAGTGTGATCACAGCCGAATTGTCCAAAGTTAATGGTACTGAAATAAAGGCAAGCTAATAATATATGCATGCGTAGCTAGAGAATTTCTTTGTGAGTGTGAGTGTATCTCTTCTCCTTTGTCATTTGTCCCATTTTGTGTGTACATATATGTTGGGACATTCTTTGGTCTTTGTAAGGACATGAGAATTTGTTAAGTGACTGGTTTCCCGTGAGTCTTGATTCGTGTGCGCTATAGTTTCCTTGGTAACTAGATGTCATAAAGTGAAGCCTCATTGTTAGTTTCAACGAGTCCTTGATTGGTTTTGTCTTTATTGGGAGAAGAATCATTGTGATAAACATGATATTCCAGAAGTCAATTGCCACAACCACTGTAGATAGTTTTACTTTGTGATATCGAGACATTTGTAGATTGACTGTTAGTTGACTTGCTTGAGGACGAGAAAAGACTTTAAGTTGGAGGTGTTGATGTGTGAAATTATGGCACATCTAATGCTTTTTAACTCTAAGTTTTACTTGTTTTCGAGCAAGTTCGTGTTAGTCTGATCGGTTTTGTGTGTTGTGCAGGTATTTCTGTCACGACCCAACCCCGTAGGCCGTGACTAGTGTCCGTGCTGGACACCCAAACGTACCCAATAACCCAAACCAGCAGACTAGCAGATTATATAAATATAAAAGTCAGTCGACGTTACTAGTGTCACAGAGGAACATATATAGCACATGGAAGCCGATAAGGCTATCACAAATCATAGCAACCCAAAACATATACAGAACCCACATGTAGGTCTACAGACCTCTACAGAACATAACAGAATCATAAGACGGGACAGGGCCCCGTCGTACCCCTGAATAGCGTACATATATACAACAGCAGCAGACTGTACCAGAGTATAGGCTCTGGACAAAAGAGCGCTCCAGAATAGCAGAATAGGTGTCCTAGGCAGGTGGGTTATCAAATCTGTAGTTTGTACCTGCGCGGCATGAAAACGCAGCCCCCGAAGAAAGGGGGTCAGTACAAAATATGTACTGAGTATGTAAAGCATGGAACGTAGTAAACAAAGTCATAATCGGAACAGGAGATACAGAAAATGAACGGAATATCCAGATTAGCAAAATGCTGATCATAAAGCATAAATAGTACTTACAGGAAACGTATGTCATACCTGGTCCCATTACGGAACAAAATCATAACCGGAACAGAACGTACAGAAATGTGAGTGAGATGTCCAGAGTATCAAATGCATATTTTCAAAACATGAAGAGTGTGTACAGAAACATATGCCATATCATATCCGGCCCCTTCCAGGGGACTCGGCAGACAGAACGTGGTCACCCCCCGACACTGGTGCCACAACACATAAGGATCAGAAAAGGGGAATAACCCCGTAACATAGCATATCATATCAGATGGCCATATCAGATCATATCATATCATATCAGAATAGTGTACATGGCACAACATACTCCACAACCCATGTACATGTATACCTGCCCCCTCACATCGAGGCACGGCGAACAATGCAGTGGAAGACGCTTGAGAACATATCCTGGCCCGGGCTCAGTGTGGGAAACGTTGAGGCATCCACGAATGGAGTAGTGAGAAACTAAATGCAATAAAATACCTTATATATTTCCAGAGACTCAATGAGGCATATCAAATGACGAATCAAATCAATAAAATCGGACGGAATCATAATAAGTGAATTTCGAATGTCATAATGGATTACGGAAGCATAATCTTTCTAAGTTCGTTTCCAAGTTCCAAAACAGTTTACAAGACTTAATAGAATATTTAAAACAAGTTTTATTTAGTAGTTACAAGAGTAGTTAAAACATTTCTTAAAAAAAACGCTCGAAGACAAGTCATAACCACTAAAAGGCTAAAATCGGAAATAGTGGACCCACCTCAGGACAAACGAAGCGGTGGGCTCAAATTGCGTATTTAAAGCTTATAAAGTCACCTACGGAGGTTCTAGGGGCATTCCATAATTTTCTAAACAATTTGCGGAAGTTTGCACAATTCTTTCAATAAAGCATACTTATAGGGTTCAATTCCATTGAATGAAAAAGGGGTATTTTCAAATGCGGATTCCGATGAGCAGAACGCTTTTCGAGGCTCAAATCCGATCCTAGTACACCTAGGGCATGCCAAAAGGAGAATCGGGATAGCTTTACATACCTTGTATGCTCTTTACGCCTTTCCAAATTCAATTCCCGTTTCGCCCAAAATCTGTAATTGGTCACATTTACCAATTCTCAATTTCCAATCTTTAAGTATTCAATCTTTATTCATAATTGCCTACAGAAATTTGGGCAGCATCTCCCCTATACATATAGCATCCCCGAGAATTTAACTCGGCCAAAACAATCAACAACAACCCAACAACAACATCAACAACAACAATAGTCACCATAAACACAATATAACTTAACTAGCTATCTTTCCAACATAATGTCATAACCTTCATTTCAACTTCAATTTCCAAACTAATCTCAATGGTTTCACATTCATCATTAATCTAGATCATCACAATATAATTTGGAAATATTTCATATCATTCCTACGAAATATTCACAAGATATACAAAATATACAAACTTTCCACCAAAACATAATTCACCCAAAACTTCAAATCTTCAACCTACATATTCATAACATATTTCCACCTTCCAATTTCATCAACCATAATCATAATTTACATCTTAACAACTTCATTTCCATAATATCTCAAAATTATTCTAAGGTGACATAATCTTCTACATTCCAACTTCAACCAAAATTCATTCAACTTTCATTTCCAATATAATTTTCACCATAACCACAACTAGAATACAACATAAAATTCAACTCATATCATATATACAACAATATACACACACGGCTACATACATATATACATACCCACTTTGCAAACTTCCATATTTCCATAATTTCTACTCATTTCCACATACCACAACATAAACAAACCTTCATAACATAAGAAAAAGGAATTGATTCTTACCTTTTTCTACAAACTTCTTCACTTGAACAAGTTGTCAACTTGAAGAAATAAGTGCTCCTTCTTCCAAAACAACTACACCAAGTTGTAGAGGACACTTAATTTAGTAGGAATTCAACAAGAAAATAATTTAGAGGCAAGATTTTGAGGGGTGATTTTTCTATGGCAAAACCCGAAATGGCCTTATTTTTGCTCTTCTTTGTGTTTGTTTTTCTCTTCTTTGCTTTCATGAATGTTCTTGATTGAAAATGAAGACTTAGCCCCTTTTTATTATTAATCGCATGACTAATTTAAATGGTCTTGGGTCCTTTATTAAGGACCATGGCCGGCCACCTCCTCACTTGGGCCTGAATTTTTCTTTTCATTTTTTTGGGCCAATTCGGTTGGTCCCGAGTTGGGCCTAGCCCACTGACCTTTCGACCTTAAAACGTTCTTTTCTCCTTGTACCGACGTCACCTTGGAACCCACGACCTATGGATGGAAAGCTAATTCAATTATCTACAACTTCTATTTCTTGGTATATTTCCCAATTCCAAACTTATAATACCGTTTTTGCCCCTCCAAGTCAGGTCATCCGAAAACGTTTTCTTAAAAATATTCGTTTGGAGGGCTTCCACTTTGATTTGGACCAATGGTACTTCATGAGTTGTGTTTAACTTCACATATGTGATTCATATAATTTGTCACATGTCCCAAAAAAAAATCTTGATGTGTGGGCCCCACCTTAACTTACAATTAATCCGACGTTCAAAAATACGGGATGTAACAATTTCGAAGTTAGAATGCTCGGAAAGTGAAAAACGAGGAAAATAAGTGATATGTTCTGATAAGAATTAAGGACGGACCATAAACATGCTCGACTGTCTATCAAGTTGCCTCGTTGTTCAAGTTCCTGCAAAGTGACAAAGTCATCAGATCGTCGACTTGCACCGTCGACATGATTGACGGTCTGTCGAAGTGCTTCGACGATGGAATTCCTGCAGAGTAAAAATATGTCATCATATCATCGTTATGGTCGTTGAACATGTCGATGACCGTTGAAGTGCAACGACGACCCATCGAAGTGCAAGTCGAGCATCAATAGGACTGGGAATGATTATTCCGAGTTTAACTTGTATAAATGCCTGTTTAGGTTTTATTATTCAGATATCTAGATTTTTAGACTTGTAGTAATTGCTTTTGAGTTGTTATTGATTTTGATGATTTTCCAGACAAATTACATTCGTTACTTTCAAGTTTTATTTGCAAGTTCAATACAAAATTCAATTATGCAATCTTCAATCTTTTATTGTTTTCTTGTTGCCATGAGTAGCTAAGCACCTTTACTAAGGTTGTGAACCCAAGGATGGGTGTGTTGTGATTGGACACCGTGAATGATATACGCATAATGGATTGTTAGGGTTTATTTGCTCTTCGTTTTCATCATATAGTTAGTGGTTGCAAACATTAGCTAACGCCATAAACTTTAGTTTATTTGGGAAAATAGCTTGGGGTAGGTAATAACAAATAACAAGAACTCAAGCCTTTAAACCTTGTTTAATAAATTCTCTTAGGAATAAGAGGAATTTACTTGGCATAATTAACCGTTCTTCATGCATACTTTCCTGTCTTTGGAAAAAGCATAGAAAGAAATAATCTTTTCTTGTTGGGAAATAGTTCAGATTCACATAGAGGTTAAGTGCATCCATACAAACGATCCATTAGAAGCATAACAAGATCGATACCCATGATCAAACACTTTATTTGACGGGGACACAACCTTGGTTCTTTTTACCCATATATTTACAACTTTAAATTTCTAGTCACTTTAAATTAGTCCACAAACCAAAACAACTATAAAACCCTTTTTCTGGAATACACCAGGACCGCAAGATTAGTATAATACTTGTTTAGTAAACTTTTCACACCATATTCTATGTGCGACTCAACCCCAACCTCGTTGGGTTACTATATTTGACATCATTCTCTTTACGCTATTAAAAATGTAAATTTGAGCGTATCACAGGCCACCAAACGTACGGGGACTTCCATTTATCTAGAAGAGGCTTGAGCAAAGCCTACGTCGTGTTGCGATATTAAATCAAGCGCTACTAGGGAGGCAACCCGAGTTTTCTAATAGTAGATTCGGAAAAAAATACAAAAAGATTCGGGCTACGACCTTAACTAAGGCGCTAGTTGGAAGGCAACCCAACATTTTGAAATGTGCTGGACTCGCGACGCGGGTCCAACACGAATTTGGAAATATTCAGAGAGTGGGTTTTCAGTTGTTGGACCCGCGACGTTGGGCCAACACGAAATATTCGAGATTCAGAGAGTGGAAAACCCCGCGTTGGACCTGTGACGTGGGGCCGTAGGGGGCCCAGTTTCACTTTTCGCCCAGTATAAAAACAGAAGGTCGACCCCTCTTATTTTTTCCCTCTCCATTTCAAACTCTTGAAGTCCCCTTCTTTTCTTTCTCTAAATAAAAACCCTCATCTCCCCTTTCCCCAAAGTCCATAGGATACCCAAAAACCACTTCAGGAACTTGTGATTTCATCACCTAACATCAAGAGGTAAGCAAAAACAATTTTAATTTTCTCTTGTTCTAGAAGATTGGAAGTTGTAAAACTAGGGTTATTGGGTTTGGGTGAATTTGGTGTGGGGATAGTATTGATTAATTGTTGTTGATATCTAGGATTAAAAAGTTATTCCTATTATAGAAGAGAGGGTTTTTACCCACCATTGTTGCTTAAAATTCAAAGGGAAGATTCTATGCCCGTAAGGTGTTCGTAAAAATGCTTGAATGAATCTTTGTGTGAAATTGTGAAGTCTTGAGTAGCAATATGACTACGAACCCTTGGACCTCAATTGTGACTAAAATTTTCTATTGGGTTGAGAAAATTATTAGCCACCAACCCCAAGTCCTAAAACATGAATTTGTGACTTTGTTTTTTTATTCGTAATTTTGTTTTCTTTTGTTTCTAGTATAGGATTAGATAAC
This sequence comes from Lycium barbarum, assembly GCF_019175385.1. NCBI lineage: Eukaryota > Viridiplantae > Streptophyta > Magnoliopsida > Solanales > Solanaceae > Lycium > Lycium barbarum. The sequence goes on from NC_083338.1 coordinate 111,526,606, forward strand.
TTCTTTGTTTCTTTGTTTGTAATATAGTTTGAAGTAAGTGTGGGGTCGGTTCAACCCCAATGGAAATTTAATGATAATAACCATGAATAGGGCCGGAAAAGAAAGAAAATGTTTGAAAAAGGGCCACACAATCTAAACTTGAGAATATGAAAAAGATTTAAGTGTGGGGTCGGTCACGACCCCTTTGGTTTCAAAATTGGATTTATTGTTTGGTTTATGTTGTGATGGAGGCAAAATGGTAAACCTAAGAGGCAAAAAACAAGCTGCTGTCACCTCCACCTCTCAGGGCATGAAGAGGGCTAGAGCTAAACCCTCAAAAGCAAAGAAGTCGACGAAGTCCACTTTTTTTTTTTTTTTGGGGGGGGGGGGGGGGGTAAGAAACTAGGTGCACCAATTATGAGCTCCACCTGGGAGACCTACTCTGGATCTTAGTTCGCATGCAGAAGATTCGTATTCAGAATTCAAACCCGTTTTCGTGTACGTGCATGAGCGGTACATAAACCCATCCACTCTAGAGCGCAGGTTCAGAAATGTTTACAACAAGCTTGTGGAGATAAGGTGGGTGAAAGTCTTTGAATAACCAGGGTCATACAACATTGATTTAGTACTCGAGTTTTATGCTAACATTCGGTTCCCTTGAGATAGCACATGGCCAATAACTATTTATCTGAGGGGAGAACGGGTGCCAATCTCGGCAACCATGTTATGTGCACATCTTAAAGTCCCTGATTATCCCACTGAGCCATTGGAAGAGTTTATCAAATGGCCTGACTAAGAGGCCATCCGAGAGACATTCTATGGCCCTGATTCGAAAGCTTCCTGGGCCTGTTATGCAGGCAAGTATAGGCAACACAACTTCTTAAGTATAAGTAATTTCTGCAAAGAAGCCAGGGTTTAGATGCGTCTATTACTCTACCGCATATTGCCACTGGAGCATAACTCTAAGGTGCAGAAAGAGAGGGTGTTAATTAATTTTTTCCTGATGACGGGATAGTCCGTCAATATAGGGCATTTGATGAAACAGGAGATGAAAAAAGTTCGTGAGAGTATACCTCCGAGACTGAGTTTAGGAAACACCGTCACGTCGTACATAATTAGATTTAATGGGAACTTGCAGAAGCCACATGATAGGATCTTAGGAGCACCAGATGAGGTACTGGACATCTCAAATGTCAAAGCACCTAAGCTCAGTAAGAAATAGCAGCTTACCCCGTCCGAAGAGAGAGCGGCCCAGTCTACCTTGTTGGCCCAAATATACAAGATGGCAATTTGCGCGGGTGAGAAATTTTATATGGACTTCTCTGTTGTGTTTTCTGAGGTCCCGCACACTCCATACTCTTGGGATTTTATGGTTGAGGAGTCCAAGTTGCCGGCAGATAACGATGTGAACTCGTTGGACTTGCTGGAAGCCGACAAGTCGATATCGCCACTGGTAAGGGGGTGGAGTCGCATATGGCAGAGGAAGAGAATGAAAAAGATGCTAAGATAGAAGTCGAGCTTGAGGATGGCGAGGCTAATGATTTTGATGACGATTACTAGGCCCTAGTGGGCCCCAGGGAGCATTTCTTACCTTACTTGCTTTTAGTTTTTCCAATCTATATGCACGAAAGGCATTGCATGATTTTAAGTGTGGGTGGGAAATACGTCCCTGGATGTGTAACAAAATTTTGTGGTTGCGGATGATGACTAGTATATGCCTTAGGATTTTTTTTCTAGTTTTGAGTCTTAGTGTCGAAAAAAAATAGAAAAAAGTTGCAAAATTTTAAAAAGTTTTTTTTTTCTTTATTTTTCTTTGATAACCTCTTAAGTCCCTCATTAGTAGGCATTCATCATCCACCCCCTTTGGTTTCTTATGGCCTTGGTTCTTTCCCGAAGGGGCCTTTGAACCTGCCGTAGGTAGATTTTTCTTTTTAGTCGTAGAAAGGGATTTTCCTGGTGACGGGTGGATGACAACCTGCTTGAGGAAAAATTAGTCCTTCGGATAGGAACATTCAAACGCTAGGTGCGCGGGTTAGGCAATATATTGGTACATGAGCGACTCTTGATCTTTAAATTGAAAGCATGCCTTGAAATTGCGTCACTTTTCTCGAAACACTTGAAAATCGGATTTGTTTGACTCGTGCATGAACCACTTGACATTGTTTATTTATTGTTGCTTGATTCTAGGGACAACCATATCCCTCTTGTGTTTATTTTGTGCCATGTGTGTGTAAGGTTTTTGCTATTGTATCCATTTTTGGTATTGATATCTAGAACTTGCCCCTTGTGTTGATGAAATGAAATGAAGTTTGGGTGAACATAGGAAGTGAGAGAAGCATTTCTTTGATTAGTTACTAAAAATCCTAAAGGGTTTGTCCTGCCAACATGTTACATCCCGTAATTTTCATACATTGGACGTTTTAAAATAAACGCGACAAACTAAGACAAGATTAGTTTAGGGTACAAAGTGGAGATTTTAACTTCCAATTTTGTTTCAAGTTACAAATTATCTACAAATTTCGTTTGGCATGGAAGAATTAATAGAAAAGTGGGATTAAACTAATGATAAATGGAGTACTAAGTGGGATTGGGAACAAAAATATGCCCATCTTTTCTTAGCCATGTTCAGTCGTGCATATTGTGAAATGGTCAAAGATTATTGACCCAAAAACTTGAGTGGGACACATGGCCAAATCATGGAAGGAATATATAAGGCAAAATTCTGATTCATACACCACTAAGCAACTCATTTCTTCATTTTACAAAGTTAGAAAACTTAGTCATAGAAAGAGAGGGTCTCGGCTACAAGTTGGCCGAGAATGAGCTGCTCCAAATTGCTCCAAAAATCAGTTTTCCAAGCAATTAAACTCCATTATAGGTGCATAATAACGTGTAGCATTCATTGGGGTAGCAAGAACAAGTGTTAAATTTCAAGAAGAGAGTTTGAGGGGCTAGCCGATTGAAGGAATTAGTTTCAAGGTAAGAATGCTTATTGTTCTTGTGTTCCATAACGATTTGAATGTATAGTTCATGCATGTTGTTGTTGGATTGTTGTTGTGGTTGAAGTAGTGAGTGAGCCGTGAGTGTTGATGAAGCCATGGTTGGTTTCATTTTGTATGTATTGTTGGTGAATTGAATGGGTGTCAACATATGTAAAGGAACAAAGATTGTAGAAGTTGGTTTATGATGTTGTATGTTGGTATTGGACTGTTTTGTGAGGGAGTTAGTGAACTGTTTTTACTTGATATTTTGATTGTTATTATCATGAATTTCATGATGGAAATGAAGGTGTTTAATGGTTGGAGTTGAAACTAAAATCGTTTGTAAGTTGTTGTATGGATTATAGAAATGACGATGTAGTTTAGTTGTGTATGAATTGATGTTGTATTTGTCGTGTGGATAGCTGGTCATAACCTACTGAAAATATATGAAAAGAAGGCATGAAATAATGTGTAAGAATCATAGGTGGTTTGCTTAGTATGTTCGTAAATGTTTGCAAGAATTCCGAACATTGTTTAGGGACTGTTTTGGACATGTTATTGGACTGTTTTGGACATGTTGTGGCAATGGACTGTTTTCTAAAAAGTTTAAATGAGCCATGTGTTGTAGGCTTTAATGGAATCATGTTTAATCTCCTTGTACATGTATTGGAAATGGATTGAATGTGTTGTGGTTTGGATGAATGGATGAAAATCATGAAGTTGTTATAGTTGTGTTGAAGCCGTGTAAAGGGGCTGTTTTAGGGGAAATTATGGACTGTTTTGTGCCACGTTTTGATTGTTGTTGTTATGAACATTGTGGTATATTGTATGTATGTTGAATATGTGAATTTAGGTGTTAAAGAAACAAATCAAATTGAAGTACGCAAGCAGTCCAAAACAGTGGACTGTTTTAAGGTTAGAAGCAAATTAGTGAATGTTGAATATTGATTGTTGCTATGAACGTGTAGTGAAAGTGAAGCTTAATGATTCAAGTTGAAATTGAAATGGTTTGTGGGCTGTTATAAGAATAAATATGATGCTGAAACAGTTCCGATAATCGCATAAGTAATGTTGTAAACGTGTTGTTGTCGTTGTAATTGAAGTTGGAAAATTGCGAAATAGAAATTGTAGTGTTGTGTGTGCTGTTTGGCCGTGAGTATGGGACAGTTTTGAATGATGTATGGACTGTCCAAAGTCCCTTAAATCATGTTTATACAAGTTTGGATTGATACATGAAAGAATGACTAGCAATATTAGCTTGTAGCACTAGTTGGTTTGAATGCGAACGAAACGTCGTCTAAATGTTAGAAAGGGATTGTGAGTGTCAAAATACGTATCGAATTCCCTCGTAAACTAATCATAGCTTGTGATATCTTGATATAGGATAAGTACCATTGGGCAGCAAGTACAAGTTATTATACGACTAAACGCTAAAGGTATGTAAGGCCTATTCCTTTCTTTTCTTGGCATGTCCTAGACGTAAGTATGAAATGATATGAACCTTAGGGTAAATTCTACTCTCTAGTTCCAAGCATGATTTGTGATCCTTTTTATTCTGTAATGTTATTGTCATGAGTTTATTATATGATTGACTAATGAATGATGCATAGAAGTTCCTACTCTTGAATATTTGCACAACTAGAGACATACTTGATCTCAAAGTTACACCATGATTAACGTACGCATGTACATAAAATCTGAGATGTTCCTTGCTATAGTTAGTAATGAGATTTCAAAAAACGAGAACCGAAGATGAATTGCATATGTGTGGTATCGCCGCTGGATTCTTGGCCGCGGTATTTGTATGTGTGATGTTGCCGCTGGATACTTGACCGCGGTATGTGTGATATTGACCGCTGGATACTTGGTCGCGGTAGGTGTATATGTGTATATGTGTGATATTGACCGCTGGATACTTGGCCGCGGTAGTGTATATGTGTATATGTTTATGTTTATGAGGCTATGATTTTACTTACCGAGTCCCTTACAAAAGGGGCGGGACACGATACATATGTACTTACATATGATATGACTACCTTGTTATGATTACTAGAACTTATGATGAATTATGTGACAAGTAAGTCTTGGGATTTTTGGTCTTTGTACTGAATCTTATGCTACTCACTTCAGATATGTTTCTATTTACTATATTTCATGCTTTACATACTCAGTACATACTCCGTACTGACCCCCTTTCTTCGGGGGGCTGCGTTCATGCCCGCAGGTACAGACGCTTATTTTGGAGATCCGTCAGCTTAGGGTACCTATTCAGCTATTTTGGACCGCTCCTTTGTTCCGGAGCTAGCTTGTGGTATAACTCCCTTGTGTTGTATTCATATGTGTTAAATTGGGTACGGCGGGGCCCTGTCCCGCCATATGATACAGTCATTACTCTTAGAGGTTTGTGGACATCTTTGTGGGTCTGTATGTAGTTGTTGATGCGTTGTATGACTATGACTTATGTTTGGGGCGTAGCCATTCGTAATGGCAGCCTTGTCGGCTTGCATATATATGTATGTTTGGTATGTTGCATATCGTGGCAGCCTTGTCGGCTTGCGTAGAAAGATATATGTTGTTGTTTAAAAATTGTAACTCCTCAGGAGACAAGTGCCTACGACATAAAAAAAAAATTGACAGCTTTAAAACAACACCATACCTTTTTATACAAATAAGTTCATGACATACTAGTTATAAATGATTACAGTTAACCGGCAATATGAGTGTCCAAGTCGGGCACTAGTCACGGCCTACGGGGTTGGGTCGTGACACAACATGTAAATATTATCCTAGTTAGCCCCTTTGAGCCTTTAGCCTCTTCTTTGATAGCAGTCAATTAGCCCGTACCCCTTCGTTCAACTTAGGTAGATTTTTTTTTAATCCAAAATACTCCATGAACACTTTAATAATTAAAATATATAATGGGAGTTGGGAAGTTAATAAAATGGGGGATGGGTTATTGATTGAAATCTAGGAAGTCTACGGGACCACCAAATGAAAAGAACAAATTCACTTGTGAGTTGGGAATTGCTTATAAAAAAAATAAAAAATAGAACAATTAGCGAAAAAGGTTTCCCTTCTAACTTGTGTTATATTAAAGAATTGTGCCTAAAAGGGATGAATTGGGAGAAGTTTGAATGTTGGTTAGTGTTGATTAATCACTAGTGAAGGAATTGTGCAAAATGATAAGTATATATGTACTAAAGTGCTTAGGGAGGTTAGCCACTATTATCAAAATATGTCCTACCCGTCCCTTAGCCTACATTACAACCCTCTAAGTCCTACTTAGTTCTAGGTTCATCATACTTACATTAGTAGAGCGGTTACACTACGGGCATGCCTATGGTATGTCGTATTTAGCCTGTGATATTCTTTGAGAGAGTGAGCGTGTTTGTTTATTCTACATCCATTGACACAAAAATATATGTGATTCATGTGAGATATGGACAACTCTCTTTCAGTGAGGGCACATAATTGGCAATAGAGTGGTGAAATGTTTATTTCTTGAAGAGCTTTCTTATGTGTTTTAAACTGGTGTCGATTGAGTCAAGTGTCCTAAAAGTGAAGTGTTTTTGAGATAGTTGTTGTTTGTACTGAAAATAGGAGTCTTTGATCTTTGGCATGACTTCCAAAAATATTGGCTCATTGTTTGGTTTTGAAACATTTTTTGTGAGTTAGCCATACTAGCTGAAGCCCGTTGCAAACCTGTTCGAATGACTTGGCGTGAAGTGTAGTTTAGTGTTGATCAATGTTTTCTCGAGGGTGAATAAAGTCTAAGTGGGGGCGGTGATATTTGGCACAAACATATATGTTTAGTGTCACTTTACCTCTTGTACTTAAGACTTTAATAGTTAATTATATGTTGAAATCATTGTATTTACACTTATATTGGTATATTTTGTGTATTCAGGTATAACGAGGATAAAACGATGAGAAACCGAGAAATTTTTGTTGATTTTGGGACAAATTACACTTACTTGAGGTGACGAGATAAACGGCCTGATGTTTAGAACAGATAAAGTCGACTGGAGGCAGCAAATGTGCTACCCCCGCCTCACATAGTGCAATCCATGTGTTGGCCCCGCGTCGCAGGGACTTGATGTGAAAATAAGATTTCCAAATTCATGTTGGGCCCGCATCGCGGGCCTAACACTTTTACACGAGGTTCACTAAAGACCCCGCATTGGACATGCGACGCGTGGCCCACGCGAGAAGGCCCAATGTTCAGTCGATTTGGACTAAGATTAGGACCCGTTGATTTGATTTTATTCCTAGACTATAAATAGATGTTTTTATTAATTTTAAAGGACGTGCTGGGATTTTTGAAAGACTTGTAAGCCGCCTTCCTATTTTCTCTCTCTAGGTTTTATTTTATTTTCCTTCTTTTCAACCATAGATTTTTCATGAATTCGTGTTGTTCATCGAGAATCATGAGTAGCTAAACTTCTTAATTTTAGGGTTGTGGCGGAAGACATGATAGTTGGTTTGGCGATAATTTCCATATTTTGGGTTGCTTATTTATTCTTCTGCTTAATTGTTTGATTATTTGGCCAATAGTTATACACTATCCGTGGTGCGTGAATTGGACTTGAGAAAGGGAATTTACGTATGTAAGAAGAATAAATAGAGCTTGTTTGATATTATCGTTTTGCTATTGAGGATAGAGATATACCCTTTAGCCCTACTTAGTTGAATACAGAGAAATAAATGCGTTCTTGTTACCTCTGGCGACCATATAGATATAGGTGTTATTGTAGCATCTACAGGCTTGTGATTAGTTCGAGAGAATATTATAAAGCTACAATTAACCCGTCAACTAGTAACTCAGGAAATAAGATAGGTAGAGTTTTCAACGGACCAACTATATTGTCGAAAGCCATGACCCTGGAACTTTCTCTCATCTGATAAATCTTACCGTCTTCATTATAAGTTTCTCAGTCACAAAAACATTCATATTCAATTGTTTACTTTCAGTTTTCGTTTAGTCAGAACAAAACACTTTGATTGTAACTTTCTTGAATAGTTATACGAAATTTAAATTGGTTAAGCAGTATAAAATATAAGTCTCTGTAGTTACGACATCTGGACTTTAACATCTATATTACTTGTACGACCGCGTATACTTTCGTGTACAGTTGGGACTAACACGTACCTATAATGACATCAAACTCGACCATCACTAACTCTATAAGATCCGCTTAGGTTTGACGTTTACAAATCACTACTGCACAATTCAACGACTGAGGTGTTATATCGAATTTCCTTGTAAGAGACGGAGTGACATATGACAAGGTGGATACAGGATCTAGTAATGCATAAACACTATATGAAAAAATTGTCAATGTACCGTTCACAACTTCTGGCGAAGACTTTAAATCCTGATAAACTGCCAAGGCATAGATACAGTTCTGATTACTGCTTGCTCTTAAAGATTCGCCTCTACCTGGATCTCTACTGACCGACAACGGTGACCCACACTCTGAGGGACGCACTAACGATAATGACCCCGCAACAGAACTAGCCGGTTGTGCCATGCCACTCTATCCTCTCTGTGGACAATTTCTCATTATGTGACCCAGACGGCCACACGAATAACAAGCACACGAACCATATTGACATCGTCCCTAATGTCCACTACCACAATTATCATAATGCGGCGCTAGCTAACACATCATCCCCCGAACTCCTCTGCTGCTAGGACCTGATGCTCAAGATCTCTTGGCTGATCCTGACGGAATATAATGAGTGGATTTATAGCCCTAGTACTGAGGTGGTGGGGGCCTAAGTGGACTGTCATAATATCATGGCCTGAAACCACATTAGGAATCACCCTGATAGCCAGCAGACCTCACTCTCTTGTGCTTCTTCCTCTCTATCCTCTTAGTAACCCGCTGTTGGCACTTACAATCCTCTAAATTTTGAGCAAAGGCCTGAATTCGAGAGATGTCCATATTATCATTCAATGCAGCTATACTACAGGCCTCAACAAAGTATGGTTAAAGTCCTGCTATAAATCGATAAATCCATGCATGCATCGTATTAACAAGAAACGAAAGCATAGCTGGCTAGAGAATCAAACCGGACACAATACTTTCAAACACTCATACGGCCCTGCTGAAGGGCCAAGAACAGATCAATTCGGGCTTCTCTTTATCTCTAAAGGAAAGTAATGATCTAAAAAGGCCCTCAGAAAAGTCGTGCCACTCTACTGGAGGTGCCTCAAGTCCTCTGGAACTCTCTCATTCCTCATACTAAAGGACAACTATGTCTCGCAATCTAAAACCTGCCAACTGTACTGCCTCGGTCTCTGCACCATGCATCACCCTAAAAATCCTGTGAAGTTGATCGATAAAGTTCTACAGATCCTCATACCGTCAAATCCCTATATGCTTTGGAGGGTCTAAACCTATAAACTAGCGAACCCTCAAACTATCGGGTCCCTCAGAGGGCCCTGCACTAGCCGTTGCTCTCGGCCGTCACTGTGTAGCCACTATTTGTGCCAATAAATGTATTGCACTCCAGATATCTTGATCAGATGATAGAGGAGGGGGAACTAGAGGCGCTGTGACTCTCGAAATCTCCTTAGCTAGTGGGGGAGTCGAAGATGGGTGTGAGGGTGTTTCGCCTTGCGCCTCGGACACCGCCACATCAACTAGTGGTACTCTGCTGGTACCCTCTTCTTTTGCTGTATTAGACCTCTATCTAGCTAAAGTTTTTCTAGTCACGGGAGTTCCTGTATACAAACACCAATATGTAAGTTTTTATTCAAATCTCTATAACTTAGCTCTGTAGCACGATTTGGATCTGAAGGAAGGGTAAAAAAAACTCCTAAATGCCTTGTAGATCCCTATTTATATAATGTGGTGCACAACACATTCATAAACGAGATTCGACTAGACACGGCTTGTAGACTCCATAGGACAGACCGACTTTGATATCAAGTTTTTCACGCTCCAAACCCGTGGAGGCATGACCGGCACTCGAGGGCCTCACTTGACCCTGAGTGTACCATTTTGTAACCTGTTAAACCTGAATACAATCAAATGATCTAGGCCGGGGAGGACAATTTGAAAAACAACAATATCAATCTAGGCCGACAAGGCCATACTTAGAATCATCTGTATTTTAAAAAAAAAAAAAATTGGGGGTAAGGAAAATAAGGGAGACATTACAAGATGGGGAATCGAACCCTTAGTCATAAAAATTTGTAGGTAACAACTATCTCATCTGAAATTGGAACACCCCAAGACATATATATACACACACGCGCACACACACACATAACAACGCGGGCTGACAAGGCTGCCATGCTGATATACAAAATATATGCAGGACTCATCTACAAGCCTCTAAAGACATCATCATTCTATTGTTGTCAGGATAGGGCCCGGCCTACCTATCAAGTTTATATATAAACAAAAGACTCAGAAATCTGGACCTGACAACTACGGATAAGGTGGAGCTTACCAACCACGCTGATACTTGGCTCTGGCTACTGGGAAGGTCGGTCTGGCTATCTATCAGAACCTGCATGCATGAAATGCATCACCCCCAGCAAAAGAGACGTAAGTATAAAATAATGTACCGAGTATGTAACGCGACTGAATAACTGCAATTGATAGAAGCAGCAACAAGAAACAAGGAAACTCTGAGAATGCACTTACCTGCTGTGACTCATTTCTTATATAATATAATTTAATAGTATAGCTAGCTGGCCACAAATAGGGCTTGATATATCTCTGTCCGGCCTTGTAAGGCTCGTTATACCACAGTATACCTCTGTCTGGCCTTATAAGGCTCGATATATCTTTGTCCGGCCATATAAGGCTCGGTATATCTCTGTTCGGCCATATACGACTTGGTATATCTCTCTCCGACCATGTAAGGCTTGGTATATCTTGTATACTTCTCTACTCCAACTACCAACATGGAACAAGTATGAAACAACTAAGAATTTCTAACAACGGATAACTATAACATGAGTAAGGTGAGACAATATTTACATAAGAACTCTTTTGATATACTCTTCTCTTATATAATTATTCGGCTTTCTCTTTTTATGGATTCATGCTAATGAAAGAATGGGATATAGCCTTTACATACCTCTCGTCCTGCGCTCTCCTGCAACAACGTACTCCACTCGCACAGTACTTCAACCTATATCAATGTTAACATACTCGGTATACTCAAGAGATGCTAGTATACAACGTATATCGAGCGAAAAGCTCATTTCTATTATAATTCGGGCAACATCTCCCCTATTTATTTCCAATCCCAAAGCTCGACAACATGGACAACAACAATAACAACATAACTACATTACTCTTCATCATTTTTGATCATTTAGCAACTCAAAAAGCCAGGTAAACACCCCACTTGACATCAACAACAACAAACATGATTTCCCAATATATCTTTCGTTTAATCCCATCTAGCAGCGTATATACAACTCCTATAACCTTAAATACGTGGCGGAGTAGTAAAATCTTACCTAAAACTGGTTAGGATAGCTTCCCACACGAACTAGAAGGACCTCCAGAAATGCAACAACAAGAAAGCTATAAGCTTCACTAGCACTATGGGATCTCCGGTACTTGATTCACCTTGCTTGCCTTTGATTTCACCTAGGGATGGTATGAGAACTTAAGGAGAGAATTTATGAGGATTTTGGGTCAGTAAAAGTAAGAGAAATGAGCTTAAAACATAGAGCATCCGAATATAAACTTATCAAAACATTCTTACTACCTAGAAATACTGTGGGATATATGGGCCATATTTTACAAATACAGTCCGTATTTCATACCGTATCTGGGATGTCAAAAACTAGAACCCTCCAAAATGAAATGCGGTTGTAACCCAACAGTACACGATCAGTCAAATATATATACGGACCATCCTTTGGGCTGTATCTCACCTAATTCAATGAACTTTGACGAAACATATTCCTTTCGATTAAATTAACCTATAAACCTTCAACACTCACTAAACACGACCTTAAACCCTAATATCCTTAGGATATCGTAGTCAAGTCACATATAACCTCACAGATGATCTTGATCTTGAGCTTACATCTATTTACTTTTTACAAACTTAACGTACAAAAGTACGGAATGTAACATTCTGAACCACATAACTTTTTTGCCTACTCTGAGCTATGAGAAATCTCTCCTGAATCAACTTGACCTCGTCTAAGGAATCCCGCAATAAGTCTATACCCCAAGGCCTAACCTCAAATGCATCAAACCAACCAACCGAAAAATGACACCTCCTACCATATAATGCCTCGAATTGTGCCATCTCAATGCACGAGTGTTAACTGTTGTTGTAAACAAACTCAGCCAAAGGAAAGCACTGATCCCATGACCACCAAAATTAATTACACTGGCTTGTAACATATCCTCAAGGACCTGAATAGTACGCTAAGACTGACCATCAGACTGAGGGTGAATTATTGTACTAAGCTCCACCCGTGTACCCACTCCTCTTACAATGATCACCAGAACAAAGATGTAAACTGAGTGTCTCGATCCGAAATGATAGAAATAGGTACCCCATGCAAATAAAATATATCTCGAATATATATTCTGGACAACTTATCTGAATTGTAGGTAAAGATTGAACCGGTATAAAAAACATTCAGATGACTTAGTCAAACGGTCCACAATGACTCAAATAGCATCGCACCTCCCCAAAGTCTATGGTAACCCTGCCACAAAATCCATTGTAATCCGCTCCCATTTCCACTCAGGTATAGGCATCCTCTTAGTAATTCCACCCAGTCTTTTGTGTTCATACTTCACTTACTGGCAATTCAAACACCTAGAGATAAATCTTGTAATGTCCTTCTTCATACTGCACCACCAAATAATGTTGTTTCAAATCTCAAAACATCTTTGTAGTCCCCGGATGAATGGAGTACCTCGAACTGTGAGCCTCCTCCATGTTCAATCTAGTCAAATCTCCTGCCTAGGAAACACATGTGGGACCCTTGATCCTCAAAACTCCCTCATCATCAATAATTACCTCCCCTACAACCATTCAACACCTTGACTTGAATTTTGCACAACTTTGCATCATCAAACTGCTGGGCTCTAATCTATTCCAATAAATAAGACTTTGCTTCCACACAAGCTAGAATCTTGTTAGGTTCCGAAATATAAAGTGTCATCATTCAATTTTCCAAGGCCCGAACTTCCATAGCCAAAGGTCGCTCCCCTACCTGTAACGATGCTAGGCTACCCATACTCACTACCTTTCGAATCAAGGCTTCCACCACTACAGAATCCCCAATAAGAGTAGAAACACTAATAGCGAAATCAAGTGACTCATATAGCATATCCAAACCCGAAGTAAAATAAGTAGACACATAAGATTATGTACAGCCTGGATCAAATAATGCCATAGCTGATAGGAGACAAATCGAAATAGTACATATAATGACTACATCAGAGGCTTCTCCACTGAGCATGGCCACCCTCGGCCTGAGAACCTCAACAACTACCACCACAGTCTGTCTGATTACCACATCTACCAGAATAAAACCACCTCTACCAGTTTGTGCACCGCCTCTATGAATCGTGACCCATGGGGGACTCGCAAGGTCTATATACCACCCTGAATCATGTCGCTTCGGGTTCCTAGCCTCTTTAGGTTTCCAAATCATCATACTCAGCCCGTAGGATCACATTACCTATTACTTAGCCAATCTAGCTCAGATCATCAACATCACTCCGTCCAGAACCATTTCCCCTCAGACTTTACACATATGTTCTGAAATGCACATGATATACTATATAAAGCATGAAGATGACATGCACAACAGTAAGTAATAAAGCTAAGAAATAAAGACTCAATGTTTAGCTCCTTTCCACTTTTAAATGAGTATATATGAGTGATGATAACACAGCATCACAAATGAGACAGGTAATAAGCATAGAACCATTAAAAAAGGGACCTCATATCCCAATAACAAATACAAATCAATCTATGTTATCAGCTAATACCCAAAGCATGGCATTCGAACCAGACAATACAATGGAAATTACACAAATACCCATATTAGGACACCGGTACCCGATACAAGTGCTCGTCCCCTTACAAGTATCAGAACCCCCTTTAATTACCCCGATTATCCCTTCTTATTAATCCAATTAAACCAACCACAATTTTTTAATTAAGGTAAAAAAAGGTATTAACTTGCCTAAATCTTGAACCCAACGATCACAACAAAGCCTTGCCCGAGCCTCCGAACTATCCTAATTTGTTCAAATATGGTATTTAGACAAAAATACGAGTCTATTGGTACCAATAAGCTATATAAAGGATTCAAGTCTAGAAAGTTAACCCAAAACCCTATCCCAAATGCCAAAGAACAAAATAGTAATCTCATTATGAAATAGGGTTCAATATAGTCAAATTATTACTCTACAATGTTACAGGAATCCATTGATACCCATAATGCTACACTTTAGTTTCGGACAAAAAAAGTCACCCAAAATAGGATTTCAAGCCCCAAAGGGTAAAATGGAAAATTCATCAAAAAATTAGTTTACCCATGATCCATGGAGTCTAAATACCAAAAATGAACCAAATCCAACATCCAATTGAACTCAAGTGAAGAAATCCCCAATTCCAACCAAGAGTTCATAAACCCAAATCCCTCATCCTAAATCATGATTTCTATGATGAATTTCCTTAATAATCAATGATATAATGGTAAAAAGAGGATTAAAAACATACACTTGAGAAGAATCTCGACGAATCCCTCCAAACGCTCTCCAAATCGAGGTCCCAAGTTCAAAATATATAAATGAAGTGATAATGTTCAAAGTGGGGTTTTAAAATCTCCCCAGCAATTCCTTTATGCGCGATCGTGGGACCCACAAACGCGATCGCGAGATCATGGAAAATCCAACTTTCCCGATCGCGGCCAAAGACATCGCGACTGCAATGTTTAGACAAACAGCAGCTCACGATCGCCCCACATGGCAGCGCAATCTCAATTCCGAACACCAGCAACAGCGGAAATAGGAAAAATCTTGTTTCGCCAATTTCCAATATGATACCCGAAACTCATTCGGAACCCCTTAGACACAGCCAAAATATACATTTCAATCTTAAAACACGCTATAAACTAGCTCGCGCACTTAGAATATCCAAAAGATGACATCTTGACCTGATGTTTACTGTGGTCAACTACATTTCTTATAAAACTAGATTTCCAACCAAAGGTCAAAAATAGCCCCGAGTCCCTTGGGAACCGAACGAACTACTCAAAAAAATCATAATTGACATTCCGGACATAATGGAATCGATGAAACTTCCAAAAGACTCATTTACCCCCAATGTTGACTTCGGTCAACCCATTCTTTAAGAATTCTAAAAAACTTCTTTTTCTTACTCAAAACTCACCAAAATGCTTAGGGAATTGCACCACCCAGCCCCACAAGTAAAATATACTGTAACAGCTAGGGGAAGGGTCATTTGGGATAAAATAGGCAAAACAACCTAACGGGTTGTTACAACACGTCGTAGTGTTGAGTTTCCAGTAATCGATATACACTCTCCACCTGATGGCATTGTTATAGGAGTGAGTTCATTCTTCTCATTTGGCACAACCATCATAGCACATATGCTATCCGTAATGGGGTAGACAAACCTGGCATCTAACCACTTGATGATCTCTTGTTTCACCACCTCTTGCGTTGATGGATTTAGTCTTCGTTGGTGCTACCCACTAGGCGAACTATCTTCTTCAAGTTAAATTTTATGCTCACAAATTCTAGAGGGAATCCCCAGAATATTCGCTACAGTCCACCCAATAGCTCGCTGATACTTTTTAAAATTTTTAAGCAAACACTTCACTTGATCATCGCTCAACAATGTGGATACAATAATGGGAAAAATGTTGTTTGGGCCTAGAAACTCATACCTCAAGTGTGATGGTAGTTTCTTGAGTCGGTCGTTCAAAAATTGAGGGCTTGGCAGGAGGCGGAACCCGATTCTCGAGATTAAGAGAAAGTGTCTTCGGTTTGTAATTGTCGTGACTCAATTACTCAAGTGCATTTATGGTCTTCACACACCCTTCCATTTCATCACCATCAAAATTCACCAAAAAAGGCGTTAATGGTTCGCCAAGACATTCTTCTTCAATTTTGAGTTCTGCGGCTTGTTCAACCACATCAACAACATCAATCACTGGTATGCTTTCATAAGCACTTGGAAATTTGATAACCTTGCTTGCTTGAAATGTCACTTCTTCATCATTCACATAGAATTTGATTTCATTGTTTTTCGAGTCCATGAGTGCCCTTCTGGTAGCAAGGAAAGGTCTTCCTAATATAATTGAAATCTCTTTATTGACTGCAAAATCAAAAATCACAAAATCCATTGGAAGATGGAAGTTACCCACTTTGACTAGAACATTATCAACAATGCCAACCGGTCTCTTCACCGTATGATCGGCCATTTGCAACCGCATAGAAGTAGGTCTAGGCATCCGCAATCCCGATTTCTTATATATTGAATGCGACATTAGATTGATACTAGCACCATTAGCGCAAAGAGCTCTTGAAAAGTCATGTTGCCCAACCATGCATAGAATAGTAAAAGCACCTAGAACTATTTTCTTATGGACGGGTGTGGTGGAAATAATAGAACTAATGCGATGGGTGACACTCATCGTATCATGCTGGATTGGCCATTTCTTTGTTATCAAATCCATCAAATATATAACAAAACTCGGCATATCTAGGAAAGCATTGAGGAATGGAATGTTCATGAATAATTGCTTCAATTGATCATAGGATATTTAGCACTTGGGTATTCGTCTTTCTTCACAAACCTTTGAGGGAAGGGAGATGAAGATTAAAAAAGTTGAGTTAAGGGCCTTAGTGTTCCGGTTACCTTTATTTTGCCTTTGCCATTGCTCACTTCTTGAGCATTTAAATTCTCCGAAACACTTTGAACTTCCATAATGATCAGAACTTCAATTTGTGTCTCTTCAACAACAATTGGAAACTTGTGCATCTTTTTCTTTCTCAACCAGTTCCACTTCAACCACTTTCTCACCCTGACTTTGAATTAGTTTCCCACTTCGAGTAGTAATAGCATTGCAATGACCCTTGAACCACTCCCATTACCCTTTGGGTTCAGTATTTTGTCGCTTGGAAGTTTCCCTTTTTGCTTTGGGTTTTGCTCCTGATAGAGATCTCTCATTTGTGGTTCAAGCTTTTGAATGGATGCTGTGTGGGAGCCCACAACTTCGATCGAGGTTTTCATCAAAGAATCGAACTTCTCTTTATTGGCAAATACCCACTGAATAATGATCTCAGATCTATAATTCTATTGATCATTTGATCGCCAATTTTGTGAGTTGGATGATTGGCCCTTCGATGGGACGTAAGGATTGGAACTCCGATTTATGAAGTTATTTTTATCGTTGTAATTCTCTTGATTCGAACAACCATGGTCATTTCTTCCGTAACGATTACCTTGACCTTGCGATTGATCTTTCCATTGGTTTTGATAGCCCGAACCTTTTGGTTTTGATAGTCGGAACCTTGAAAATTTTGTCTTTTACATCCCCCCCCCCCCCCCCCAACCTTAAGAATTGTTGACATGATTTGCCTTCTCAAATTGAATAGGAGGTCCTTCT
This sequence comes from Lycium barbarum, assembly GCF_019175385.1. NCBI lineage: Eukaryota > Viridiplantae > Streptophyta > Magnoliopsida > Solanales > Solanaceae > Lycium > Lycium barbarum. Next base: position 111,544,219 of record NC_083338.1, read on the forward strand.
TGAAATAGACTCTCTTGGGTGTGGTACATTACATTCGGTAAATATTGCATTTCCTCTACTAAATTGACTTTCTTCGTATCATCCTCCGCAAACCTCTTGGTTAACAAGTTAATGTTGGTAGTGCTGACGCCCAATTTTGGTCCTCCAATAATTTTATTTAATTATTTGGAGTTCTTGAATCTCAAACGGAGTGAAATATGCATTTTTACAAATCAAAAATGATTTTACAAAGTTATTCCGATAACATTTTGCCCTTTCACTTGGAAAAATATTCTCAAATATATATTGTAAGTCATTTCATATATTTTACATATTTTCCTATAAATATCAAGTGTATTTGTCAAGATTTAATTAAAAAATGGTTTAAAATAATTGTTTAAACTATTAATATCAAAATTGATAATTATTTTTATCCGTTAATGAAAAAAATTGATTAATTAACTATATAATCAATTACGACTCAATGTTATGAGTTATCTGGCTATACTTACAATTATTTCCAAAAATTGATTACAATTGAATTTCTGTTAATTGGATGAGTTAATTGTGGCTATAATTGAAACAACAAATTGTTTGCTATGTGTTAATTAGGGGTTACAATTGAAATAATCAATTTATCTTATGCATTTGGTCATATTTGAAAAGGGTTAATTAGTTTTTGCTTTTAATTTGGCTATAATTAAAATGGTTGATTAGTTGTCATACTTTTAATTCAACTATTTGTTAAATTAGCTAGTGGCCGTATTTTTATTTTTTTTTGGCCGAGCCCAGTCCATAACTGTCACGACCTAAATTTCGAGCCGCGGGGGCACCTACTGTATTATTACCTAGTAGGCGAACCCTTACCAACCAACCCAATATTCAAACACATTTTATTTTCAGTAATATAAATAATGGTCACAATGTAAGATAAATATTCATAATGACTCTGTTATCAATACAAGAAAACGGAAATGTTCCCGGGATCTAGTCTAGACAGGTACAAGAGCTCCTATTACACAAGAATAAAACCAAAATAAATAACACAGCCTCTGCCTTGAATGAGATGAGCAAGGCTGTAAGAAGATGTCCGGTAATCCACTAAGAGAAACTTCAAGCAATAACCTGCAACACATCTACACCTTAAAAAGATGTAGCAACAGTTGCATCAGTACACCACACGTACTGGTAAGCATCATAGGTCGCCTAAGATTACTTCACGCAACACATTATAAAATCAACAAGATAAATAGATAAGTCAATGTACACCCTCAAGACTCCCAATATAGACAACTACACCGGTGCGAACTCACCTCTCTAACTCCTGGTTATTCCGGTTCCCTTATTCCCACAATAACACCAACTACCTGACTAGTCAAAGTGTGGTCCTACTTCATATTTTGTTAGGGCCAAGTAATTAATCTTTATCTCAACAATTCCACTAACATCTATCCTCTGATTATTAGCCCTAGAGTTTTCTATTCGGTTAAGTCGCTAGAGTATGATGCATCCACGAAAATATACTCAACATGTTTTCACCAGACACTGTGACTCTCTAATCAATCATATTCAACACAGAAATACTGGAATTCATTCTTACGCCAACACCGTCATGCATGATCAGAACTCCTCAGACAGTTCAACACAATTATTGGAGATGTATAATGCAACTATAGTAGAATGACAACATGTAAGCATGATGACATGGATGTAACGTAATGGAATGCAATGGACCATCACTCGAACTGTACATACATGCGAATTGGTGTCTTTTTCCAATAGTCATGACCTGCAGGGGACCCATGGTGTCCATGGACTCTCGCTCTGGAATCTTATCTAGGATCACAAGCCTTTAACTTAGGCTATATCCTCACCCCCTATCAAATGTGACTTTTCAAATACATAACTGTCACATCACTATCAATGATCGATTTTCTAGTAGTACCTCGTATTCAATCCAACTAGGCTATATAATTGGGTAATACCACTGATATTCACTCAGACTTTTCTTCCCATGCTTTGTTCAATAAATATAAGCGACTATATGTAACGATGTTAATGAATAAAATCAACACCATGGAATATGCGCTTGACGAGCACAACACTATATGTCTTAGCTTCAACTCACCCAATGCAACCCTTTTTATTGACTTGAATGAACAACCCTACGAATCTTGTATATACTCAACAATTTACTACGGAAACTAAATATACCTTGGAATAATTACGCTAACCTACGAGGTAACCTTTCTTAATAGTGACAGGTGATCTCTCCCAATCAGTAACGCACAGACATTAACAAACCTTAGAACTTAGTATCCAGTTACACACTCGTTGTTATCCTAGTTACTATATATATACAACTTCCATTAAACTATGTGTATATCCATCCGAACTCCATGTCCGATGACCTAATCATGCTTTCCCCCGTAAATTCTATAGGTATATATGACTCACTAATCAAAGTCTAACTCAAGTAAACCGTAACCTACCTCGATGACGAGCAGCTATGCAAACTTCCATGAAGTATCCACCTTCCTATCCTGCAGCCGAAATCCGTGAGAGATGATAATTGATGGAGAACATGTGAAGAATGTTGGAGAAGCCTTTTTTTCTGGGTGTCAAGGATTTTTCTTAATGTAAAAACTCATTGCAGCCTTGAAGGGGTCTTTTATTAAAAATCAGGGTGAAATATAAAACTAAGTGTGGGAAAATGCATTCACTGGTCCGCAAGCTTGCTACGGTGAGACCGCTGTGGCGGAGCCCTATCCGCTGCGGTAGATCGAAGCTTGCCCTGGGCCACGACATTTAACTCTTTCCAAAATTAATTTTCCTAACTGTTATTCATTTTAGACACCCCATAGGGCTTATCATTTAAGATCTTAGCCCTAGATTTGGAATGGGTTTGCGATGTATTAAATAACGATCGGGCGGTTCGTTACATCAGATACCAATTAAACCACCATTCTTCGCCGAATGGCGTGGGATGAGGTAAAGGTCACGCTCCTAACCCCTACACCTTAGGAAGCAGGATTTCGAGTTATCATCGCGAAAAGGGGAAAATTACGATTTGAATAGGGTATAGTCTGCTATAGCGGACAGTAACCCGCTATAGCGGTACCACCATAGCGGACACTCATTCGATGCAGCGGAGCGCGAGACAATTTATAGATGGGGTGATTCAGTTCACCCTTCATTCCTTTCTTCTTAATCCTATAACTGAAACCTTCCCACTTCCCACTAAATTTTATCCCTATTCATCTCCCTAAACCCCTTGTCTCCCCCCTCACTTCCCATTTAAACACCTTACCCTCTCCATTACTCTTTCTACCACCAACATACTAAAGAAAAGGAAGAAATTCTTTGTAGCCCAAGGGTCACTTTTTAGAGCAAAAGTTTGCAGATCTTCAACTATTTTAAGTATGTACTCCCTCTTATCGTCCTACGACTTGATTATAGTCTCCTATCTCGAATTCTTGCTAGAGTTGATAGATTAGAACAAAATGTTGGGTCTTTTGAAACAAGGGTTTTGATTCATTGGGGTATGGAGTTCTTGGGTCATGGTGGGTTATTTCGTCATTCACACTGTCCTAACATCACTTACTACTAAATATCTGCTTGGAATGGGGTAGATTATGTTGGGGTGGGGGTGCTTGGTAAAAGTGCATTTTTTTTACGATTTTGCTCAAAATTTTGGTGCTCATTGTGGTGCTATAAGTTGTAAAAGTCATGAATTCCATGATAGTACTTGATCCTTTCAAAAAATGTTGGAACTATGAAAGTCACGAAGAAGAAGGGCCCGCTGCTCCGTTACGGCGAGCGCTCTATAGCTCACTAGGACGCGCAGGCCCGGATACGAGGTTGGGAAGATGTCCGCTGTGGTGGACACTTGCTTGCTATGGCAATCGCTACAGTGACCATCACGTCACTGTGGCGGGACACAGCCCGCTGCAGCACTCCTCTCGCAGTTATTGCGGCTTCGCCGCAGCTGTCACCCTGCCACCTCAGCGAAGCTGCCACGGTAGAAACTTAGCTATCATTACCTGGTCTTAGTGTAATGTTATTCTAACATGGTTTTTCCTTTTTCGGGTTTACTACCTAACTTTGCTATGGCCAATCAACAACAACAAGCACCCACTGCCCTCGCTTATGATAGGTTTGCTTCGAATACCTGCAAGAGAAGTTACATGGAGCAGCAGACCAAGAGTATACTTCATGAGAGGGACTTTTTAATGGATCGGGGGGAAGAGCTGGCCTCGGAATTTTATCAACGCTTACATCGAATGGTTAGGGTCCATTGGTCGAGGAATCGGGAGATGTTAATTATAACTGGGTTAGGTAATTTTATGCCATGCTTCCTACTATTGAGTGGGCTATTTCAGAATATAAGATCACTACTAGTGCGGTCAAGAGAAAGGTTGGTGCGGAGGCGATTAACGCTGTTCATGGTTTGCCCAACCCTTCGCAAGCTGTGTTAAAGGCGACGGACAATGAGGGAAACGGGCCTTGGTTGGTGAGAATGTTGGTGGACGAGTCCAATAGAAGGAAGAGTACTTGGGGTATTACCCGTTCTGCCATAAAAAGCCGTCAGTTTACCCCAGAGGCTTGGAGGTGGCTGAATCTTGTTGCCCAAAGGGTTCGCCCTTCGAGTAACACTACTGATGTCACCTACCCCGGTCCCTTGTGGTTGCTTGCATTCTAGATGGTGTGCCGGTGAATGTGGGGATATAGGTGATTAAAAAGTGGCGGAGTTTCATGGCCAAGGTTGGCCCGAGCTTGATGTTTCCCTCCCTGATTACCCACTTATGCCAAAGGGCGGGTATGATTATGGAGCCTAGTGATAGATGGGTTGAGTGTGATGTTCCTTTTGACCCTTTGAAGGTGAAGGTGTCACAGGGCAAGGGGAAGAGGAGGAGGAAAGACTCGAAGGGTGACGAGGTCAACGAGAGCCAAGAGGAAGGTGGCGACGGTAGTGGTCCTTCATAGGCCCTGGGTGCTTTAAAGATTATGAAGGCGGATATGGCGACGTTGAAAGATTCTATGATGGGGTTAGCACGGCCTTCCATGGAGGCCGGGTCGTCTAGTGCTGCTGTTGGTGCTGGTCATTTAACCCCGAACAAGGCGAAGGGTTACATGGACACTCAGATCAGAATGGGGGATATTGTGGATGCCTTGCAGGGTACTTTTGGATATCTGGCCCAAGCTTACGTAGATCTTCGGAAAGACTTGGATCGGGAGAAGAAGAAGAGCCGAGCTAGAGATAAGCTATTTTTGAGGATGTGGAATGGCATTAAGGCCCTTCTAAAGACCCTAGCCCCAAAATAGAATCTCCGCAAGGTGACCACTTGAGATGCCCAGCAGTTCTTCTTTCTTAGCTTGTTCGAACTTGGCAGCGATGACTCCAGCGACTCAGATGCCGGAGTTGAGGAGGAGACCAACAAAGGAGTGGTTAGAGATCCCTTGCCCCCCTTTTTCATTTCAACTTGGTTTCCAATTGCCCTTGTAGGGCTTGTTTTTAAGACAATTTACTTTGCTGTGGTTTGGTTTAAATTTTTTGGATAAATTCATTTGTTTAGGTGCGGGTGTCGTGGTTTAAGGACACATGTTAGAAAATTTCCCTAGTTGGGCAGGATCTTTCTATGTAGTTTCAACTTGAAATTGGCATTTCCCTTGAATTTTGCTGATAGATGAACAGGTTGAAAAAGGGTGGAGGCTCACAGGTTCGTGGCGCCCGCTGCAGCGGATGGCCTCTCCGCTGCAGTGAGAGCGCTATGGTGGGGATGGTCTCGCTATAGCGGGACTGCGGAATGGTTTAGGTCTGCTGCAGGGGACAGTGATCCGCTATGGCGAACCCACTGTAGCGGTTCCCACACCGCTACAGTGAAGCTACAGAGTTAGTGGGCAAATTTTTTATGCCCACCAACTCAAGGCACGTAGGGACTCGTTCGTTACGTAGCTCGTGAAAACACGGATTTCACCTATTATTCACTCAACGAGTACGAATGCATCCTTAACTTACTAACCCTCCTAATACGTACACAATTTACACAACTAATCATTGGCAATAGGGTTTCCTTGTATTCACACACTTAACACACAGGACACCCACTGAATATCTTCATAGGGATGTTATAATTAGATACCAACTGGGATCGACAGATTCCAATCAGCACGTTGAGATACCAATTCACCTAGATACCAATTGTATTCGACTTGGAGATTGAGTATTAGAGTAGCACGATAGAATGAACGAAGGGAAACTTCTAGATGTCCTATAGCCTCGTGCGGATTGGTACGGATGTCAATGTACCATTTCACAAGACTCTACTAGACATTTGCTCTTGTACTTGTGAGACCGGTAACCCTGACTCTGATACCAACAATCACGACCCAAATTACGAGTCGCGCGGGCACCTACTGTATTATTACCTAGTAGGAGAACCCATACCAACCAACCCAGTATTCAAACACATTTTATTTTCAGTAATATAAATAATGCTCACAATGTAAGATAAATATTCATAATGACTTTGTTGTTGTCAATACAAGAAAACGGAAAAGTTCCCGAGATCTAGTCTAGACAGGTACAAGATCTCCTATTACACAAGAATAAAACCAAAACAAACGACACAGCCTCCGCCTAGAATGAGATGAGCAAGGCTGTAGGAAGATGTCCGGTAATCCACTAAGAGAAATTTCAAGCAATAACTTTCAACACATCTACACCCAAAAAGGATGTAGCAAAAGTAGCATCAGTACACCACACGTACTGGTATGCATCGTAGGTCGACTAAGATTAGTTCATGCAATATATTATAAAATCAACCAGACAAACATATAAGTCAATGTACACCCTCAAGACTTCCAATATACCCAAATACACCGGTACGAACTCACCTCTCTAACTCCTGGTTATTCCGGTTCCCTTATTCCCACAATAACACCAGCTACCAGACTAGTCAAAGTGTAGTCCTACTTCGTATTTCTTTAGGGCCAAGTAATTAATCTTTATCGCAACAATTGCACTAACGTCTATCCTCTGATTATTAGCCCTACAGTTTTCTATTCGGTTCATTCACTAGAGTATGATGTATCCACAGAAACATACTCAACACACTTTCACCAGACACTGTGACTCTCTAAATCTATCATATTTAACACAGAAATACTGGAATTCATTCTTACGCCAACACCTTTATGCATGATCAGAACTCCTCAGACAGTTCAGCATAATTATAGGAGATGCATAATGCAACTATAGTAGAAAGGCAGCATGTAAGCATGATGACATGAATGTAACCTAATGCAATGCAATGGCCCATCACTCGAACTGTACATACATGCGAATTGGTGTCTTTGGCCAATCGTCATGACCTGCAGGGGACCATGGTCTCCATGTAACCTCGCTCCAAAATCTTCCCCCAGATAACGAGCCTTTAACTTAGGCCACATCTTTACCCCCTGTCTAATGTTCCCTTTCAAATATATAATTGTCACATCACTATCAATGATCGATTTTCAAGTAGTACCTCATATTCAACAAACCTTGGCCATACAATCGGGTAATACCAGTGATATTCACTCAGACTTTTCCTCCTATGCGGTGTTCAATAAATATCAGCGAATGTATGCAATGATGTTAATGAATAAAATTAATACCGTGGAATATGCCCTTGACGAGCACAACACTATATGCCTTAGCTTCGACTCACCCAATGCAACCCTTTTAATTGACCTGAATGAACAACCCTACGAATCTTGTATATACTTACAATTTACTACGGAAACTAAATACACCTCCAAATAATTAAGCTGACCTGCGGGGTAACCTTTCTTAATAGCGACAAGTGATCTTTCCCATTCAGTAACGCATAGACATCAACAAACCTTACAACTTTTTATCCAGTTATACACTCGTTGTTATCCTAGTTACTATATATATATACAACTTCCATTAAACTATGTGTATATCCATCCAAACTACGTGTCTGAAGACCTAATCATGCTTTCTCCCATCAATTCTATGCGTATATACGACTCACTAATCAAAGTCTAACTCATGTAAACCGTAACCTACCTCGATGACGAGCAGCTATTCGAACTTCCATGAAGTATCCACCTTCCTGACCTATAGCTAAAATCTATGAGAGATGAAAATTGATGGAGAATATGTGAAGAATGTTGGAGGAGACTCTTTTTTTTTGTGTTAAGGGTTTTTCTTAATGTAAAACCTAATAGTAGCCTCGAAGGTGTCTTTTATTAAAAAGTAGGGTGAAATATAAAATTAAGTGTGGGAAAACACATTCACTGGTCTGCGATGTCCGCTACGGCAGTCAATAGGCTCGCTACTGTGAGATCGCCGCCGCGGCGCCCTGTCCGCTTCGTTGGACCGAAGCTTGCTCGGGCCCACGACTTTTAGCTCTTTACGAAATTGATTTTTCTAAATATTATTCATTTTAGACACCCCATAGGGCTTAACATTTAAGATCTTAAGCCTAGATTTGGTACGGGTTTGCGAAGTATTAAATAACGATCGAGCGGTCGTTACAATAACAGACTAAGACTCGGCCCAAACGACCCCTTCAGTTCTACGAAATCAAGAAAAAAACCCCATTTTTCATTTTCGCTCAAGGGTCGAGTTGAAACCCCAGCCGCAGCATTCCAATTTCTCTCTCCAAGCGTCATCATTGCCATTTTTGGCGACAAGTCAGGCGTACAATGCCTTTTCCAGGTCTGTCAGCTGATTGAGAGAGGAATTTAATGTTTGCCTCCTCTCTCCACCATATCACAACCAAATGAGGTATAACTCTCTCTCATTTTTCTTCATTTTTTCTACGAATCAAGGTCAGACGAGTACAAATCTTAATGGTTTTTGTTCGATTCTCGTTTTGAATACCCAATTCTTATTGGTTGGTGAAGTTTAGGCAGGATTCAAGATGAATCCCTTGTAGATTTTACTTGTCCCATATCGAAAATTAGGGCAGAGAGTTTAAGATTTGGGGCTCTATATAAATAACCCTATATCTCACTTTGAAGCTTTCATTCATCTATATTTAGTAACATATATACTGTCACAAGTCTCAAATTAGAGCAAAAAATGTTCAATATACCTAGGGATCTAGCATTTTGCTGGAACCTTTAATTTATTGAATCAACTAGTTTAAAAATTACCTTGTTTTTTGTTTGTGGCTGAGCTTTGGAGCAAATGGATCTTCCAACTCCAATTTCGACTCAAGGATTAACATGAAAAGGGCCAACACACTTCCTTATAGCTATGTTTCTTAATTTTTGATTTGTTTGAGTGTTTTGTTAAATGGTTTGGGCCTTTTTTTTAGTGTTACCTTGCAGTCAAGTCAACTAGGCCTATTATGTTGCACTTCATGCATGAATGTTGTTTTGGGCTCATAGTCCTCCCTTTTATGACTATTTGGGCTTGTCTTTCCCTTGTTGGCATTTGCTAGTCTTAATTTATGTTTATAACAGTTATATCATGTAGTTTTATATATTTAGATTACGATAGTTGTCTTTGTTTCGGACACCGGGATAGTTTCTGAGGATATATGAGGTTGGAAATTCTTAATTTATGCTTATAAATGTTTAAGTTCTTGTTTGGTAAGTTATGGAAGGATTAGAGAATAAGTGAATTGAAGCGGGACGGTTCGTCAAAAGTTGTTTCTGGAAAATTTGGAATATGGACTGTATAATTGAGATATGGTCCGTATTTTGAGATATGGACCGTATTTGAGGATTTAAAAACATTTCCAGAGAAGGCAGTTTTGGAGGTGGTATTACACGACAAACTATACGAGCCGTATAGTTTTATACGGCCAGAAAGTTGGTCGTATAATGTTATACGGCCCACGATACGGCCCATATTTTTCAAATGTCGGTGGGTTTTGCTAATTTTATATATGATGACCCCTCTTCATTTTATGTCATTTTAAACATAAGCCCAAGTTCAAAAAAACTCTAGAAACCTCTCCAAACATATTCAAACACTTCTTCAAGCACAAATCAAAGATCAAAGTGAAGATTAAAATGCTTAGGGTTTCAAAGTGAGGTTGAAACTTGTCTCTTCTTCTTGTAGAAGCTTTGGAGGATATGTCAAGGTGAAGTTATCTTGGAATTGGAGTGTTCTTGAGTTTTTGGAGGTAAGAATTCATCTTATTTTCATGTTTATGAGTTTATGGGGTAAATATGTTATGATTTGAGGAGAAGAAATTGGAGGAAAAATTCAAATACAAATTTGATGATATTTGAGTTGTAGATTAAATTGAGCTATGATTATTAGCATGTTTTGACACAAATTTTGTTGTGAGGAGTAATAGTAATGTTGTAGAAGTGTGGTATACAAGTGTATATGGGGTTGCTTCATGGTATATCATTAAATATTGTCAATATGAGTTAAAAGAGATCATATGGAGTTGTTATGTAAATTGTTGGTTGTGGATTTTGTGGTGATGATTAAGAAATAAGAGGCAAGGCTGTCCATTTCACTTTGGAATTGAGTTATCATTGATTTACATGATATACATGCGCCATCTAAGTCGTATATGTATTCCTGGTTATATAAGTGGAACTCTAGTGGTGATAAACTACTTGTTGGTTTACTTGGACGACTTGAGGTATGTTAAGGATGTCCCTTTATTTCTTTTTGCCATGGTTCTTAAGAAAAAAATGTATAAGTAACGTTAATCCATAATGATTCTACTCTTAGAGTTAGGCATGATACATTTGATTCATGTTCCATAATGCTACCTTCAGAAAGCCTTTCTTTAGATCAAGTGTGGTCTCTAGAGTTACTTATACTCTTATCATGTTTTTCATTGTATTGCATTTATATATACATATGCGTATACAGACCTGTGACCCATCAGTCGCTATATGCGCATATATTATGTAATATATATATGTATGGGGTATGGGGAAGGTGACGGCGTTATATACGCACTACCACCTGATCAGCTGGTCATATGATGATTACGACGACGACGACGATGATGATGATGATGATGATGATGACGACGACGATGCCCACAGAGGCCGATACGATATGATGGGATGTCCACAGAGGCTTGATATGCATTATATATGCATGCATATATATATATATATATATATATGTATGTATATATATATATGTATAACCTCATGCAGTCATGCACAACATTTATGTACATCATTGGCCCGCAGAGGTAGGTCAGACATAAATATTGCATTCATTATGTCTTATGTTTTTTTATTAATGTATATATATATATATATATATATATATATATATATGTATGTATATATATATATGTATAACCTCATGCAGTCATGCACAACATTTATGTACATCATTGGCCCGCAGAGGTAGGTCAGACATAAATATTGCATTCATTATGTCTTATGTTTTTTTATTACTCTTATGCCTTACATATGCAGTACATTGTCCGTACTGATGTCCTTTTATTTATTCACGCTACGTTTATGCCTACAAGTAGACAAGGAGACGGATCATACCTTTAGGCTGCCTTATCAGGGATTGTACAAGAGCACTCCACTTGTCCCGGATTTGCAGTTCAGCTTGGTATGAATCTTTTGTGTACATATAGGCATGGCAGGGTACTATCCCGTCATTATTATGTTATGCACTCCAGTAGAGGCTCGTAGACAGATGTGTATAGTTAGATGTTCTATGACCTCCACGGTCCATGTTTTGTTAGATCATTTTGACAACCTTTTCGGCCTGTGTACTTCAGTACAACATGATATATATATATATATATATATATATATATATATATATATATATATATATATATAGGGTTGTGTTCCCTTATAGCTTATGACATCAATTAGTCAGTATCATGGCACACACTTAGGTATGATTATGTATTGTATGTATGCTTTGTGGTGCTCGGTAGGTTATCGTCGAGTGCCCGTCATGGCCCTCTGGTTGGGTCGTGGCAAATTTGATATCAGAGCAATCCATCCTAGGGCTGTCTACGAGCCGTGTCTAGCAGAGTCTTATTTATGGTGTGTCGTGCACCACACTTATAAACAAGAGGCTACGGGATATTCTAAAATATTGACCTTTATTTATTATCTTAGATCGTGCGATAGCACCATGTTATGAGGATTCTCTTATCCTGACTGTGCGTTGTGATTTCAATGATGCTTGTGACGAGGAAAGCTTTAGCAACCCAGAAGGGCAAGTCAATGGCTGGTAGGAGAATGTGACGGGTACCACTTGTAGATTTTGAGGAGGGCGAGTCCCAAAATGATGTTCCATCTCAGACCTCTCATACCCCCAGTTCCTCAGGCCAGGAGATGCAAGAGGCCATCCAGTTATTGACCCAGTTAGTAGCCACTTAGGCACAACGTCAGGGAACTGGTTATGGTGGCAAAGTTGTTAGTGCCAGGATCGAGATTTTATTAATTTAGACCCTCCAGTATTCTTTGGGTAGAAAACAGATGAGGACCCATAGAACTTTATAGATGAGATGTTCAGGACGTTGCGGGTGATGCATGCTTCAGATACTGAGTCAGTGGAGTTGGCTTCTTATAGATTACGGGATGTTATTATTTACTGGTATGATACTTGGTTGTCTACTAGAGGGGTTAATGCACCCCCACCCGTGTGGCAGGAGTTCACAGATGCCTTCCTTTGGCATTATTTACTGCCAGAAATTCAACGAGGCCGGGCTGATAGGTTCCTAAACTTTAGACAGGAGAATGTGAGTGTTCAAGAGTACAGTCTTCATTTTAATACATTGGCTAGGTATGGATATTTCTCGCATTCAGGCGCACGCCCAGAATCTTGATGAGCGTATGTAGCTGCGGATGTCCAAGCCTGAGCTTGAAAGGGATCAGAGTAAGAGAGCCAGAACTTCAGAATTTGCTAGTGAGTTCAGAGGTGGTCAGAGGCAACAGTTATCTAGGCGATTAGCCTATTTAGTGGCTAGTTCGCCTTCACAGTTCCTAGGACCCAAGTCTGATAGACCCACTCATTTCAAGCTGGCCCAGAATATCAGGGCTTCCAGCTCCCCGTTCAGGAGTGGTTCTAGTCAAATGTGACAATCTCTACCACGATGTATCCAGAGTGGTAAATTACATACGGGGCAGTGTCGCTTGGGTTTAGATGATTGCTATGCCTGTGGTCGGCCAGGCCACATTATGCGAGATTGTCTTTTGAGGGGTGGTGGAGGTATAGTTCAGCCGACAGGTTATTCAACTGGTTCTTCGACATTTGTACACCCTCTTGGGCAAGGTTCCCAGACACCAGCTTGTCATGGTAGAGGCAGAGGTAGAGCACCCAGTACGAGCGGTCCTCAGAACAGCATTTATGTATTGGCTTGTCGACAGGATCTCGAATCTTCACCTAATGTTGTGTTATGCATTGATAGATCCAGGTTCTACATTGTCGTATGTTACTCCTTTTATTACTGGCCAGTGGGGGGTGAAACCCGAGTCAAACCTTTTGAGGTGTCTACACCCGTCGGTGATCAAATAATAGCTAGACGAGTGTACAAAAATTATGTGGTTATAGTTTGCAATCGTCATATGGTAGGATTTGATTGAATTAGATATGGTAGAATTCAATGTTATTATGGGTATGGACTCGTTGGCCTCTTGTTATGCTAATGTTGATTGTAGAATGAAGATGGTTCGATTCCAGTTCCCAGGAGAGCCCGTTCTAGAGTAGAAGGGTAATACAGCCTCACTAAGAGGTAGGTTTATTTCCTATCTCAAGACAAGGAAGATGATAGCTAAGGGTTGTATTTATCATCTAGTCTGAGTTCAGGATACAAAGATAAAGCCATCGATGCTTCAGTCTATTCCGATGGTTAATGAGTTTCCAGACGTATTCCCTGACGAGCTTCCAGGTCTTCCACCAGAATGGGAAATTGATTTTGCTATCGATATTCTACCAGATACTAAGACAATATATATTCCTCCTTACAGAATGGCCCCAGCTGAGTTGAGGGAGCTGACGGAGCAGTTGAAGGACTTGCTTTAGAAAAGCTTTATTAGGCCTAGCACATCACTGTGGGGAACACCTGTGTTATTTGTAAGAATGAAAGATGGCTCATTACAGATGTGAATCAATTATAGGTAGCTAAATAAGGTGACGATAAAGAATAAGTACCCGCTTTCAAGAATCGATGATTTATTTGACCAGTTGCAAGCACTACAAGAAAAAGGCTTATCTGCGACCAACAATTAACGACGGGTTATAAATCCGGTCCTAAAAAGTATAGGTATAGGGATGAGAATTTTTTCTAGTCTATAATTCCCCAATAGTTGGCGAAGATACTACTTCTAGTCCCTAAAGATATGCATATCTGGTCCTAGTAGTAATACTTGGGCGGGGACAAAATGTGCCACTTATTTATATAAAAAAAATAAAACACCTAAAGTTAAAGACAAAAAAATTGGGCCGCTCATATATCTCCTATTCTCCTTCATCATTTTGGGGATAGATCCAAAATCTTGTTCATCAAAAATACCTAAAAGTTCAACTCTCAGGTAATTATTTACTCTTGCTACTAGTTATTTTGTTGTTTCCTCAAAAATACTGAGTCAACCCTCTCCTTCCTTCCCAGCAAAACCCTAGAATACCCATGCGTTCACACATTCAAAAATTCTATTCATATAATAAGTCAAATTCGATAGTCAAATTTATACTAACTCCATATTGATTTGGAAATTCCAATTTCAATTTAAGAAAATAAAATGGCATCAGAGATCTAGGTGGTTGAGGAGGTGGAATAATAAATGTCGAATCATCATCGTCTTCAATGATGGTTAACTACGGCGGCATTGAGGAGGATAATTTAAGAAACGATGTGTATATGCCAGCGGCGTTGTTGGATATGGAGAAATTTCAGAGATTGCCATTTCTGATTTCCTTATTCTAATGTCGTTTCGGTGAGATCTTTTGTGCATTCTGTGTTTCTTCTCTCTATTTGCGGGCTTTTTTGTGAATGTGGGCTTTCTCTTCAATTTGTTGTTGGATGCTGTTTACGATTTTGGGTGCTTCTTTAGCTATTTTCTCTTCATTTTTCAACAGATGAACAGATGAATGCTTTACCTATTTTTTCTTATTTAGGGTGTTTATTTTAGAGCTCTCTCGTTTCGTAGATATGTATTTGAACTCTTTCTTTCGCTAACATGAGCAAGCGTTAAGGTTTTACCTTCCGGTTATTCTTCAAATTCTGATATAATCCTTACTTATGTGGTGACAAATTCAAGAATGATAAGTTTATGCTAATAAAATTTACGCTATATGATTTGCGAAAGTTGAGAATTTTTAGGATCTATTTTTTCTTGGTATGGGATCTTGTTTAAACCCATCAATTGATGATACTGATAGTGCAATTTTACTTAAATATCCTATTTTTACTGAACTTTGTTGGGTATAAGAGATTATCGTTGGGATTGCAATCTGTTCAGTTGTTGGTTTCTACACTTACAAAATGTCTCGCGTATGGTATACTTGCAGGAATCATCCACCTATATTAGCTGAATTATATCAAACCAAGGGTTGAATATGATTCTGCAGGACATGGACTATAAAGAAAAAAATAAAATAAGAATGTCGCATTTTCTTTTCAAAAGACTACTTAAATACTTTCTATCAAATTGCAACATTATTTCAACTATGTTAGGAGTTTCTCATGTGGTGTTTAAATTGTATGAAATTGTCAGTGAAAAAATATTGGAGCTATACACATTACCCTTGTGCTATTGACTTCACAAATATAATGCCTTATTTTTAAGCTCACATGTTATCTGAATCATGCCTCTTGCATAAAAAAAACACCCAATAAGTAGTTTTCTAACATTGAGTCATTTTAATCTTTGTGTCGTTATCTGTGGTAGATGATGTAATGAAACGACCCGCCAGGTCATTTTGGTAATCAAATAACTGGTAATAATGCCTCCAAATAAATGATTGTATTCAATATTTTTGGATTTTGTTGTCCCGAAGCACAAAATTTATGGCCAGGAAACTATTGCGTCTATCGTTGGAGCTGGTGTGTATGGAAAATCTGTGTGTAATTCACAAAGTTCATTTCATTTCTTACTGTATGTTTAGTGGTTGACTCTAACTTATGTATTTAAAAGATTTACATCCTTTGTAGTGAGTGCCTGACATAGAAAGTAGGACGTGTTCACACAAGTGTAATTTTGGATCTGTTCTCTAAGCTGTCATCATAATTGGTAGCAAGTGTAAAGAGTTCACCTGCCTTCGGTCATTGGTTAGATAACCATTTATCTCACAATTTTCAGTAGAAAATAGTTCTCGCTCTAGTTAGCTATTTAGCTTTTCATTATTAAGGTCCGAACTATGACGCCCAATAGGTTCCTTGTGATTTTAAGTTTGGAACCTTCAGTATTTTAAAGGTTTGGAATAAAGCATATAGATAGATAGAGCTACTTTATGAAGAGTTATGGAACTATGAATGTTATGCTGGGCTGATTTAATATGTAGGTTTCTTGAATGTAGTAAAATTTCTATGTTAAATATGAGGTTCAGTTCTTGCCTGAGTTTTAATTGTTTTCGTGTTACATTAAAAATAAAAAAGTGGTGAAAACTGGGGCTCTGAAGTGAAAAGGTAGAACAAACATTACTACAAAAAATATTTTCAGTTTTAAATTGTCTTAAATATTATATACTGGAACCAAAATTAATTTGGACCATTAATTAACATTTAAATTTAGAATGGAAACATAGTTACGACTTTACCGAACATTATGCGTAAGTGCAAGATTCACTTGTAACCCAAGAATCCTCCTATCATTCTTCAATTCACGTAATACATATGATCAACAAACGAATATTAATATATGCATAAGCGCGCGCACTCACATAGAGAGCGCGATTAACAATACATTCAGTACTTTTACTCGACTTTAAACAAATAAATAAGAATAAAACGATAAACAAACAAAAAATTTGTGGTGATATCCTAGATCGAGGTAGACTTCTGCTTCTTATTGCCTTATTTCTATTTAAGTTTGTATTACTATCAGGACAAAAGAGTAGTGACAACTGAGATTCCGAAGTGAAGATGGTCAACAACTAAAATAAAATTGTAACATATAAATTTGAGTCTTTTCCATAGAAATTAATTAGAGGGCTTCGAACATAATTACTCATTAACTAATAGTTTGTTTCTATCTATTTTAAACATGAATACTGTGGGCCGTTTTGAAACTAGTTCTTTTAAGTCTTAATTGCATTAATCGTGGCATTATCTTCACCAAACTGTTCTCCATTTTTTGTTTAGTTTTCGCCCTTGCACTGTTTCAAGAGGAAGCTTAGATCTGATTACAAGTGTATTACTATTTCTAGACCCAAATTAAACATAATATACAACACTAACTATGCATACTAGCTAGTAGATGATACTATATAAACAATCTTCAAAGCAAGAGAACACTCCACATTAGAGCTTCAATAAAAAAAAAAACTATCAAATAGTTAAGTGTTTCATTGATAAACTACTCCACCTCTTGTTCTATTTTTTTTTTCTTGTATCTCCTCCTCAGTATGTCTGAAGAGAAACTCCTCAAACTAATAAAGAAGGAAGAGATAATCCAATGACAGCTCCTTATTTTGATATGATAAAAGAAGTCTGTGTTATGCTAGTTGATCATGACAAAGAGTTTGTTGCTGAGATGGGTGATTTGTTAAAGTCTTATGAATATACAGGTATTTTCATATCTAAAAAGTGTATATAATAATTACATTCTGTGTGATTTAGATTTAATTGATATGATGCTTGTTATCTCATTTTTTATTTTAAAATTGATCTCTTTTTATATTTCATTTGTCTTGTAGATCTTGAATTTCTTTTCCTTGTTTCCATAACAATATATTTTTTCTTGTTTATGTTATTTTACTAGTTAAGAACTGACAACTTTTTTTGTGGTTCTTGCTATAAGTTTGTTACACACTCAGATTATCTTCCTCCATAGAGAATGTACATAATTTTTCAAGAGGGTGATAGTTTTATGTTAATCTCTGTGTCGTTCTAATTTTATCGGATATCCTCTATGGGACATAATTTTATTTTAATCATGTTATTTGTTTAACCACCTTATATATGCATTTTACATTTGGTCTTTTTGCAGAACAAGGGGAAATTCTTTTTTGCCAGTGAATGACATAGTGTTGGAAGAGAAAATTAATAAAATCCCTCACAAATAACTTTTGAATGTGTAGATCTTGGATATTTACAAATCTGCAAAAAGACCAAATGTAAAATGCATATGTAAGGTGGTTAAACAAATAACATGATGTTGCGGAGAAGGCTTGGAACCGAGTTGCTCAACTTTTCTAAGATAACAAGCACTCAAGGGCAGCGTACCTTGAAACTGAATTCACCACCCCAACAATGGCCGACTTTGGCTCGGTTATGGCCTATTATAATCGGCTAAAGTCACTCGCGGACCAGCTTGCCAACGTGGGGTCGCCGATGTCCGACCAACGTCTGGTCGCCGGTGTCCGACCAACGTTTGGTCTTGTGCCTCCTTGCGGGCTTACCGGAGACATATGCACACTTTGTCACAACCATCCAGCAGAAGGATGTGCTGCCCTCTTTCTCTGAAGTGTGTTCCAGACTCAAGCTCGAAGACGCCGCTGCCAAGGAACGTGCTCGCGATTCTAGTCCCACGGCTCTACTTGTTGATAATGATGCTCCCTCCCCGCCACCTGGAGGCACCAATAATTCCACCAACCGTCGTGATAATAATCGTGGCAGGAATTCCAACAGGAACAAGGGAAAGGGGAATAACAACAACAACAACCGCGGGAAATCTGGCCGCGGTGGCGGCGGATAGACCAGCCACGGCCAGTGGCCGACGGCCCAGCCACTAGCAGGGGGCTACTACTGGCCAGCCTGGCCGCCCCAGCAATGGGCAATGCCCCCCTGCCCGTATCCAACCAGGCCGTGGCAGCAGCGTCCCATGACGCCAAGGCCCGGCAGTGGCCTTCTCGGTGCAGGTCCACGCTCACCTCAGTAGGCCTATTCCATGCATGGTCCATCCTACTCTGGGTACACTCTAACAGACGTGGAGGCCGCCATGCACACTCTGTCCATGCATCAACCAGATGATAATTGGTACATGGACACCGGAGCGACTTCCCACATGACTGCCAACACAGGTACTCTCACGTCTTATTTTAATTTGAGCAATAATTCTGGAATCGTTGTTGGTAATGGTAGCACTATTCCAATTCGAGGCTATAGTCATACATCCCTACCCCTACCTAATCCCCAATTACGTCTCCAAAATGTCTTTCATGCTCCAAAACTCATCAAAAACCTTATTTCCGTACGTAAATTCACTAAGGACAATAATGTTTCTGTTGAGTTTGATCCTCTTGGGTTTTCTGTGAAGGATTTACTGACGGGGAGCCTCCTAATGAGATGTGAGAGCACCGGGGAATTGTATCCTATTACTGCCACAAAATGGACCACTTCACCATTAACCTTCATTGCCGCATCACCTAGCTTGTGGCATTCCCGACTTGGGCATCCGGGAAATGCTATCCTTAGTTCTCTTCGTAGTAATGCCTTTATTAAATGTAATAGGTCCCGAACTTCCTTTTGTACCTCTTTTCCTTTGGGGAAACACGTTAAATTGCCATTTTATGATTCATTGTCATTTACTACTATGCCATTTGATATCATTCATAGTGATTTATGGACATCTCCTATTTTGAGTTCTAATGGGCACCACTATTATGTTTTCTTTCTTGATGATTATAGTAATTTTCTTTGGACTTTTCCAATCTCTAACAAGTCCCAAGTTTATTCTACTTTTCTATCTTTTAAGGCATTAATACGGACTCAATTCGAAAGAGACATCAAAAACATTCAATGTGATAATGGGCGGGAGTTCGCCAATGGGCATTTTCAATCTTTTTGCGCATCCAATGGTTTAAATTTCAGATTTTCTTGCCCCCATACCTCTCCTCAAAACGGCAAAGCGGAAAGAAAAATAAATCCATTAACAACATAGGGCGCACTCTTCTTGTCCACTCCTCCATGCCCCCTCTTTTTGGCATTATGCTCTCCAAATGGCCACATACCTCCTTAATGTACTTCCCACCAAGGTCCTTGGGTATAATTCACCAACGCAAGTTCTCTACCAACGAACCCCTTCCTATTCTCATCTCCAGGTTTTTGGGTGCCTATGCTATCCACTTTTCCCATCTACTACTATTAATAAGTTGCAAGCAAGATCCACCCCGTGTGTATTTTTGGGCTATCCGTTGAATCATAGATGATATAAATGTTATGATTTATCCACCAACAAAATCATCATATCAAGGCATGTCATCTTTGAGGAAACTCAATTTCCCTTCTCAAAATTGCACTCACCAACCCCAACCTCTTATGATTTTTGGACCATGGGATTTCTCCATACACCTTGCATTTTCTGTTGCAGCCCACTCCACCCGTCGTTCCATCGGTCCAGCCCGATCCCCCCACTGCCCAGCAGCCCCTCCCCCCCACTGCTGCACCCGTGACCACTGCCCAGCAGCCCCTCCCCCCCACTGCTCCACCCGTGACTACTGCCCAGCAGCCTACCCGCATGGTCACTAGAAGCCAACATGAGATTTTTAAGCCCAAACAACCATTTAACTTAAGCACTTCCACCACTACCTCCAGCTCGCCTATCCCGCGAAATCCTGTAAGTGCTTTAAATGACCACAATTGGAAAGCTGCCATGGTTGATGAATATAATGCTCTAATTAAAAATAAGACGTGGGAGTTAGTTCCACGTCCCATTGATGTGAATTTTATTCGTTCTATGTGGATTTTTCGTCATAAAAAGAAATCTGATGGTTCTTTTGAGAGGCACAAAGCCCGCCTTGTCTGTGATGGCAGGTCTCAACAGGTTGGATTGACTGCAACGAGACTTTCAGTCCGGTTGTCAAACCGGCTACTATTCGCGCTGTCTTGAGCATTGCACTTGCACACTCTTGGCCCATTCATTAGTTGGACGTCAAGAATGCTTTTCTACATGGTAATCTTAATGAGACTGTTTATATGCATCATCCTATTGGGTTCAAGGATCCAAAGCATCCCCATCATGTCTGTCTCTTGAAGAAATCGTTATATGGGCTTAAGCAAGCTCCCCGTGCATGGTTCCAACGCTTTGCAGGCTATGTCTCCACTATTGGTTTTTCACATAGCTGATCTGATCACTCTCTCTTTATTTATTGTCGAGGTTCTGACATTGCTTACATTCTGCTATATGTTGATGATATTATTCTCACAGCTTCCTCAGATGCTCTCAGAAAATCCATCATGTCTCTGCTTAGTGCCGAATTTGCTATGAAGGATTTGGGCCATTTAAGCTATTTTTTGGGTATTGCTGTTACCCGGACCTCACACGGCATGTTTCTCTCTCAGAAAAA